>NC_086325.1:106516611-107116611 GCF_036172605.1 Pelobates fuscus | reverse complement strand
GCAGCTAAAGAAAAGTAATTCAAAATAAATGTATTTATTTGTCCTGACATACAGAGTACATCACATGTCTAGGATTTCAGTTAATTTTAGGTAGTTATAGGTCACAAAATACGAGGAGTAAAATACAATATTAGTGTGGAACCATTAAATAATTTGGTATGTTTGTCTATTTATCTATTTTTACACTTTTTAGGTAGCCATTTAACTGCCTATCTCTGCTAAATATTGTAGTACAATTTAGTTATTTGTCCCAATTTATTTTAACACACACATGTACAATAAGTTTTTTATGTATATTTTGTGAACCTGATGTGTGTTACTCCTGTACAAAACCCCATATTGTGCTCGAGTACAACCATATTATATTTCTTTACATTAAGAATTTTCATAGGTGATACATTTTTTCGGGGATAAATGAACAAGTATATACATTGATAAATAAAATAGTATAAGTGGTGAGAGCACACACAAATAGTAAATTTATTTACCCTTGTATTCAATTAGAATCCTGTGAACATAAAATCAGGAAAAACATAGGGTAATAACGTCCAGATAAATTTAAAATAGTGAATTAATGTACAAACTCACATATTGCTGAGCCACTTAGAAGCTTGCTCAGACTAAGAGCATTGAATGGATAAGAAGTAGTGGTAGCTGGAATCAAATGCCTACTGTTTACTTGTCCCTTCTTTTAAAATGCCCAGGATGTAGGTTCTTTTAAAAAGGTTTTATTACAAGGTAAAAACAGCAGCAAAAAAATAGAAAACAGCAATCTCACTCTCCACACACTAACGCGTTTCAGCCGCAGCTTTTTTCAACGTGTAAATCCATTCAGTTCAGTCTTGTTTTAAATAGGAGTCTTTTCGCACCTATCTAGACACAACCGGCAACCGGGCATCCTAGCATCTGCAGTTACCTCATTTACTTTCGCGTTCGTCAAAATGACATAGGGGGGTGGGGAGGGAATCTCCTCACTCGTACGGGATAGTCTTTAGCATTGCAAAAGTCCTTTGATAATACGTGCGGCATGTATATATCAGCGATCAAACATTGCAACTATCTAACAATTAAATTAATACATTGTACTAACTCTTTATGCATAAAGGAATTCATGGGAAGAAAGAATAAAACCATTATGTTCTGCTAAAAGACAAGGTAAAAAAGGAGATAAATTTAGATAAGCTCATAAAAATACAAAAGAACATCATTCAGAATTCATTATCATTTCTAATGATTTCTTAGAGGAGTATATATATATATATATCTTAAAAGTTAATCTCATGTATTAATAAAAAACGATATTTGCACAAAATGTGCAAATATACAATAAAATAACATATAAATAAATCAATTACCTAAAAATCATTTAAAATCAATAGGAATTGATAAACTCATTAATTACCTAAATCATTTAAAATTTTAATTGATAAACTTATTAAAAATAATCTTATTTAAATATAGGTATTTATCTCTAAATCAGCATTAAGCCCCCTCGTTATGAGTGTATCCAAATCGAAGATCCATCTCATTTTGGTCTTACTAAGGAGATTATACTTATCTCCACCCCTCCAATGGATTTGGATATGATCAATTGCAAAAAAATCTAAACAACCATAAAATGTTTGGACACACTGTGATTAGGGAATTTTTTTGGATGCTCCCTGATTTGTATTTTAAAAGGGCGTGAGGTTTTCCCTATATATTGTAGTCCACAGGGACATATCAGCATATATACAACATCTACGGTATTACATGTAACAAAATGCATGATCTCATATTCCTTTTTAGAATTAAAAGATATACATTTAAAAATTATCCTATTATTCCTAATTCTTGCTTTGCATCCTTTACAATTTCCACAATAAAAGAATCCCTTCTGTTCCTTTAAAAAATTGGTTGGGCATTCTTTTTTTTCCTTATCCAAAAAACTATTAGTTAAAATTAGTTTAAAATGACTAACTCCCCTAAAGATAAGTTTGGGTTTATCACCTATAAATGGGCGTATTTCATCGTCTATATTTAAGACATGCCATTTTTTGTATTAAAAATTCTACGCAGATCTTGATTATTAGAATTAAAATTAAAGATTAAAGGAATAGTTGCTTGTGCTTGTTTGTCAGGTTTTCTTCTTTATATTCTAACAATTCCAGCCTATTTTCTTCTTTCACCTGTTTATATGTTTTTTTCTAAAAATCTTTTATCGTACCCCTTCTCTAAAAATTGTTTTTCTAAAATTTTGGCTTGGTCAATAAAATCTCGTTCTTCTGTGCAATTCCTTTTTATCCTTAAAAACTGCCCTTTTCGCATGTTGGATAACCATGGTTTAAAATGGCAGCTACTAATATTGATAAAACTATTAACGTCCACAGATTTAAAATGAGTCCGACTCTTAATTAAACCATTTTCTATAAAAATCTCAAGATCTAAAATATTAATATTGGAGGGGCTAATAGCATGGGTCAATTTAATATTTAATAAATTATTATTAATAGAATCAATAAAATCCAACAAAGATTGGGGACTGCCTTTCCATATAATAAAAATGTTGTCTATATAACTGTTGTGCTATTTGGTGCCCCATCATTTTTAATATTAAAAGAAAAACAATATGGATGCTGGTGAGCTTGGCCTGGACATTACGTAATGCTGTTTCAACACAGGTCAAAGGAACTTTGTATTTTGTAACCTTAAGAAGTAAACAGGAGGAATACTTATCTACAGTTTAATTTGTGAGCTATATGTGTACAAGAGTAACAAGAACAATGGTTTATTACATAATGGGACTTTACAATCCGAGACACTTAAACTCACAGAGCTTCAAAGGGGTATACAAACTATGCAATTGTTTGTGCATAAGCATCATAGGCAATCCAGAGTGTTTGTCAGTCATACGAACCCAAAGTCTGAGGTCGCTTCAATATTTTCAGGATATTAGAACTTAAATGAATCTAATGGAATCATGCATGATATACTAATGTAAACTAAATGTGTGATTGCTACAGTAATGTCTAAAACTGCATCCTTGACTGATTCAGGGGTAAAAGGTAATATAGATATACTAATATAATTAGATTCTATTTTTTTTTGTAAATATGAATGTATCAATCAGTTATTCATACAGGTTAGATGGATACAGGATATAGACATATTGCATGATGATTAATATAACCAACCCTGTTTCAATTAAAGAACATACATAACCAAAGACAGATATTTAACGTAATTTGAAATATCCCCAGTATAGGTGAATTAAAGGTCAATTCATTTATTTAACAAGGTCATCAATGATCTAATTCAGGTCTTCATACCTAGGGAAATAGTGCCATCTATTGATGAAAGTCCCTAAGGGCCACATTAATAATTAAATATTAACATACGCCCATAACCAATCAAAAGCCAGATTTAAGTCCCAGGTACCGCCCATTTACAAACAAGGGGCAGGAACTGATAAGAGGGAAATAATGGTTAAATAGGGAGAAAAATAAGAGAGAAGAGTCAATATCTTCAGATCATCTTAAAAAAGATCAAAGGAGAAAATAGAGGGCTAAGAAAGGAGGAGATTGACTGACTGAGGGCAATAGACTGAGTTACAGACCAGAGCACGCAGGGAGGAGAATCCCAAATTAAATTCCTTCATCCTAGACTCTTGGTAATGTATAAAGGTTTCTCTTTACTTTATATTAAATAAACAGGACTATTGAATGCCCTATGTGTCTATTGTGAACTGATACCTATTGATAGAACAGTTATATTTCATTCTACCTGCAGCCTGAGTCAGATATAACTTCCTAAGTCGGAACATTCTTGATTTATTCTTTAGAAGTAGATCAGTTCAATATATATATATATATATATACTAAGGCTATCAGAAACCTCATATAAACGTGCTGTAGTTAAACTGATGGTATATACTTGGCAGGGTTGGTTGATATTTAACTAATTAATAAAATGACAATTGTATAATTAAAGCAAGGGGTGTCATATCAATAATTCTGTATACTGGTTCGGCTGTGAAGTTTGTATTAGCTTGTATTGTCCTTTTCTGATAAGATTATAGATGAGACAAAGTGTAATGTTGACTCTTAGGCTTGTCAAGTAAACTAATTGATTTGTTGATATAAACTCATATATAATATAGCAAATTGATTATAGTTGTATTGTTTTGTTGCTTTGCATTTTATAGTGTGTATTATTAAATTGTAGATTATGCTAGCTTTAGTGTACCTATAATCTTAATTTTATTAACGACAGGAGGCGAGTAGTCTCTCTTTACTAGAACTCCACAGCAGCACAGAAAAACAACCAATCAGAAAAAAGTTAGGTACTATAAAACTCCCCTCCCCATGCATCATTTCCTCTTTCAAGCTGCAACAAAACAGAATAAAATGTAGAGAACATCATGGGGAAGAAGCGAAGTCCTAGATACGATGAATATAACGATGTCCACCTTCCGAGAGCAACTGTCAAACTAGATAGTGTTGATGGACTGTAAACTGAAACGAGAAAAAACTGAATCGAACAGGTTGATTAGTCAATGAAATGTACCCTTAACAAGCATGTAGGTACTTAATGTAGCAACCAAAATTAACCTTAATATGTAGATATCCCAACCCTACTGAAAAAATACAGACATAAGGAACAAGCGACAGGTAGCAGAGACAACAAACAGAGTTGCATACGTACCTGATAATCCAAACTATAACATTAAACAAGGGAGGGACAAGAATGGGTGGGAAATACTCGCCTCCGGTCATTAATAAAATTAAGATTATAGGTACACTAAAGCTAGCATAATCTACAATTTTATAACATGACAGGAGGCTTCGTATTTGCTGTTTCAACGCTCAGTTCACCAATCCAACGCTGTTTGTGTCGCTGGTATCTATTCAAGGAAATATCAGTGTAATCCTAATTGGACATTCCAAGTACAATAAAGGACAGCAGACGGATCAAAGAAGATGCCAGCCGACGAAGCATCTCAAATACGGAAAAAAAAGCACCATCCGCTGGTAAATCCATTGTACGTGGTGTTGCGACCTGTTTCCTAGCAGTCGGTCCATGAGCTGGTAAGCTGACCTATCAGCCATATTACTGTAGTTGTATAATATCGAAGGTCAATTTTGCGAGAAGAAACTGCCACCATGTCTCAACTCATGATCCGTAAGGAAAGGATTTCAAATAAAATCAAAATATCTACATACAATACACATAACCTACATAAGCAGGAAGAAGTAAATATATATCAGAAATAAATATAACTAAACACAAAAAATATATAACATATACATATATAGAAGAAGAAGACATATGATGCCAAATATTAATTAAGAACAGTATAACAAAAACGTAAATACACTAAGATACCAAATATTAATCCCAATAAATCTAAATAAAACCCAAAGCCACCCACTATAAGCAGGAGGCAGTGGTACTCTGACCTGTACTGATGCGGAGCAGCAAAGAAAGAGGAAATTATGCATGGGGAGGGGAGTTTTATAGTACCTAACTTTTTTCTGATTGGTTGTTTTTCTGTGCTGCCGTGGAGTTCTAGTAAAGAGAGACTTAAGCAAATACGAAGCCTCCTGTCATGTTATAAAATTGAATAATATATTTTAAGCAAAGTCTGTTTATTGGCCATCTGCCGTTCATAAGTGTTTATATCACCGCTTAAAACAAAGAACTACAGGATCCCTGAAGGCTCTATGTGTGTGTGAATATCATCAGATATTATTCAATTTATATTCCATACATATAAAACCTTAGATTACCCAACATAACGTTTGTAGAGGACTAGACTTGCCCCAATGTCCAACCTAGAGAAGACATTAGTTTCTTCCCAGTAGGACATAAATAAATTTGCGTAACTTGGGGCAAATCTGGTCCCCATGGCTGTCCCTTTTGTTTGAAGATAAAAAATGACCCTCAAACCCAAAAACGTTATTGTTAATATTGATCCCCTCCATAATAAAATATATCTGTGATTCTTAAAGGTTTCCAAATTTGGTTAAAAAATGTCTAGTAGCCTCGCACCCTATACTATGTTTTATATTGGTGTAGAGGCTACTGACATCGCAGGTAGCCATTAAAAAATAATCCTCCCATTTAAAATCCTTTAGGATTTGTAAAAGGCTAATAGTATCCTTGAGATATGCTGGACATTGTGGAACCAGATTCTGTAAAAAATAATCAATGTATTGTGAAAGGGGTGATAAAAGAGATCCAATTCCCGAAACAATAGGTCTCCCCGGTGGGTTCTTTGGATCCTTATGTATCTTGGGTAAAACATAAATGACCGGAATTCCAGGGATTCTAACATCTAAAAACTCATATTCTTTCTTGTTTAAAACATCTTCTTTAAAACCTTTATCGAAAAAAATCTTATAGTTGGCTTTAATTGTTTTTAAGGGATTATTACAAAGATGATACATGTATATCTTCCTAATGTATCTCCAGTCTGTCTCCTCAGGAAAATATTGGATATGGCGGATAAGGTTAAGAAAGGCTTGCTTATAGTTGCAGGAAACTTTAATTGTGTCTTAGATGTAGACTTAGAAAATACATTTTTAAAATCCATTCCAATAAACAAAAAAAAACTAAAAAAAAAACAAGCTGTGAAGATGATCAATACTTTAAATAAATTTAATTTGTATGACTTCTGGAGAATTTTTCATCCTGGTGAAAAATATTTTACCCATCTCTCCAGAGTACATATGCCATATTCTAGGATAGATTTGATGTGTGGAATTCAGTCCTTACTAAATAGAATTTCTAAAATAAATATTCTAAATAACACAGTCAGACCACAATATACTCATGCTTGATTTAAAAGACGCATTTAAATATAATGCTCTACCTCCATGGAGATTAAATGAGTATTTACTAAATTCTAAAGAGAATAAACACCACATTGCTAATTTAATTGGTTTGTATTTTAAAGAAAATAATCCACAAGATACATCTATACCTATCGATTGGTGTGCCTTTGAAGCTGTTATTAGAGGCCATTTAATAAAATTAGAACACGAATTTAAAAAAAAACAGGGAAAAAATATGGCCGATTTATATGTAACTTTTTCAAATTTATCTAATGAAAATAAAACATCCATCAAACCAAACTTACTCAGAAATGCTAAGAATACAAGAACAAATTAATCTCAAATTAAGACAAAAATCAATTTATGCAATGAAAAAAATGAAAATCAAATATTATGCTAAAGGAAATAGAGCGGATAAATTATGATCGGATAGACTTAAAAAACACGATTTTAAATCCAAGATATCTAAACTGATAGTAAACAATAAAACTTTATTATCTCCTGAAAGCATAGGAAAAGCTTTTAATAACTATTATGAAGATTTATACAACTTAAATAATTATTCTCAAGAATCAGATATAGATAAATATTTTCAAAATTTAGAATTTCCAAAACTTTCACAAAAACATGCTAAACCTTCCTATTACTACAGAAGAAGTAGACAGAAATATATCCAAACTACAATTTCCAAAAACTCCAGGATTAAACAATATCTTTAATAAACTTTTTAAGTTAAATCTTACATTCTTACTGATAGGTTGTTTTAAGTTCTATACAATTTAATACACCCAGATCAAATAGGTTTGTGCCTAACAGATTCTCAGGCTCGAATGTAAGACTTGATATATTGGATCTGGCTGAGAGACAAGGGTTTACCCTTTTGACCCTGTCGATAGATGCTGAAAAAGCATTTGGCAAGGTCAGCTGGGGATTCATAAGAAAATCTTTGCAAAGTTTCAGTATCCAGGATTGGATGTTGCACGCAATTATGTCTATGTACCATACTTCATCAGCAAGAACAGTTGGTCATGGCATTCAGTCTGAATGGTTTCCTATAAAAAATGGAACCAGGAAAGGATGCCCACTCTCGCCTTTCTTATATATTTTGTCAATAGAACCTTTAGCAATGAGAATTAGAAGCAATCAAAATATCAAAGGTGTCTCTAGTAAACAAAAACAACTTAAACTTAGTTTATATGCAGACAATGTTCTTTTAACAATAACAAACCCATTGAGTTTATTACCAAATTTAATGGAAGAATTCCAACAATATAGTATAGTTTCTAACTACAAAATTAACATAGAAAACTCTATGATCCTTCCTACAAAAATAGACACTATATATAGGGTGAGGTAGAGGCAAAAAATGCCTACAAAATTCAAAATATAAACAAAGAACAAGTTAGACCTGTGCTGCAGATACTCCACACTGAAGTCCCAACAGTGTATATACAACCAAAAAACAAACATTAGCTAATGCTAATGTACATGAGCATTGATAAAGGGCTGCTGCTCGAAACGTTTGCTGTTTTAACTTTGTCTTCAAATAAATTGTGGTAGCACCTGGGTGTGCACACCTATACTGGATACGCAGGACTCGTGCTTGTTTTTTGGTTACAAAAATAGACAGAGCGCAACAAAAATTACTTAAAGAAGGGTATCAATTCAGTTGGGTTAAAAATAGTTTTGTATATTTGGGAGTCAAAATCACTAAAAATTTTAATAGTTTAATGGAAGTAAATTTTTTGGATACATTAAAATTAACAAACCATTCTATTAAAAATTAGAGGAAGGTTGAATTATCATGGTGGGGTCGTATTAATTTAATAAATAGCTATTTTATCCCCAAATGGACATACAGGTTTCAAATGATCGCTCTTTCAATCTCTAATCCTTGGCTTCAAATGAAACAGTCTAGTATAACAAACTTTATAAGGAAAGCAAAACCTCCTAGGATTAGCCAAATATTTTATCTATGAGTAAGAACAAAGGTGTAACCAACAAATATCAAGATAAAATCTTAACAATAAATGAGTGAAGCGCTTGATAATATTTACATGCAATAATTGCTTACCCCTTATTAAATTAAATGTAGAGATTCTGATGTAGTTGAATACATAAATAGGGGAATAAGAACACAGAAAAAATACTAGTGCAGGTGGTACTGATGTATAGATGGAGTACAAAAGTAAATAGGAGAGAAAACTCACAATCTTCAGTAATAGAAGAACAAAGGTGGGGGGGGGGGCCTGGCTGCCAAACTGAAAGGCTGCATGTAGTGTGGGCTCTGTACAAAAGTTGACAATTATCGCCTAAAAACAGTATTTTGAAAGCAAACGGCTAAATTTGCGCTGATACCTACCTGCACGCTACTCTGCTACAGCACAAGCGTTTCCAGGCGTCTGACAAGCAGATTGAGCCCACACCGCCACTGAGGCCTACCTCGAGGTGAGAGCCTGGGAGAAGCGTCCGATCTCCCTACTGCCTCTCCGACCGGAACAAGCTGACGTTATACGGGTCCCCGCTCCCTCCCTGCCGGTGGGGGTTATCCCGACACCATAACCACAGCCAAGCTTCATCCCTGACAAGCACATCATCTTAAAGCAAAGACATAGAGGGGCGCAATCTGCCTAAAAATGGCGTCTACTGCAAAGGGAAACACCCTCCTGCGTACCCCACATGCCCGGACGGGACATTTCCATCACACAAACGCCCGGGACCTCGCTTGCGGTGCTGAAAGTGACCGGAGCGGTGGAAAGTGCACGAGGGCCCTTGAGAAGGCCTGGGGCGCATAAACACACTCCTGGACAGTACCACAGCGTGCACACCAGGACTTACTCACAGGCAGCTCTAAACAGGCAGAAACATGTTGCCTCCTGAACGTTACCAGCAATGCCATAAATGTATATTATGCTTTTGTTTTACTAGAAAAGTATGATTTTTCTCTTTTTTCAGTCCAATGGTCTATTTCTTAACATGCCTAGCTTGATGCAGACGCACCCCAAAAGCCTAGTGGTTTACAACTTTTAAGCCTGCTACATTTATGTCTTGCCGAACCCTGCAGAATATGTGGCCTTTAGCCTTTATGTATGTTTAGCCTGAAAGAATTTAATCTAAGAGTATGCTAGATCTAAGACACGCTTTTCATGGTCGTAATTCTTTATTATCAACCAATATGTCTTATTTTCACCTCGTTTTTACCTAACTATTACAGGCTGTAACTTAAGACATAAGTACCTAACCTGCATTTATTAACAAAAAAATGGTGCCATTCTTGCATGCCATAATACTGTATTCACTGTATTACTGTTTTAGCTTGTACATGCTGTTGTGGCGATACGAGCTTGTTTATGTTACTCAAGCACTACAAAAATAAAGATTGACAAAGAATTTGTCCGTGGCGGGATGTAAATGAGTCACCAAGAGTGTGAGAGAGCACTCTCGCGGGCAACGTAATTTCTTTGTTGCCACTGAAAAAAAAAAAGAAGAAGAACAAAGGTGGTTTAGGATTCCCAAATATTACAAATCTTTATCAAGCTAGTGTTTTGACCCATTTATATCTGTTACAATCTTATTCCCCAGAACTCGAAACATGGCAAGATATTGAAAGGTTTATGTCAGGATATGAGGACGTATCCTCCATTATATGGAATATTAAAGAAAAACAACTATTTAATACGCTAAAACAGCAAAGTAAATTTTTAAGTCAATTAACGCATTCTTGGACAAACATCAAAAAGCAATTGCGAATACTGTCAAAATTATTACCATCAAATAAAATGGGAATTCTTGAGGTAACCACAGAGTATTTGAATCTGACTTTATGGAAATAAAGAAGTATTTCTTCTATATCACATTTGATAAATAATGCGCCTCTAAAAACATTCCCAGAACTGATGGAAGAATTTAATCTTCCTAACTCTTACATTTTTAATTACCTTAGAGTTAAGAATATCATAAACAAGTATCATGTTTTCAAAGATTCTTTTATAATCTCAAATATTGTCAAAAACAAAACACTTGATTACAAATCTCAACAACATACAAAAAATACCTGCCTTATTTAAATGGGAAAAAGATTTGGGACTTAATATTGAGAATGAAGAGTTGAATACAACTTTATTTAGTTTCATACCATATATCCAGTGTTTAAATCTATTGGAGATGCATTATACAATTACTAATAGATGGTATTGGGTTTCCACTAAATCTGCAAAAATTTCTCCATCTGAATCTGAAATATGTTTGAGATGTAATAAAGCAAAAGGGACCTATTTACACATATTGTGGGATTGTGATATGCTTAAAGATATTTGGAATAAAACTTTCCACTGGTTCACTAAAATATCTAATGGTAAAATAAATTGGTCCCCATTAAAAGTTTTACTACAGCTCAATTGGCCATCCATACCGTTAAAACACAAAATGTTACTCATCCATATCCTATTCACAATAAAACAAATAATCGCACAAAATTGAAAATCCACTAGCAGTCCGATATGGAATAAAGTATATACTCAACCAATAAACCAAATTCAGGTGGAAAAAGAGATTAGTATTAACCTGCTAAATAAAAAAAAATAAAAAATATGATATATGGGATCAGTGGTTAGTAAGATTAAACGAACATAGATGACCTGATTAGTTACTCTAATTAAAACTATCACTATGATAAAGATCCTGTTTTTACCTAGATGGTTTTGATATCCCTTTTTCTCCGCAGTACTAATTTTATGTTGTCAATTTATGTTTGTTTTGTAATTGGCATGTTATATGATGTATAAATATTCCCAAAAAAAGAAACAGTTTTGATAGATGAATCTGAGCTTGTTATGCATTTCGGGGTATTGCAGCAATTTCAAATTAATAATGCATACCATTTGTGAAAGTAGACACTACACAGAATGTTATATGGTATATATTGAGCCTTATTAAACAACCATTTTAGCACCATTTTGTTTTTGAAAGCTTACGGTATTATTTTATTTTTGCATTTTTTTTATACACACAACTTTGAGTTTTATTTTGTAAACTTAATGTGTGCTAATAGAAACATAAAATAATTTAGTAATAAAAATCACTAAATTGTGCTTATATATGTCTCCTAAGTATAGAATAACCCCCTAGCATTACTTTGTCATGTTTGTTGTGAAAATACTGAATACCTAGCTTCCCCAGTTGTTGGGTATGATTTTAAAATCAGTGGCCATTTAAAAGTCAGCCACCATTTTCATAAGCATTAGCCATTTTAAATCCGATTCTATTTTTCTAGTGTATTGCTAAAAGGCTGTTATAACCTTCTATAAGAACAGAAACAAATATTAAGTATATTTTCTTTTTTTAATTCAAGTGTTCTGTTGCATATACGAACAGATGTTCTCTAAAAGGGGAAGTATATGTCCAGCAAGATACATTGAGGAAGTAATATAAATATGTTCGGCAAGCTGGTTAAATATTATATGTTATGAAACAATGTCTACAATTAAATGAAAGATGTACAATTATATTTTAAGAAAGTAGTTATTTGCCAAATTACCAGGTGATGTCTACCTTTGGCCATGACCTGTCTACCTTGTGACCATAAACTAATTTTTCTGTCAATGATCCAAAATATTTGCTGAATTGCTGACTCTGTGTAACATGACGTAGTGCTAAGTAATCATCTTCTGTTTTTTTATATAAATGCTGGTTGAAGCCAATAAATTTTGAGATATGATTTGAGACCGTGTGTTGGGTATGAGTCATTACTCCCGAGCTGCTCATAGATGTGTTTGTGCTGGTTGGAGTTCCAAGGACGGTCTGCAGACGTGAATAATCCCCAGGGAAGAATTTCTGCCCTAACACCAGTGCAGATTTACAAAATAAGGCAAATTTAAGATGGGTCTATATGGTGCATTGTGGGACATTTTAGTAGCTTACATATTTAAATCACTCCATAACTGCATACCATTTGCAAATTTAAATAGCTTTGGGACTTTCACACAATATATTTCGAGATTTATTGAGGTGCTGTTTTTTTTTTACCAGTTATATTCAAACTTTGGGGTATTCATTTTTCTTTTTAATTTTTACATACACATTGTAACGTTGTTGCTTATTTTTGAAATGAGTATACCACTGTATTAAAACTAACTTAATTGTACTCCACAATATCTCCTGAGTACAAAAAAAAACCCATATGTGTTCCTTTCCAAAGCATCAATCCTAATTCTATCCCTATCCCTAATCCTAAACCAAACCCTATAATCCTAACACTAACCATAATTCTAATCCAAACCCTGATCCTAATCTTAATCTTAACGCTAGTACTAGTGTTAGAAGGATTCTAACACGGAAAGAAAATAAACAAAACAAACTTTCATAGAGTTAATTGTATATGGAAAACAAGTAAATATAAAGCTAAAAAATTTAAAAATTAGAAGATTGCATTAATTATCAAATTGTTTTAGTATCTATTTCTTTAATCTTCTAATCAATACTGAGTTATATTTTGCTTTTAATAGAGAAGGATTGCTCTTTGAAAATAGTATATGTAATGGAGCTCCTTGTACCCCGGCTGGGTACCTCTGCCAAGGACCGCTTCCTAGCTGGAACAGGGGAAAAACGTGCATCGCTTCTGCCCCCCAGTTGCCATGATTTGACTGGGGTCCTGGTACCTCTCCATTCTGGAGCAGGCTGGGGGACTTGCTCTATCCACTCACAGGGACTGGATGACACACAGTCCTGGGAGTTGGAGTCCTTACAAGGACTTTCCTCGCTGAATTCTTCACGCTGAAACAGTGATTAGCCCTTTCCTCACCCAGTAGCCAGATGACACATAGTTGTGGGAGTACAAGCTGGAATGTTTTAATCTGGCCAGATGGCCTGCTTATATACAAAATCTGAGTACAGTGAACACGCCCAAGACACACCTATAAACACACCCACAACATGACCAAGAAATGCAGTGTCACAGTGTGGCATAACACATAAAATATGAAAAACACATAAAAATACATATTTCCCACATAGGAATCCCCACAGCCTATACATCCCCGGATAGCCTGGATCTGAGCGCCCAAGTTGTCCAAATATAATTTTTTTTAGACTCTGCATCCTACGAAGTATCCCTCAAAACTCTCAGACTGAAATAATGAGACAAGGCCAACAATTTCTTTAAAGTAAGTACAGAGTTTATTAGCCAGCTTATAACAAATAGTGTCATGAAATTGTTACTCAAAAAGTACCAACCAAAAGCAAATCTAGAGACTACCCCAAAGCATAGGAGTGTACCATTTGCAAAGTGGGAATTGGTGAACAGTCAAAAAAGATAAACAAAGAGCTTTTATGTCAAGACTGATGTTTTTTTCATGTTTTATATCGTAGAGCAGTGGTTCCCAACCCAGTCCTCAAGTACCCCCTGACAGTCCAGGATTTAAGGATTACTCAATTGTGTCTAAGGTATTTTTTTGGGGGGAAAAAAAAAAACACTTTAGACACAACAGGGTAATCCCTAAATCTTGGACTGGTAGGGGGTACTTGAGGACTGGGTTGGGAACCACTGTCATGGTGGGATTTAAAACATCCAAACAGCACTATATTAAAATGACTTATTCTGAGATCCAGTAGAATAACATTATCAGACATAACACACATACCATTTGTAATTCAGTAATAAGAGAGAATCGGTCAGTTGTCTCGATAATCATATTGGTAACTGTGTTGGCATCATCTGGCCCATCAAAACATAGGTGACTTACATAATGAGAAACGTTTTAGGTCACAGAGAAGAATTCATGCTAAAATACAAAGAATACACATTTTCTGCAGAAAAAAAATAGAACAGTATGCTTTACCATCTGTTCCTCTGTTTCTGAATATCATTTGTCTTGTTATGAAACATCCAGCAAAGTTCCCTTATTGCAGGAGGCTGCATTTGATGTTCATTATCAAGAAACATTAAAAAATTACAAAGATAAGTTAATTCACTTAAACCATAGATTTATTCTTGCTAGAAGTAAATACTATTTGAGGAAATCCATTGACCTCAACTAATACATTGTTCACTGAATCCACTATTCACCAATCATCTCAACACATCATTGAGTCACAGCCATCCTCTGTGGGACTCTAAGTTAGATCATTTCGAGATCACATTCTTGTCCACAGAAACATGTTTATTAGACACAAACATGACTTCTTCACAGCCAAACACACACACACACACACACACAAATACAAAATTATTACAGAATTATTAATTTACGAACATCTAATAAGCTATACGGACATAACTAGCAACATATATATCTTGGCATACACGCCAACTTTAATAGCAATAAAACAACACGTATAAATAGGCACATTTTAGTACACAAAATGCACATGTGTGTACGTATATAGCAATCATACACACACATACATACATATACCAACTCTCAAGAGAAACCAAGCTAAAGCTCACATGTGGTTCAAGGCTCAGGAGATCACTGCACAAAGTCAAGTTCACAAAACAGTGACTTGGAGTTTTCAAAGACTGATTATAGCAGTGTTATTGTTATGTTGTTCAACAGTTCAGCTCATCCTGTATGATAAGTGAAATTTTTGTCTTTGGCTGAACTACACAATCTACAAACAATTGACTGGCAAGGCCAACTCATCCTTTCCAGCTAGCTCAGTATGCCAGTATATGTCAGTGTGTTTATGAATGTGTGTGTCAGTGTGTGTATATGTGTGTATTTGTGTGGTAATGTCTATATGTATATCTGTGTATGTATGTATGTGCATACATCCCAGCATTCAAACACCAGCACAACATGTAAACACACCCGTGCAAACACACACATTACATACATACATACCCGTGAATTCAAAAACCAAAATTAAATACAAACACACCCCTTTACTCAAACATCAATGCTACACACAATGAAATTTGCGCGTTATGTCTGTTCAGGCGTAATTGACCTCTTTCATATTATGTGCAACCACACTTATTAGATATCATTTTATTCAGGGGAAACAGTGCTTTCATTTAACATCAAATATTTAGTTATGAAACATAATTTAATATGAATAAAATGTAAAAACAATGGGAGAAAATAAGAATTTTTTTTAGTTCTACATGACATGACAATAAAATACACATATTTGTATTCAGCGATGTCTCTCATGTGTAAAACAGTACCCCCTATGTACAGGTTTTATGGTGTTTTGGGTAGTTACAGGGTCAAATATAGCATGTTACATTTTTCATTTGTTTCACATTGAAAATTGCCAGATTGGTTATGTTGCCTTTGAAACTGTATGGTAGCCCAGGAATGAGAATTACCCTGATGATGGCATACTATTTGCAATAGTAGACAACCCAAGGTATTGCAAATGGGGTATGTCCAGTCTTTTTTTACTAGCCACATGGTCACAAACACTGGCCAAAGTTAGTGTTAATATTTGTTTGTGTGTGAAAAATGCAAAAAACTAATTTGAACGCCAATTTTTGCCAGTGTTTGTGACTAAGTGGCTATTAAAAAAGACTGGACATACCCCATTTGCCATACCGTAGGTTGTCTACTAGTGTAAATGGTATGCCATCATGGGGGCGAATTTCATTATGAAACAACTGAAATGCACGCCTTAGATTTAACTCTGTATCTTTTGAAAACACTATAAAACCTGTACATGAGGTGTCCTGTTATACTCGGGAGACTTCACTGAACACAAATATTAGTGTTTCAAAACAGTAAAATGTATCGCAACAATTATATTGCCAGTGTAAGCTCCACTTGTGTGTGAAAAATGCAAAAGAATTGCACTTTCACTGACGATATCATTGTTGTAATACATTTTACTGTTTTGAAACACTAATATTTGTATTCAGCGAAGTCTTCAGAGTAAAACAGTACACCCCATGTAAGGGTTTTATGGTGTTTTGGAAAGTTACAGGGTTAAATATAGTGCTAGCAAATTAAATTCCCCGGACTTTCGGCCTGGGTTGTCAGGCAGGTCCCGCAAATTGTAATTAATAAAATGACCTAATTATGTAAAATTATTACATAAATATACACGTAGAATTATTATATATATACGTGTGTGTGTGTATATATATGTATATATATATATGTGTGTATATATATATAATTTTTAAAATAATTTTTATTTATATATAGGTAGATATAAAGTGATATATATGTATATACTTATGTATATAGATATATATATATTATTTTGTTCTACATGTATTTTGATATCTATATATATTAATATCAAAATACAGTGAGAACGAAATTACACACACATATATTTAAAACATTTTTTTAACATATTTACATATTTATTTTATATTATATATAATTTTATATATATATATACATATTTATTTAATCAATATCATTCTATGTGTATTTTGATATTTATATATGTATATATATATATATAATGATATATATATATTAATATTAAAATACACTTAGACCGTGTATGTGTATGTATGTGTATGTGTATGTGTATATATATACTTAGATCATATATATATAATAAAGTATATACAATTTTATTTTAAACTGCAGCAGGGGGAGTACCTGAGCTTGTCTAGTAATCTCTTGCATGGACTATTGTAACTCTCTCCTAATTGGTTCCCAAAAGCCGTATTGCCCCGCTACAGTCTGTAATGAATGCCAGACTGATTTTCCTCTCAAGTCGGTCCTCTCACACCTCCTCACCCCTTTGTCAGTCCTTACATTGGCTTCCTGTATCCTATTGAAGTCAATTCAAATTGCTAACCCATACCTATAAAGCACTGAATAATCTTAGCCCCTCTTATATCTCCTCACAGATCCATAGGTATGCCCCTTCTCTGTCTCTCCGCTCTGCCTGTGACCTTCTCCTGTCCGCTGCTTGCACCCGTACGGCCAACTCGCACTTGCAGGGCTTCTCGTGGGGGGCTCCCTTCCTATGGAATAGCCTGCCTACCATCATCAAACTCTCCCCTAGTCTTCAATCGTTTAAGTAGTGCCTTAAAACCCATCTCTTTAGGAAAGCCTATGGCCTCCCAGACTAACCTCTACCTCATATATCTGTCTCTTGCTCTCTCCTAAAGGGCAGCACTCTACTCTCTCCACCAGCTCTGCTTAACTCCCACCTAATTTGACTGCTTTTTCCTGTCCTAATGTGTTTTATACACCACCTCCTATAGACTGTAAGCTCGTTTGAGCAGGGTCCTCTTCAACCTAGTGTTTCTGTAAGTTTTCTTGTAATTGTCCTATTTATAGTTAATCCCCCCTCTAATAAAATTGTAAAGCGCTATGGAATCTGTTGGCGCTATATAAATGGCAATAATAATATTAATAATACCTGTAATTACAGGCACTACCCCTGCTGGCAATGCTGTGGACGGCTATGCAGTCCATGTGATCGTGAGGTCCTCGCAAGGACCTCGTGATCACATAGCCCACGAGGGCCGGAACGGCAGCAGGGGGACTCCCTGAGATGCCAGGTGAGTCCCCCAACCACGAACGCTGGTGTGGGATCACTGGCGACCGGTAAATACATAAGACGGGGGGGACGTGCTATGCCGACCCCCGGAATTTAGGGCCAGATCCTCAAGGACGGCATAGCCCGCCCGCCGTCCTTAAGGGGTTAAAATACAACACTACATTCAAACACACCCCTGCTCACAAATGCAATCATTACACACCCTCTTTATTAAAACAGTAAAATTCTATACAAACACCAACTCTACACACAAAAGCACACCTGATTTTAAAAGCACACACAACATACAAACACACCCCTGCATTCAAACACTACACACAAGTACACCTGTGCATTCAAATTGCAACAGCACATACAAATACACCCCTACATGCACAAACATACTCTATACAAAGACATGGTTACATTCAAGCGCGCAAACACTGCTCACATATACAACCCTGCAAGAATGGGCTAATGATTCTCGGGTGGCATAGCATCGTGGGAATTATACGACAGATGGAGATCTAACTTTTCGCCATTCTTGCGCTAGAGAGGGGCCCAAAAAATGTTCTTGCACCTGGGCCCTCTTTACATTAGTTCCACCACTGCACATGCATACTTGTGTTGACTTGTAGGACATAAAAATCGCTGCCCTGTCATGTGTAGAATTTATACGTTGTGGGATTCATTGATTTATTATGATTTCCTACTTACAACATTTTAATTTTACATAGTAAAGGGCATAAATTTGAAGCGACGCCTATCAATATGTATAAGTGATTTGTGTTCAACAAATACGGGAATCTGACATTCCTAAGAGGAAATAATCTCAGTCTAGACAGCAGAACAGATCAGAGTCAGACAGCCATTCAAGTGACCGAGTAACTGACAGCAAAACTGCAAATATTTTCAATAAATGAATGTCTTTAGGAACTTTCTTTTACAGGTATTTAGTAAAATATTGTTTTCCTTTTGCTCGTTTGTGTTTTTAATGTTGTTTATGGTGTTGAACATTGTGTTATATGTCATTGGATCATTGGTTGAGTACGTGAGGTTAAGCTGGTTGGTTACGTTGACGTGAGTTCAACCCATCAGGTGGTCGAGTTTATAGGGAACAAAAGAGAAATTAAGTTTAAGGTTAGAAGTCTTGCCTCCCTCCATCTTTTAAAATTTAACCAGCTGCCACTCGTAGTCATCCTCAGCATAGGTCAAAAGAGCTCAAGTGGCCTCTGAAAATGCTCTTTAATTTGGTTTAAATGGTGCATGAGATTATTTATACATATAGTAGCATTACACTCCTCTGGAAAGTTCCCTGTAAGTTATTTTACATGTATTCTGGTTGATTTTAGATTTGCACTTTAGTATTTACAATGAAGGTATATTTAAATACATAATGTGAAAAATAAGATAAAAAGTGAAAAACTTGGGGGGCGGGGCCGGACCGCCGAGCTGGAAGGCAGCATGGCAGCTCAGCTCCTACACATTACCCACTAAATAGCCATAAAACAACGATTTATAACCACACCAAGGACCGCCAGCGCCTGTCCTCAGGGTACAGGGGACACTGGATCCAGGGAGAGGCTGGCTCCCCGAGCTACAGTCCCCAGGAGGAGAGACCCTTGATGCCCTAATTGGGGCCTACTCCGGCGGTGAGTGGGGCGGACGGCCGCTGCTCCACTGTCCTGCCGAACGGACCCAACTGGAGGACGGCAACTAGGTGGATCTGGCCCTGTTCCCCCCCCTCTGGACCGGGGGGGTGATCCCGGTCCGCACCGCGGGAACCGGACCGAGACAGCGCAACCCGGGGCCAAGCACATCACCACTCAGCCTCGTGGCCCAAATGCCTCACCTAAAATGGCGGCTGACGGAAGCGCAGAAACCAGAGGGAGGGCATACCCTCTCCCCGAGCCAGACGGGAACCATGCGACCTCAGGGAACAAGCTGGTCCGCAGTCTAGTATGGAAGCAACAAGCCACTACTATAGAGACAAAGACCAAGCACAGCAAGGCTCATCACTCGCAGCCACCCCTGGTGAGAACACGCCGCCAACTACCGTTCAACCGACATCTGGGCTGTAATAACCTCACAGGGGGCACCGATAATGCAGAGACTCGTATGACCTACAAGCGGCAACGCTACCTTGCCCTCTCACTGGCACTGAGACCCAAAGTACCAACATATCCATCAAGCTGCAAAGCGGAACGGGCGGACTACAACCACAAGGCTACAAGCGACTGGGCGCAACAATGCTCCACAACCTACTGGATAATCCGACGCCCCCACTACTGACATGACTGCAACCTTGAATACCAGCGGCAAGCATAAAACACTGTTTATATATAAGAGACTGCCAGCATAAAGGGGGTGCTTAGTAACTCGTTTCTACCAGCTACTGGTCGGGAATATGGGGATCTGTACTTACCTAGCTAATATTGATGTGTCTTTATCTCGGGAGGTGGGAGGCAATGCTAGTCAATCTGGGTCCAGGGAAGCGCTAGTAACTCACTGCTTAATAACTGAAGAGTTTGTTGAAAATGTATAAGCAACCCTCTATCAGCCAATCTTTGAGATACCCATTATAGCAATTAAGCATATCTTCTTAACCAACTTAGAGAGATTGTTTAATCATATAAATGCTATTGTTAAATAACCTTTTGGTCTAAGCATGTATGACTTTTACAACCTTTTAATATACTGTCAGTCAACTAAGCGTAATATCTAAACCATTTATGTTTCTATTCCTCATGACGTATACTAGTCAGCCATGCCTGTTATAAAAAAAAGAAAAATGTGCAACTCCCATATGCCACGATAATGTCTTTGATGTAAAGTGTATGTGTGCTGTTGTGGCACGTTCCACGTATCTGTAAATCATTTGCACAGAAAAATAAAGAATTAAAAAAAAAAAAAGTGAAAAACTTACATCACCAAACTAGAATAATAATAAAAGTTGGTCAATTTGAGTGTTTATACGTATATGGAGTTATCTACTCAATTCATAAAAGATATTGAAATATTGAGTGGATATAATTCCATATTAGTATAAAACCAGTAGAACCTCAATTTATATATATATATATATATATATATATATATATTTCCTGGCCATATCCATGGCAGCACAACATTGGGTAGCTCCTCCCTATCCCCATTGGACAGGAATAATAATTAAGCCGTATAAGTACCACCTCCTGCCCCTCCTTCCCCAGTCTTTTTTTCCTGTCCTATCCCTAGGACATGTCGGTCTTTTCAGACTACTAAATTTTCTTTTATGGCTTACCTGAGGATTAGTTCCTCTGGCCCCTGGGGAGTTCACACTCTCTCCCCTGGGAAGTCTCCAGTATATGGCCCTGTGCAAAGGTGTCCCCCTGGAGAGAACCCCTTTAATGACGGGGGTTTTTCCTTCCAATATTCCCAGTGGTAACAAGTGAAGGAACATGGAATTTGGCTGGGTTCCGGTTTGGTATTTCCCGACCAGGATCAAGGTAATATGGTTTGGTATTTACCTGCTGTTTTTTTCTTCCAGGAGTGGTTGGTTTTCTGGCACTTGAAGTTTCCTCTGTGAGTTTGCTGTGGAAGCGTTCTGGGTTCCCCTGAGTACATGGTTCCCTGCACGGCGTTCGGGAGTTTCCTGTGCGCCTGCGCGGCGTTTAGGGGTCTCCTGTGCGCCTGCGCGGTTTTCTGGGACTCTGGGACGCATGCGCGCCATTCAGTATTTTCTGGCGTTCGCGTGGCTTCATTCACATAAGCGTGCGAACGCCATTGCACGTATTGGCGCGTTCGCGTGCAAAATCTGCTATTTTAATTTCTAATTAGGCCGTTCGCGCGTCTTTTCGGTCATTTGCGCATGCGCAATGACGTCAGACGCCCTTTTAAAGCGCCAGGCCTCCTTTTTTGGTCAGTTTGAATTTTCAGCTTCCTGGAGAGTTTCTGGCACTATTGACATCTAGAGATTGTTTGTTCTTTGCCTTTTCGGGTTCCTTTTTTCTTCTAAAGTAAGTTTTTTTCCCCTCCCATTTTTTGTTTGGTTTCTTGTAGTTTTTCTTCTTGGTTTTAGTTTCGCTGTTCCATCTATTATTTATAGATGGATTCGCGCTCAAGATCCAGGGAATCGGATTCTTCTCATCATAATAGGTCACAATCTAAGCGATATAGGTAAGCCATCCTTTTTGGAAAAAATTGATATTAATGTTATAAATAAATAAAAGAGTGGTAATGTACTAATGAACACGTTTGGTGTATTGCAGTGATAAAAGTACAAAGACTTCAGGATCGTCCAAAGGGAAGTCGCCCAAAGGGACGCTGTGTATATCCTGTGATAACAGAGCCATAGAAGGGAAACGTCTCTGTTCAAATTGTCTCTCAGCAGCTGCTGGACCTTCTCAGTCAACACCGGACTTTAGGCAGCTTATCAAGCATGCAGTTGCCCGGGGCATCAGAGAGGTTGGTAAGACCCACAAGCGACCTAGATATTCTGAGCCGTCAGACTGGTCTCCTGGTAACTCGGAGGATGAGTTTATGGATACAGCTTCGCTGAGAGACTTGGCTTTTTCCTCGGAGGAGGATGCTATGCCTGATCGTGACTTCCTGGTACCTGCGGAGGTGGATCATTTGATTGCTCGGGTCAGAGAAACCCTTGCCTTGAAGGAACCCTCAGAGGAGGAACCCTCTACATCTAACCGCTATTTCTCAGATCTTAGAAGGAAAAGAGCGGCTTTCCCTGTGCATACCACAATTAGTGACCTTATTAAAGAAGAATGGTCCAGGTCTGATAGGAGATCATCTGCAAAAGGGAAGTTCTCCAGATTGATTCCAAAGATGCTGAAACATGGGATCTTCCACCCAAAGTTGATGCTGCTGTGGTTAGGCTAGCCAAGCGCACTACCCTACCAGTGGACGATGCAGGCTCCTTCAGGGATCCAATGGATCGTAAGATGGAATACTACCTTTCTAAATCCTATGTAGCCTCAGGCACAAGTCTCCACCCTGCCGTTGCTCTCACATCTGTTTCAAGAGCTATGAAGGTTTGGCTGCAGGAGCTGGAGGGGGACATCAAGAGTGGCAGAAGCCGTTCCTCCATTATTGATGCCCTAAAGGATATGCGTCTAGCGATTGATTTCTCTTCAGAGGCCGCAGTGGATCTGGTGAGAAACCTTGCTAGAAATATGTCCTTCTCGGTTTCCTCCAGGCGGGCACTTTGGCTCAGATCTTGGGCGGCCGATGCTTCCTCCAAGAATAGTTTGTGTTCTCTGCCATTTCACGGGAGTATGTTATTTGGCAAGAATTTGGATGAATGCATTAAGAGGGCGGCTGAAGGAAATAAAGCCTTTCTACCCCAAGAGAGGAAGTATAAAGGATCCTTTCGTGCCCGGAAAGAGTACCATTCCTTTCGTGACAGTAGGTCCTACAAGCCAGGTAGGGAATATTCCAGATTTCAACCTGGGAGAGGAGCCCCTTCTGGAAACAGAGGAGGCAAGTCACGCGGTTCATCTTCCTCTAAAAATCCGAGGAATCTATGACTACGTACTGCCCAAAACCAAAGGTGTCGGGGCTTGTCTTCTCCAGTATCTACCGAGATGGACCGATTCCACAAGCAACGTTTGGGTGCTGGATATTATTCGGAGAGGTTACCTGCTAGAATTCTTCGAGCATCCTCCCAACAGGTCCTTTCACCTCACAAAGTGGCCAGGAGACAAGGAAAAGTGCATGGCCCTACAAAACTTCATCCTTTTCTTGCAGAAGGAGAAGGTCATCATCAAAGTGCCAGCAGGCGAAAGAACTCAAGGGTTTTACTCCCACATCTTCTTAACAAAGAAATCCTCAGGGGGATGGAGACCCATTCTGGATCTACACAGGCTGAACAAGCATCTGCACATTCGCAGATTCAAAATGGAATCCCTGCAGTCTATAATAAAGGTTGTGTCGCCCAACCAATGGATGCTGTCTATAGATCTGTTAGACGCATATTTTCACGTACCCATTGCCCAAATCCATCAGAAGTTTCTGAGGTTTGCTGTGGAAGAAGGTCATTTCCAGTTCAGGGCCCTCCCCTTTGGACTGAGCACAGCCCCAAGAACGTTTACAAAGGTCCTGATTGTTCTCATCGCAGAACTCAGAAAGCAGAACATTGCTATTTACCATTATTTGGACGACGTCTTGATCTTAGGAAACAACGTAGATTCTGTGACATCCCAGGCTATTACCAGCATTCAGTTTCTGCAAGCTCACGGCTGGAAGATCAACACCAAGAAGAGCCACCTCCACCCAACGCAATCTATGGTTTACTTAGGTGCCCACTTTGACACTCTGAAGGGTACTGTCCAGCTCTCATCAGCAAGAATACTGAAACTCAGGAGGTTATTGAGAAGAATGCTGAAATCCTCGGTTGCCCCTGCAAAGACTATAATGAGCCTCCTTGGTTCCATGTCCTCCACAATAGGTCTGATCAGATGGGCTCAGTGGAGAATGAGACCGTTCCAAGCCAACTTCCTGAGTCAATTCTCATCCGGGAACCTGTTCCAGCCCATCAAGCTTCCCCTGAATGTACGCCATTCTCTGATCTGGTGGCTAAACAGAAAACACCTATCCAAAGGTTTTCCATTAGGAGACATCGCATGGAGGACTGTGATGACGGATGCCAGCCAGTGGGGTTGGGGCGCTCATTATCTCCACGACTTTGCGCAGGAAGAATGGAATTTCAGGACAAGCAATGTTCATTCCAATCTACTAGAACTTCTGGCTGTCCTCAAAGCTTTGAAGCACTTCTCGATCCATCTCAAGGGTCAATGGGTGAAGATAAGGACGGACAACTCCACCGTAGTGTCCTATGTCAATCACCAAGGGGAGCTGCAAGATGATGGAAATAATGAATCACCTGATGTGGTGGGTTCAGAGAAACCTGGCGGGCATTACGGCCATCCATCTCCCAGGGAAACGGAATCAACTGGTGGATTTCCTCAGCAAATCCAGAATAGATCCAGGGGAATGGTGCCTATCTCACCGGGTATTCCGCATGATTGTGGGCAAGTGGGGTCTCCCTCAAGTAGACCTTCTAGCTACTCGGGCCAACAGGAAGGTAGCCCTTTTCTTCACGAAAGAAGAAGACCACCTAGCAGGATGGGCTATGCGTTCCCCCCGTTTCCACTAATTCTACCGCTCCTGAAGAAGATGAGAATGGAGCAAGTGTCTCTCATCCTGATTGCGCCTTATTGGCCTCGGAGACCTTGGTTTCCTCTGCTTCTAAGTCTTTCGGTGGAACCTCCTCTCCCACTCCCAAAGATGCAGATCTTCTGTTCCAGGGTCCTGTAATGCATCCAGACCCTGTCTCTCTCAATCTCATGGCTTGGAAACTGAAAGGAACCGGCTTTTGAACAGAGGATTCTCCCAGGCCGTTATAGATAGTATGCTGAGGGCACATAAGCATTCCACTTCAGCCACTTATTATAGAGTGTGGGAGGTTTTCTCCGACTGGGCCCTTCACAGAAATGTGGATGTTCAAGATCCCTCCTCCTCTAATATTTTGGAATTCCTGCAATCTGGGCTTGCTAAAGGTCTGAGCTATAACACTTTCAAGGTACACGTTTCAGCCTTGTCCGCTCTAACCAGTCATAGATGGGCATTGGACTCAGATGTCATCAGATTCATCAAAGGTGTCCTTCAGATGAAACCTCCTATTAAACCCTTTGTCCCATCCTGGAATCTCCCTCTGGTTCTGGATGCCTTGAAGCTGAAACCTTTTGAACCATTTGATTCAGTTTCCCTACAGGTTCTTTATATTAAGACTGCCTTGCTGGTTGCCCTAGCTTCTGGCAGGAGAGTTTCTGAGCTCAATGCTCTATCCATCAAAGAGCCTTTTACTATCTTTCACAAGGACAGAGTGGTCCTCCGTACGGTTCCTGTATTTCGACCTAAAGTCACCTCCTCCTTTCACATCAATGAGGATATTGTTCTTCCATCTCTGAGGTCGGACTCCCAAGAAATGGGGAATTCTGCTGACCTGTCTTCTCTGGATCTAGTGAGATGCCTCCGGATGTATATTGTTAGAACTTCTGCTTGGCGTTCTTCTGACAGTCTTTTCGTCCTTCATAGCGGCTGTAAAAAGGGCTCACAAGCTCCCAAATCTGCCATTAGCAGGTGGATAGTAGCGGCTATCATTCTGGCTTATCAGTCTGCCGGATATCCGGTCCCTGTGGGTCTTAAAGCCCAATCCACTAGGGCTCTCTCTTCTTCCTGGGCAGCCGCAGCTAATGTCTCTCCTGAACTCATTTGTAAAGCAGCTACATGGTCTTCCTCTAACACTTTCATTAGGAGCTACCAAATTGATGTCAGAGCGGGGTTGTCTGATCAATTTGCTAAATCAGTCCTGTCTGTATCCAATACCTGATTTCTGTGTTTTTCACTTGTTGTGGTGTTAATACAATTTGCATTTAAAACATTTTGGAGTCTTTCCCTCCCTGGTTTATTGCTTGGGTATTACCCAATGTTGTGCTGCCATGGATATGGCCAGGAAAATGGAAAATGTATTCATACTTACCGTAATTTTCTTTTCCTGGTTATATGCCATGGCAGCACAAGGGTCCCACCCGGGGCTATTGCTGGAACACGTGACTGGGGAAGGAGGGGCAGGAGGTGGTACTTATACGGCTTAATTATTATTCCTGTCTAATGGGGATAGGGAGGAGCTACCCAATGTTGTGCTGCCATGGCATATAACCAGGAAAAGAAAATTACGGTAAGTATGAATACATTTTCCATTTTATTCCTCTTTCAAGGTAGAAATTGGGAAATTCGTATACAAAGTAAAAGTATCAATGTGGTGTAGAATATATAAATATATAAATGTTTTTTCATCTTTAAAACTCAAGACACTCTCCTCAACCGATGTACAGCATAAGGAAACAGCTGTTTATCTGAGTGGTCCCTTTGTAGCTTAAGTACCATGGTATAGACCAGTTTAGGTACCGCAGTGTAGACCAAAAGCTTACCTGTGTTATTTGAAACCTAGGGAACAATTGTGTGTTGGCAATCCTCATTCACCTGTCTTCATAGTTTTTCACCTCACCCTCCTTAGCCATCATGTGTCTCTCCTAAACTCCTCATGTGTCACTGGAGTCATTTAATTTCCTCAACCTGTGTATGTCTGCTAACCGTCCTTGTGTGTCTCTCAAACCCCATTACCTCTTGTGTGTCTAGTAACCTGCTCTTACCCCTTTGTGTGTCTGCTAACCCACTTTGCCCTTGAGTGTCTCTTAAACCCCCTTAATCCTTGTGTGTTTTTAACCCCTCAACACCCTTGTGTATTTTTAAGCACCTTGAATGTTCCTTAACCCCTCTTATTCCTTGTAGCTCTTTACACTCTTTTACCCTTATTTGTCACAGCTCCATTAACATCATGAATGTCTCTTACTCCTCCTTACACCTAGTGTTTTTTTTAGCTCCCTTACCCCTTGTGTGACTCTTAATTCCCAACCCATTTTGTGTCTGTTAACCCTCCACCTACTACTATTATATTGTAGTATCTTCATGTTTCTCTGCCAGGTCTGACAGGAAGTTCCAAGTAGTATGCAGAGAGACACGAGAGAGACAGGATATGATGTTCAGTTCTACTCTGCTGGCAGTTTTACATATGTCCGCAACAGCCATTTAATATATGAAAAGTTGGTTTAATACATGCCTTATCTATTTCATTACAGCAGGAAAACTGCTTTGTATTTTAGTGCAATTCTCAATTCAATATGTACATGGCAATGTTATTTTGTGTGTGTTTTTTTTTATTTATTTTTTTAAGAAAATCATTTGGGGCTGCTTTTGACCATAAGTAAGGGAATGTGGTATCAATTTAAAGGGGAAATGGGTTAAAGGTGGCATTTATTTTAGTAAATAATGACCACCAAATGCTTTGAGTTTGGTCTTCATGGAGAGGTCAGTACTGCTTTGTTTCAATTTGGGAATACATAGCGAAACATACTAATACCTTCTGAGACATTGTTGTCCCTTGAACATTAGCTGAGAATTAATAATGCCCCTCAGCACTATTTTTGTATGTGTCCTGTGACCTATGAACTTGGAAGAAACAATTTCGTTCTGCAGAAGGAAGAAATCAATTTTGCTCTTATTCCCTGGCTAGTTTCTGGACTGGTTAGACTTTGCTGATTATGTCCTATTTATGGGCTGGATTCTATTAGCCGTGATAAATGTTATTCTGCTTTATCTCCAGATTCTCACATGAACTGTTCTAGAACGCTGTAACATTAATAAAAAAAAATTGTAAGAAGCCTGTGATCCATTAGTCACAATAAGTAACTATCAGACAAACCAAATAATATGATTTTTGTTATTACTGGCATTTTAGAGCATCAACATATTTCACAGCACTGTACAATTGGGGGGGAAATACAGTACAATATACTCAGGCGTATACAAAAGGTGATAAGTGCCCTGATCCACAGTGATTTACAATTTGTAAAAAAAAAAACAGAACACTGTTAATTATGCAGACAACAAAAAAACTGATACAAAAGGAACAAAGGGGCTTGTCATTGAGCTTACAATCTAGCAATGACAATACTTGTATACAAAGTTATTAGCAAGATGGTTCACAAGCTTACAATTTAAAGGTAATAATAGGAAGTTGAGACAGGAGTTTGAAGCGGATGTTTGAAGTTGTTGGCCAGAGATCCGGAAATATATATAAACCCTAAATAGCTTCTGAGGCAGCTAATTAGTTAAAGGAACCCTATAAGGTCAGGAACACAAACATGTATTCCTGACACTATAGTGTTAAAACCACCATTTAGGTGGCGTGCTCCCCTCCCCCCTTTAAAACTTCCCTTATTTCCACCGCTCTGCAGGCCTGTTCACACTGGCCCCTCCTCTGATCTGCCTCCTTGTTGACATCATCAGAATTTAGGATTTTAGCCAATCCAAAGATTTCCCATAGGGAAGGAAGTGGGAGGGTGCGGGGTCAAGTGCCATTTTGGCCAATCAGCACCTCCTAATAGAGATGCATTGAAGAAATGCATCTCTATGAGGAATGTTCAGCGTCTCCATGCAGAGCGTGGAGACACTAAACGTTAGTGCTGCACATTGTGCAATACTGCCCCAGGAAGCACATTCAGTGCCAATCTGAGGAGTAACAACTGTAGGTGTCCCTAGGCTGCAATGTAAATACTGCATTTTTTCTAAAAAGGCAGTGTTTGCATGAAAAGGCCTACAAGGAATTATTATACTCACCAGAACAAATACATTAGGTTGTAGTTGTTGGTGACTATAGTGTCTCTTTAAGATAAGAGGCAGCAGAAGAAATATTCTAAAAGGAAAGGTAGAACAGGGATGAGTTGGTGTTAGTAAAATTTAGGAAATGTTTGCTGAGGAAAGTCAGGGTGCGGATATGAGAAAAAGTAATGAATGCAAAGGAAGTTTATAATCCACAAACAAGCTTTTCTGTAGGGATAATGGGAGGAGCAGAAGCTGTGAGACATTTTTGTCTATTAAATTCCATCTCCCTAAAAATGAATAATGCATATGGATACATAATATAAATGTATTAGTTAAAAGCTATATGGAAACTAACACTCAAAATGCAACTAATAGTTAAAGAAGAGTATGAATATATTGTGGAAGCTAGGTAAAAACAGCATTGAGTTTCCAATTGAAGGTAACTTAACCACTTAAAGGACCCATGACAGAATTATTCCGGCATGCACTAAAATTAATGATTGCGTCGATTGCGCCATTGAGCAAAAATAAATGTACATATAAAGACAAACCATATAAGCAATATTTAAATTGTCAGCCTTATAATCTTAATGATAATTAAAATACTCAATACCGTCAAAACTGTATAAATCACCTTCATTTGAAAAAAAAAAATGATAGTAATGATAGTGGATCATATTACTGTTCTTGTTTGTGTTGCTTTTAATGACGGTATCATTGACTCTTGTATAGTTCACTGATTGCAGCTGAAATGCCTATTTTTGCATCAATTACATTCATGCTTCACTACATATCCAACAAACTCCTGATCTTCAGTTTTAAGTAATGAGTGTACACTCCACTGACAGAGCAAAAACCTGATATGTACATAAACCCAGAAAATGTGGGAATATTTTTCATGAAAATATATATTTTTTATCATTATTACAGGGCTCAAAGTCTTCAATTGCCTACTTGCAGAAGGCAAGTGGAAATTGAGCCAGTGTGAATGGCTGTAGGGAAATTACCCATGGCGGCATATTGCTTGCAGATGCTTGGTTTCAGGAAGCTGGCCAGGGGCTTTGACAACAGAGCCCCTGATCACGTCATTAAAGGAAGCGCTGCTTTGAAGAGCTGTATTTCGTCTGGTTATAAACACAGCTTGATGCACCTTGCGCCATAGTAAAGCATGATGTCACTGCAGGGAGAGCTGGGAAGGAGCTGTGTTTAGGACGTTTAGGCCCAAATAGCACAATTGTAGTTATAACTGAGTTGGAGAATATCTCAAAGTCAACACTTTTTGCCTACATGTTGAAATTCACTTTTCAGCTCACTGCAATTAAATTTAGTGTTTAGCAAATAAACCCCAAGGTGTTTTTTTTCCAATTAACCATGAGTTAGTATAAATAAAAAATAAAGTTCAGTGCAAAGTTAATTTTGGGGGTATTTTTGGCCACTGTCTGTGTAAGGGAGGGACTGTAGATGAAAGAGAGTTGGAGAACACATAGAGCCAGTTATTTGCCAGATTACTTTTGATTTAATGAACAGATATCACTATTTAATAATGAGGGGCAGCTCATGAAAATACTGACCTGTCACCAGCATTAAGTAGAATTCATGTGCTGCACGATTCCTCTTCCGTTCATTTACTTCCCTCATGCAGAACATACATTGTTATTGCAGGTCATCACTTTTCATGTATTGCCTATAAATATGGATATGTGTCTATGTATAATTGGTGTATCTTGTAACATTGTACGGTTATTCACTAAAATGAGAATTGTTGTGAGTTTCAATTTTAAGACCAGTTATGCTGACAATTTGGCTACTTTGGCCTTAAATGGGAAATTCGTTTTGAATTATTATAACCCTGTTAGTTATCCAGCATAAGGATTTGAGAACTATCCATAGTTAGAAATTCTTTGTCTACAAGATGTGCAGTTGAGGGCTACAGCCCCAGTTTTTTTTTGTATTGTTCACATTAATTAATTAATCTACCCACTCTGTCTTTACTCCAATATATACTTTGAAAAAATCAAGCACCAGATTTGACTACATTACTTGAAGCACTGAATTATGCTTCTTATCCTCACCTATAACAAAGTAGTTGACTCAGGCCTGCCAACTGTGGCAGGACTGCTATTATGAGTGGTACCGGCGTATACCGGATGATGGGTGTTCATAATTATTATTATAGACATCATTCCTGTTCACAAATGGGGTTCACCATCCTGGCACACATGCACGCCAAAATTACATGTTACCCGATAGGACAGCCTTTCAAGTGGATAAGGGCTTCAATGTCTTGAAAATCATGAAAAATTAAGCATGAGCTTAGGTAGTCATGCTCTTGAGCTACTTTTTCCCATAGTCTTTTCTACACCAGGAGACACCATGGATCTGAGGGAAAATTAGGTGTTACACTATATGTGACTTGACAGGTGCAGTTGACTACCTACAAATCCAGTAGATGTAGGTTTGAATCAAAGAATTTAGGACTTGAGGTAAGCCGTCAAGTGGAGATACCTGGATAATGAAAACTGTAATCTTAATGGATCTTAAAGCATATGAGAAAATGTGAAGCTATTGTAAACACCATGACCAATGTATAAATATGGTTGAACTATGCAAAGGTCTGCTTGTCTACACTCTAGACTGAGGTGCCCGTATATTCAGAGGGATGTATTATGTCCTCAAAAAGCAGGTCCACATTTAACACTTGTTTTCAACAAAATCTTGCTATCTGTCTCAATAAAATTCATTGCTCATTCCTTTTTTCAAGCATATATCCTTCCCCATTTCATCACTAAGCTTTAGTCATTGTTTCCAAGTTATCGAAGATAAATCACCATTTCTCCAAATTAACTCCTCCATTGGTCTTGCCAAATAAATGTCCTTGTTTAATGGCATTTTTATGGGTTGACTTGCAATAACTCTTTAATAATAGTGGCTGTGTTTCATTATGTCTGGAGCTTAATTTTGAGCAACAAAACCTTTTAAAAATGCAGGATTTTAGAGGAGAATTTAATCACAGCAGGTCTGGGTTATAATCAATATGTAGATGGTTCTGGTGGTTTAGTTGCTACGTGTATTGTCTTTGTGTAAAAACTCCTCTTTACTCTGTTAAATCTTCACAATAACAAGCAATACTGCTCTGTATAAACATCTCTTAGAGCAAAATAAACAGCTCCTGGTATTGTGTCTTCCACAGCAAACAGTACAAGTATATTACTCACAGTCCTAGAATCATCTCTTGCCTTTAAAAGAATAAGGTGGGTTTGAAAAGAAGTGGGAGAACTTGAAGAGGTAAAAAGAACACAAGATCATCTACCTTTACAATTGTTTTTCATCAATAACTGTCTGACACGATTAAAAATAAAAAAATTACATAATTTCCATGTTAAAAAATATTGCAGGTATGGAGGCGGAGCCGAGCGACTGAACAAGACGGACGCATGTGAACCGAGCTCCGTGTGCGATATTGATTAACACTAAATTAAGACCCTCACAATTAAGTGGAAAACGCTGAAACTGACCCCAAGCTGACCATGGGCAGAAAGGCGAAGAAGCAGAAGTCAGACAAGCTCCTGTCGGGCATGACTATAGGGGAAATGTTCCGACAAGCGCAGGGTGCATGCGGACCCAAGTTGGCTGCCGACCTCGGAGAACTGACTGACTCCTCGGAGGACCTGTCCCTGGACGACAGCATCGTGGGGCTGCCTCAACCACCACAGCCACGTCGGCCCCAAAGACCTCAGCACCTGTGACGGAGGCAACCCTCAAAGCAATGCTGGGGGACCTCCAAAAAAACATCCAGGCTGACATGGCATTACTCCGCACTGACCTCAAAGGAATGGTGAGCGGCCTGGGCAAAGTGGAAACCTCAGCAGAGGCCGCGACCCAAGCCATAACAGAGCTCCGGGGTGAAATGGCGAACTAAAGAAACAACAGGGCCTAACGGATCTGCGCTTCGCAATGCTGGAGGATGAAAGGCGCCAAAATAACCTCAAAGTAAGGGGAGTACCAGAAGAGGTGCTGACAGAAGAGCTACCTCATCTGCTGCGGAGGCTAATGGGGGCCCTACTAACACCCAAACGGGCCAAAAATGTAGTACCAGAGGGGGTTTTCCGCATACCCAAACCCCGGAAAGCTCCTGCCACAGCGACCCGGGACCTGGTGGTGAAGTTCCGCAGCAGTGCGGACAAAGCGACGGTACTAGCGGCACTCAAGGGGACAGGCCTCTATGCTTTTGAAAATATGACCCTTACTTTTTATGCGGATCTCACGGGAGACACCCTTCAATGGAGAGGAACGATGAGGCGGTTCACCACCCTGCTCCAGGAGCCCGACATACGCTACCAGTGGCGCCCGCCACAAAAGCTGCACATCCAACACAGGGACACCGTCCACTATGTGCAGAATATGCAAGAAACAGCAGCACTCCTGCAGACCTTGGGCATACCAGCAGACGCATTGACACAACATGGAACAAGAGATCAAGTCCCTCGACCAGCAGATGGGACCCAGCCAACATCACCCCATTTGTGCCACAAAGCACCCAGAAGGACACTTACGCAGCAATTACCACCTGAACACTCGGGCGATGCCAGGTTGCCTTTATGACCCCCAAGGTGCCAATGCAACCCCTCTGATTGCGATGTCATAAACTGTACCCCACTCACACACAACTTCAAACGACATTGCCTAAGTCTGTAAATACACTCTTTATATTGATATGCTCACACATTTAGCCGTAACACTGCGGCCCCTACCCTATAACACTGTCACAGACAAACAGGGAAGTTTAAACCACTTATTATGACATGACAAAGTTTCAGCACCTGTATTGCCAGATAACCATGCTAATCTCTTTATTTACCTAAAAATGTGCACATTTTTAAAAAAAAATTTTTTTAACATGCCATGATGTGTTTTCTCGTTCTAATGATAATAAAGGGTCTGCTACAGCTGTTGTGGCTTAGCAAACCAGATTGTCCATGCATGCACAAACAAAAATAAAGAATATAAAAAACATATATATATATCGCAGGTTTTAATATTGTCCTTCATTTGAGACCTTTTTCCCATCTCCAAACCACCTCTGTTTACCAGGTGATAAATCAACTCTTATGGAAAATTCAATCTCACGCCTGTTTAGTTCTTGGTAAAAGTTGATTTCTAAGCATGTGCCAAACTAATATTATCCTTTGGTAGTAGTTCAGGTTATCGAGAGGGTCATATCTTTCCTCACACTTCTCTACCATTTGCAAGTTTTCTTTTCATATCTCCAGATTTAAAGCATTCCGTGCCTAGCGTTTTGTGAATTGGTGGTACGTTGCCATAGCCCTATATTTATAACCCTTTCTAAGGTGACCAAACTTCTTCAATCACAAATGGTGGAACTGTGCAGCCTTTCTTTTTTTAATTATTTATTTGTGCAGTGAGGCCCAAAAAATCTAGAAATAATTTGCAACTATGAGAGCCATATATAAATAACATTGACTCCCACCTTTGCCTTGAAGAGAACTTCATTCTATATAGCGCAGACACTATACACTGAGCACCTTCAACCCCAACACTACCTTTTAGCTCCTATTTCAAGGTGGTATGCCGTTGCCATTGAGTGTAATATAAATGCACACTTGGTAATGACACAATCTGCCATCTTGAATTACAACTCTCTATGCAGTTAACAACCTAATGTTAAACTCGTAGTTACCAGTTGACTTAATATTCTTTGGGGTTTTTTCCTCAGTCTTGATCTCCTTTCACCTTTCCCTTTTAGTCCACTTTTTTCTCTTTTTGCTCTTTATGTTATTTATGAAAAAAAAAGAAATGAAAAATAAGTTTTGTCATAGTGTAAACTAGAGCTATTCTCAATAAATGATAGTTTAAAAACACTTTTTTTTTAGTTTAGACCTATTTGTATATGTCTTACTTAATGTCCCTGCTCTACATAGTTTGCAATCTATTTAAAGTGGGTGCAAAACATAACCCATCTACATTATTTTCCTGCTGCCTGTAATTACTTAGTAATTAATCCCACGCACTCGGAACCTCAACCCTGGTACACCAGAGAGATTTGGCAGTCAGGAAAAATAAATTAATCCTTTTTATTACGGCAATGACAGGGGATGATCAAATGGCTCTTTGATGACAGTGTCTAGATATTTATCACTTTAGAGCAATCTGAATATGTTTGAACCTTTATTTTGTGCCCCCCGGCAGTTGTCCCGGTAGAACCTGCTAAGAGGCAGCCCCAAGGATGTGGATAGAGCAGACGAAGACGAAGTGAAAGTTGTATGGATAAACCAGAGTTTGATCACCTTTGTAAAAAAGTCTCAGATGAGGAGGGAAAAATAGTTTGATTTAATCTCTTCATTAACCTGTTTTCATCTATCATCTGTCCAAACCAACATTATTAATAAATTAAGTGAGATATAAAATGCATAAAATGCATTGCAGGGGGGGCGGAGCCAACAGCCAAACTGACTGGTCGCATCTCAAGAGAGCTCCGAGACACACAGCAGTAATTTAAGCAGAATTTGATTAATTTACCCCACAAAACAGCTACAAACGTTCACCTGTTGCAGCAGGAGACCCACCGATGGGCAGGAAAAACAAAAAAACAAAAACCGACCTGCCCCGGCCGGGCGCCAGCATAGGGGATCTGTGGCAGCGAGCACGTTGTGCGCCAAGGCCCAATTTGGAGGCCTACATGGACGACTTCGCAGACTCAGACGAAGGTCTCTCAGAGCCTGAGGAGACAAGCCTACCCGCCATGCAGGCCCCGACACAGCCTCAAGCGAAACCGGACGATGCCCCGGTTACAAAGGCTGAAATGAGGGAGCTGTTAGCGGAGCTCCGCAGAAACATCCAGGTGGATATGGCGGAAATTAAAAGGGACATACAAGGCCTAACACACCGCATGAGCACCGTGGAGCAAGATTGCCGCACCCAATCGAGGCAAGTGTCCACGCTCCAACAGGAGGTGAAAACGCTACACCTAACACACCTGAGACTGGAACAGACCCTGGCGATGCTAGAAGACTCACGCTGAGCCCAAAACATAAAGGTTAGAGGGGTAGCAGAGACTGTCCCAGAGTCCGAACTCCCCCACTTTCTCCGGCGTTTGATTAGCAAGCTACTCCCGCCGAAGCAGGCCAAGGGGGTTGTACTGGACGGCATGTTCAGGACCCCGAAATCACCCACGGCACCACAGGCGGCACCCAGAGACTTAATTGTAAAGTTTCAAAATCGACAGGACAAGATGGCGGTAATGGCCGCTGCCAGGAGTAGCGCGCCACTAGCCTTTGAAGACATGGCTCTCTCGCTGTACGCAGATCAATCAAGAGGGACTGCGGCCTGGCGCGCAACGTTACGGCCTTTCACCACCTTGCTCCGCGCTCACAATGTGAAATACCAATGGCGCTCCACACACAAGCTTCTGGTGACCCAGGGTGCACATACCTACCTTATTACGAACCTACAGGAGGCAAAGTCACATCTCGTCGCCTTGGGCCTTCCACAGGACTCGCTGCAACAGCCCCGCACTACACCCAGATCCCACGAGTGGAACCCGGCTACCGCAGAGACCTTTGTCCCCAGAGACATGGCCCGCGCTACACGGACAGTAGCCCCTACCTGAGCTCCCCTATAGAGAGCGCCTACAAAGCATAGCGCTGTCTTGATACCGTTCCACAGTTTTGTTATTATTGTTTGCACATATATATGGACGGGCCGAGTTGGCCACTACACAATTACCCACCTACCATACCCAGGAGCGCCGACCCGCAGGCCTAAACGAGACTACCAACTCGCCTTTTCCGACTAATGGCCGACCGCTGAGTACCTTGGCGGGAAGACCTAATCTGTATGACAAGGCCCGAAAGTGGTGATCACTCGAGACACGGGCTGAATGAAAGGCACAACGGGACCCTACGGGACTCCTAACCCCTACACGGTGATCCCCACACTCACTGAGGGTATTACAGCTGCACACTTCCAACAGTATAGTGGACACTAAACGTCTGGAGTGCATTGACTTTTTGGTTACTTTACTTAATGGTTTCCTGGTTTGACTGATTTAGTTTTACAGGGGTACACTAAGAAGTAGAGCCGTTCCTACCCGTAGACCCCACATACCAACCCCCCCTTATTTATTTATTTTGTTTTCATGAGCAGAATACACGGGACGCAAATTGTTTAGTTAAAACGCTGTTCAAAAGTACAGAATTTACCTTAGGCAACACCTTAGGGGGAGAGGCTACTAACCCACGGCTGATTAACCCAGAGTGGCTTAGCTGCACAGCTCCACGACTATTACTGTTTATCCGTAAACACGCATAATCTACAAGTATATGACCCCTGCTTGGTTACTGAGTTTGTTAATACGCTGATTAAGCATACTATTGTGGCTGAATGCGCCCGTTACACTCTGCACACCTAAATGCACACACAAGTAACTTTCTAGCTCGGCCTCACACTCTTCCCTCACTAGCCATGGTGACGAACCCGAGCTATGTTGTATTGTATACTATTATGTAGGCGCATGCTGTCATAACACTTCATGTCAGACCGACATGTTTCTCGCATAGACCACTGGAAATTTTATCAGGGCCCCACTGAGACAAATCAACCGCCTATTATGATCCTATAGGATATTAAGTAGAGGGCCTCCCACTACGACTCTAGCGAGTTATAATATTGTACAGTTTGTCATGCTCACATCTTAACTAGGCCACATGACCTTACAAGCAGCATCTAGACCTGAATGTTTAATATATGTGACATACTCTCTTCTTTCGGGTACTGGGCGACAACACTCTGCAGGGCCTATACACAACGTAGACTGAACGCCACAAGCGGACTCACAAGCGACCTAAAGCAATCAGGGTATAAGCCAGATATATTTCCTACCAGCAAGGTTGTAGATTGCACTTAATTTCTTTATTATTTCTCCACTATTGTTATTATTATTTTGTTTATTGCCTCTGATGGTTGCCATGATTTGTCATATTGATACTCAAGGTCAGGGTTATGGAGCGGCTTCTTTCCTCCTTGGATACCTTTCCTCCTTGGATACCTCTCCACGATGGCTAGCCCTAACTTGTTACAGCTGTTCAAGCTTTCTAATACACTACGAGTTAAACATGTTTATATATATAAAAAATAGTGCATCGTTCTACTGTACTCAATTGCTTTCCATGTTATACACTCTGTTTTTGAAATGTGCATGCGGATTGCCTTTGGGGTACCACGTGCCTGTATGTTAACATCATATGCACTACAAAAATAAAGAATTAAAAAAAAAATGCATTGCAATGGTAGAGTGGCCATACCTTCAGAAAACATATATGTTTGCATACATTTACAAACCATTTTCCTTTTAGTCTATGAAAGACAGTCTAGAACATTCATGTAAGGGTTGTGCTGGATGACATACACTGCATAGCTTTAAATATTTCAGGGTTTCTTAAAAACACTTGGAATATGAAAACAGATAGGGATTTGGTCTTACCATGTGATTGTATTATGATGAAAACACATAAAACTACCCTTGTCTAGGTGCCTCATAATTAGTTTTATAAATGGAAGAAAATATGCTAATCTTTGTTACTCACATCAATGATATATTCTTCTTATGTTCTACTCTAGCTAAATGAGACCTAGCTGCAATTTATTTGCGTCTGAGGATACCTAATCAATGCTTGAAGAAAGGTTATGGTGCTTGACCAAAGGAAGACTAAAGGGAGATACAGTAGTGGAAGACAAACTGTGACGTCCGGAATATTCTGCACATGATTCCTACACCTATCATCCTTAGCTGCAAGCAATGTGTAATTCAAATTAGTTACATAGAAATACGATGTCCCTTGTCTGCTTATCTATCTATCTATGTATCTATCTATCTATCTATGTATCTATCTATTATTGAATACCTCACCAGACTATGAAGTGATGGATATAACCCCTAACCAATTTTAATGTCCACAGCTAGCACCTCTAATGGAGAAAAATGCCCCCCCCCCCCCCCCACACACACACAAAAAAACTGAAACATATTGAACTTTCACTGCATGAATGCTCACTGAATAGACCCTCAGAAAAGCTTGAGTAATAGACAATTACATGCTTGCTTCTGTCCCTATTACATTTGTAGATGTTTGGGAAAGATGGATGGCTAATAGTTCCTCCTCTGCTTTAATCTGGATTTAAGAGAACTCTAAAATTGTTTTCCTTATTCTTCATTGTCAAAGTCAACCTGCACTCCACAGAAGCCAGAAAATATTCGAGTTAGAGAGAGGGTATGGTTGACCGGCCTAAATAAAATATGAAGAAGATTCACACAATCTTACATGCACTAAAGTGGCACGGTTAATACTCTATCCATTCGATAAAAAAATTAAACACTGCCTGCAGTATTCATGGTTACTGTTACACTGTGTCAGATGTGGTTATTAACATATTTACAGATCTCCAGAAGGGACAATTACTTACAGTCTGTGCAAAGGATGAGACTCTATCATCAAAATTTTATATAATCACATTTTATTTTAAAACTAGCCTTATGCAGTCTGGTTCTGTTCAATATAGGTGTCAGCATGCATATAATATCTCATTTCTGAAAATAAAATTATTCACATAAGGCGAGGAGATAAAATTCCTATAAAAATATTGCTGTTTATAATAAAATAATTTTATTTCTGATTATCAAGAAAACAGAATATGTATGGATTTCAGAAAAGGCATGATAGCTTAAAAGATATTATTGTCAAAAAAATATTCTTAAAGATTTCTGATAGGTAGTTCCAAAATGACTGCATTATCTACCCCAGGATGAATTGGAAGAAATCTTCCATGTATGTGACCTGACTTGGCTAGTGCAATTTGCTAATTTGTCATAAGGGGACAATTATGTTCCATGTTACTGTGGCTTTTTTCCTGCTTTTATACACTAAATATCACCTGAGAAAGAATGAAACCTTCACAATACTGCCTGGTATGGACTACAACAAAATTGAGTTTTCTTTATATCAGAAACTGGTGGCAACAAAGTTAACAAACTCATCCCATCACACTGTGTCTCATAGACACACATGAGAGCAGTAACTTTGGCAACACAGTTTACAAAGTATTTTTGAAAAATAGAACAAAGATAAAAGCTATCCTTCTATGATTTTCTTACTCAGATACATATTTTTTGTGACTCAAAGAGCAAACCACCTTGCTGTCTCTACCAGACACTGCAATAACTCATCCATATCGGTACCAGAGCTGGAAGTACTGGAGGCTATGCTGTCACATTGCCATGTTGAACTGAGGATACAGTGCCACTTGCATGGCAACATTTATACATTTTAGCTCCACACCACTTACCGTTACTACATTGTCACCTAAGCGTGACACACAAGAAAAGTCATTACAGAATCATTACCTACTCAACATTATCCATTTTCTCTGTGAGCCTACAACCATTTCTTACTTCTGGATCACTCCAACTGTGCAAGCATATGTAGTCACTCTTTTTTGAAAACTAACCACTTTAATGGCAAAATCCATTCTCTACATTCCATGTGTCACTGTAGCACCGCTGAGGCCTTGCAAGGTGGGTTTTACACCACCACTTACTCGCTCCCAGCTCCCGTGCTGTATGCCAACAAACAAGGTGGGATGTCCATGGGGCTGCAGTTCTAAAACAGATACACAGGAACAAATACCTCCCAAAGTGTCTGGTCTCTTGCCATGGTGTTCCTTCTCTCAGTGGTGGTGTTCTACACTTCTGTGGGAGAGCAGGGCATCAGATGGGCATTAATGAACATTATTTGCATTGGCCCAAGAGCAGCTGATGCTGGGAGTTAGGGGCAGTGCAGGTATGCTGGCAGTAGGTATGGCCTAAACAAATACCCTCTTCAAAAGCACAGAACTGTCTAAGCAAGCTGCTCAGTCATTCTGTGCTCTTATCTAGTGTTCTACAGTGTATATCTATAAAATAATATTTTTGACCCTTGGCTTTGTTTTTGACCATGCTTGTGGATTTGCTCCTGTGTTATTATCTCTGTATCTATTGCTACCAGGACTTTATCCCTTGTCAAGTCCTAATGTATATATGCGTACATAGCAAAGACTTTTTAAAACATAACATGTCAGCTGAACACGTTCAGCCAAACAGTTTAGGACCTCCAAAGTGGATAAGTGCATTTTCAGCCCCAAAAGAATGAGCTGCATGTTTCTGATGCTAGCAGAGGTCCGCCTCCCACACACATGGCTCTACTTCCTGTGGATGACTCTACTGCTTATAACCTACACTCCCATTGCCTGATCCCCTTACAGGTGATATGAGTAAATATAAGAGCTTATGACTGACAGTCAGATTCTATTTTCAGTGTAAACACAGACCTATCACAATGTATTCTTTACAATCACAACAGTTTTTTCCCTCCTTGCTGGTGAGCCCCAAACATGGGTACATTATCTCGTCCATAGGCAAAGTCTGATAAATTCAAGGAAAGTTTTTTCCACAGCCACGAACGATGATGCTAATCAATTGTCCACTGTCCAGTCTGCCATTTGTGCCCTGAAACAGTTACAAATATGCCACAGAATTCAATAGCATTGCCATGGAGACTTCCAATAAATAGGTCATTAAAGCAATACAGACTAGGTTTTCAGAAACATTTAAGGATGAACTTGTCCAAGTGGGGGGTGCCCTCTTCATTGAAAGCAATCATACACTTAACTACTCAACTGGACAACCGCTTTAGAGAGCATACATTAGGAGAAACTACATCTCTCCTGCAACAACTTTGAAAACCTCCACTGGTGAATCTATGCAGAAAGGACACTTGCCACCTTGCTAGTGGTGGTACCAACCATGTGGCCGAGGAGGTGGGCTCACAGAAGTCCATTTTATGGATCCACCATTTCCTGATACTTCTAATATTAAATCCTCATGTATCAAATCCTCTTATTTTACAGTGGTATGAGAAAAATATAACATAAAAAGGGCCACGGTGGACTCCAGAATCCTCGGTTGTTTTATTGAATCTCAGTTGGTCAAAAACGTTGCACATCTTTTCCATAATGAAGCGCATCCACTATCATTCAAGTTGTTGATGGCAGTCCTTCAAAGTCAGGGCCAGTCACTAAAGCATCTATACTTCCAAACTGTGGGGTGCAAACAAAGCAAATATATTCTATTCAATATAGTAATGACTCCTTTAATGTAGGTTTGCTTCGGATCTGTCTGGACCACTAATATGTTGGACCACTGGAATCCTGACTTTTGCTTCTAAATACTGTAAAAATACCTCTGCTTGTTCTCCCCCCGTTCAGATAGCTTGCCAACAGACTTCTAGATATTTGCAGATGTTTTTTGCTGAAAAAGGGGCTGAAGAGTTAACATGCAGATGTAAATATGATTGTCTAATCAATCTCCTCTCTAGAGCCACAATTACTTTTCGCTGTATATATCTCTCTGGATCTGAACTAAAAGTCCTTGCTGAAAATATCAAAGAAAATCTGGAAGGTTTAATGCAACATTTTTTGTTGAACAGAAAACCTATGAAGGCCACTGAGCTTTTGTGGACTACAGTGAACTCAATAGGACAACCCAAAAAAATTCAATACCCTCTCACTTTAATTGCAGAATTGATAGAGCACAGGTACTGTGTATTCCAAGGTAGACCTCCACGGCACTTGTTTTATTGATTCTCAGTTAAAATTCACTTGGAATTATCACTTTGGTGAACAACACTGTTAGTGTACTTTTGTTTTATATGTCCTTGCACAATAAAAAAAATATATATATTTTTTAATATAATAAACACATTTTTAACACATTACATAAATGATACATTTAAAAAGAATGCAAAAAAGGAGGTGAGCAGGAGGACCTTAATACAGCTCGGGACAGGGACATTATAGGGACACATATCTGAATATAGCATTTGCTATTTTTTCCACAGGCACAGTTATACTCAGTTGTTGGGGAAAATATTATATATATATATATATATATATATATATGGAACATGGGGGGGTGGTTGCACTCACCTGAACATGCTTAAATGGGGTGCTGCTGGGGGCCATATTATACAATAAACAATACACAAGATCCAGCGCACTCTCCTATCTACTAAACAGCAACTTCAATGTTGACAGATTTTATTCGTTTTTAAAAGGTTTTGTTTAAAAACACCTTATCTAGGCAAAAAATAATGGGGATTTAGTTACATTATATGATCATACATTGCATAAGCCTGCCACAACGTCTGCCACAACGTCTTATGCAATGTATGATCATATAATGTAACTAAATCCCCATTATTTTTTGCCTAGATAAGGTGTTTTTATACAAAACCTTTTAAAAACTAATAAAATCTGTCAACATTGAAGTTGCTGTTTAGTAGATAGGAGAGTGCGCTGGATCTTATGTATTGTTTATTGTGTATATATATATATATATATATATATATATCTGTTTAATATGTGCTTGATTAAGTCTGTGTGTATGGAAGGTCAAGAATTATCTTCAAAGGGAGTTTCTGTTTAGATAGTTGGAAAGATACAGCACCTGAAAGGCACCTATAGTCTCTATCTAGGAAATCACACCTTAGGTTAGAGGAAAAGGGATGGCTGGGAGAGTTAACACTTAAATAAAATAATATGATAGACAACACTTTGGGCTTTGGAAAGTAAATCACATTTACATATCAATTGAGCTGAGGAGTTTGCTATTTACAACATGGGAACCAATTCCTTTAAAAATAGAAGATACTGACATCACATCAGACTAGGTTTGGTAAGACACACATGCTGCACATAACATCTCACAGCACATACACAATGTAGCAGATATTATTAGATAGATGGAATGTATGAGTGTTATGAATGTATTGTAACTATAACTCTGTACCATTCTTCTTCTGTAATATTTAATTGCGCAGATTCTAAGTAAAGATTTCTCTCTGGTAAGAACTATGGTGTTGGCTGTTTATTTGTAATATCGGATAGAATACCTTAGTAGTGCTAGTCATATATTTATCTGGACAAGGAGATAAAGATATATGTTAGTTCTTGGAAGAGGTGACACAGGGATATTACATACAACGCAGAGTGGATTTCTCTCAAAAGGATACCAATTGGAAGTATTGGTGGTGAGAGAAGGATTATACAACATCAGTCATCACACATGATAAGTCAAACCGCTGAATAAGCAGCCATATCACGACTGCTATCAGGCTACTCACGGTTTGCGGTTTTCTAAATAATGTTCACTAGCCGCCCATACATGCAGGCACTTGGCAAAGACAAAGTGGGGATGGATCTCCATCCAAGTAGTGGATGTGATGTGTACACACAAGTTGGAGTACATTTCCTCCTTCGCAGCCACTACCTAGAGTTTTCTAAACCAGATTCAAAAGGGAGATAGGGAGCAGGGGAACCTCTGCACCATAACCACTGCAACGATGCAATGTTGTTATGGTGCTTAGAATTAGCCATTAAAACATTACATCTCAGAAACTGCAGTAGTTGTGATTCCCCTTGATCTTCAGTTTGATTACATACGTTTTTAGTTTACATTAATGTGGAATCGGCTGACTTTTAAATGTTTTCAATAATAATAAAGTATTATTTCTCTCATATTGTTATCGTTTAGTTTTTTCACCTGCTGACCTGAACTTCCACTTTACAGGTTATAATGAAATGTGGGTGCCTCCTGCTGTTCACTGTCTATAGTGTTCTGATTTCTTTCATGAAGAGATCTAATGTTTAATAAACACTATAGACTCATTATTAGCTTTGTATAATGCTCTGGTACAATATTACAACAGTGGTATCCAAAACAGACCCCCGCTTTTAGTTCCCTGATTGTTTTTACAGCGTATGGCATTAGAGTCATAATAATTAATATTCAAGAATTAGGCACTTGACAGTATTTGATCTAATTGTATATAGTACAGTTAGAATTAAAGGCACTTATGGTATTAACAATTCTAGGGTAAGTCTCCCTCTTTATAACTTTTTATAAGTACCTTAAAGTTTCAGGGTTTACACCATAACCACTAAAGTTCTTTGTAGTAACTGTGGTGCGATGATTCAGTGATTCAAGTTGGTGTCATCCCCTGGTTTTCTGTCAGACAGTTTTTTAAACTGCTTGACAAAAAACGGTGTAAGGTCACCTGTGTTTCGTTTTTCATCAAAGCGTCAGTTTTGATGCTGTCACTGCCCTGAGTCCTCTTCACTGACATATTCACATAAATTTTGGAGCCGACACAGCTTTGATGCACAAAGCCAAGACTATGTCCCAATCCTTGCCCTATCTGCGTCACTATTGACACCAGTGTTCCAGTGTCCTACCTCGCACCGGTCTGGTGTCAATATTGATGCAAAATGCTGCTCCAGTGGGCCATTTTATAGACGAACATCTCAGCATCAAATTAAAGCTATATCTGCCCCACATAACACAACACCAAAGCACACTTACTTGTTGGAGGTACAGATGTGATGTGAGCAGGCTATAGGGTCCAGACCTATATAAAAGTCTGTCATGCTCAGTCTCATTGCCCTGTTGTGCGTCCCTTGTGATCCCAAGAGCGCAATCCTTATTTTCTGTGATATTTTGGCTTCTGATTTGGCTTTTCTAACTAACCTGATCTCTATTCTCCTTAACCCAACTTTTTGTTAATGTTTACCTTTGGAACCCCTGACTTTGGCTTGTGTCCTGACCATGCTATTTTCACCTACTATAGGAATTGCATTAAGCCTGGCCACTCTGCTCTTATTTTTACTCTTGGGTAGTATAGGTTTAAGCTCTGCATGGATTGTTTTAAAACTTACCTTGACACTGGGACTCCCATTGTAACCCAAATTGTAGGTGTAAGGCACCCTTAATATTATTTTTCTAAGGTGCCCCAAGTCAAAACAAATTTCTAGGTTGTATTTATCGCTGCGGCATATACTGAGCCCCTGTTCTGCAGAAATGCTTCCCGGTCAGGGGCGGATCCAGAACCTAATCTCGGGAACAGCACTGGTAGATTATTTAAAGAAAAAATCCAGGCACAATAACCACTTCAGCATTCTGCAGGGGTTTTGGTGCCAGGATTGCATAGAGCCCTCCTAGGGTAAGCAGTCAAACTGTTTAAGAACAGTTTGACAACTTACCTGGGGTCTCCCAGGATAGGGGCTGTATTAGGGGATAAGGGCAGTAGTGTGTGTGTGTGTGAGGGGTCCAATGTGTGTGTGTGTATGGAGGGGCAATGTATGTATATGGGGGGCAGTATGTGTGTATGGAGTGCAGAGTGTGTGAGGGGTACAGTGTAAGTGTGTATGGAGGGGCAGTGTATGTATATTGGGGCAGTATGTGTGCATGGTGGGCAGTGTGTGTGTATGGGGGCAGTGTGTGTGAGGGGTACACTGTGTGTGTAAGGGGGGGCAATGTATGTATATGGGGGCAGTGTGTGTATGTAGTGCAGTGTGTATGAGGGGTACCGTGGCCGGCTGGCCGGCTGGCCACTTTTGATCCCCCCGAGGTGGGCGGCAGCTTCTATCGCCGCAAGCAGCGATGGTGCATGCTCACTTGAGCTCTCCCTGCTCAGCTCCCTCGCACACTGCTTAATGAAGCCGGCAGCTGGAATATGACGTCACTCCGGCTCCCGGCATTACTAAGCGGCGCGCGAGGGAGCTGAATAGGAAGATAAGAGCTCCCTCGTCGCCTACTCTGCCTGTCCGCTATCTACCTGCCCGCGCAGCCCCACTGGACTGCAGGTAAGTAATCTACTCCAGTTCTCCCAGGGAGGCTGGGTGGATTAAAAAAAAAATAATAATAATAATAATAATAATTTGTGAGTGTTGGGGGAAATGTGTGTGTGTGTCTGTGAGTGAATGTGTGTGTGTCTGTGAGTATGTGTGTGTCTGTCAGTGTGTGTCTGTCTGTCTGTCTTTAAGTGTGTGTGTGTGTGTCAGTGAGTGTGTACATCTGTCAGTGTGTGCACCTGTCAGTGAGTGTGCGTATGTCAGTGAGTGTGAGTCTGTCAGTGTGTGTCTGAGTAATAGTGTGTGTCTGTCAGAGTGTGTCAAATCAGTGAGTGTTTGTGTATGTCATTGTTTGTCAGTGTATATGAGTGTGTGTATCTGTCAGTGAGCGTGTGTGTGTGTGTGTGTGTGTCTGTCAGTGAAAGTGTGTGTTGATTAAACAGAATGTGTGCCAATGACTGTATCTTTTAGTGAATGTATGTCAGTGAATGCATTAGTACGAAAGTGTCTGTCAGTCAAAGTGCTGCCTTGACAGGAAGGGGTGGGGGGAATTTAAATATTGGGGGGGTGGGGAGGGGTGGCAGCACAAATCCAAAATACACCACTCTGTATATAGGGACAGTATGTGTGTATGGTGGGCAGTGTGTGTGAGGGGTACAGTGTGTGTGAGAGGAGTGTGTATGTATGGAGGGGCAATGTATGTGTGTGGGGGCAGTGTATGTGCATGGGGGCAGTATGTGTGTATGGTGGGCGGTGGGGAGGGTGGGGAGGGGTGGCAGCACAAATCCAAAATACACCACTCTGTATATAGGGACAGTATGTGTATATGGTGGGCAGTGTGTGTGAGGGGTACAGTGTGTGTGAGAGGAGTGTGTATGTATGGAGGGGCAATGTATGTGTGTGGGGGCAGTGTATGTGCATGGGGGCAGTATGTGTGTATGGTGGGCATTGTGTGTGAGTGGTACAGTGTGTTGGAGTGGTACAGTGTGCATGTATGGAGGGTCAATGTATGTGTATGGTGGCACAAAATATGCATGGGGGCAGTATGTGTGTATGGAGGGAGGACAGATGAATAAATCAATATTTTTTTTTATTTAAACAAAATAAAATATATTTTCATATCCCCCTCTCCGTACTTACCTTTGCCAGGGACAGTACTAACTCCTGGGGGTCTGGTGGAGAAGCCCTGGTGGTCCCAGTGGTGAGAGTGAACTCTAGCAGCTCCTGAGGCTAGAGTTCATTCGCTCAAGATTGTGAACATTCCCGTGGTAACCGTGGCAATGCTCCGAGCTGGCGAGAGGAGAACCTGGCGGAGCTGCAGGTTAGAGCTTCCTGTGTCCTCTGTTTCTCCCTCCCCTGCCATCTGCAGCATTACAGTGCTAGCGGGCCGGTGAAGAAGAGCTCTGATCTCCCCTCCGGTCCTGCAGAGCCGGCAGGGGAGAGTGAGGCACAGTTCCCGGTGTTATGATCACATGATCACAGCACCGGGGATATATTTAACGGCACACAGTTTGGGTACCGCTGTGCTAGACCATTTATATACATTAGTTTACCCTTTGCCTGAGTGGTAGGAAGGGAGGATTTAATAATATAATAAGGGAAACCTGATCCTAGTACCCCCCGAATCTCTTCAGTTACTGTTTTTTTACTGCTCCTCAGCCATGAGAAGCAGAGTACCCACAGCCCTGTATCCATGTGCATCCATATCCCAGACTCCAGTGACAGTCCCAGCAGGATTTGCAGGTGCACCACATTGAGACACCCAGAACTTATTGGATTTTTTACACTTGTGTACTTTTAAATTGTGTTTTTGGGTTGCACAGAACTGCATACAATAATGTTTGTAATCGTCTCTTTTTAATGTGACAGCACACAGTGCATCTTCCTGCAAGTAGACTGATTGGCCCATTTATTACCAATTTTGGTCTCTGCAAATAATTTTTCATGAAGCGATTACAAGGGGAAAATGTGTCCGAAACCGAACTTGACGCATCCCGAATTGACTAACACAAAACATTTTTTTGGATTAGTCGTTTTGGTAAAACCAATTGTTTTTTTTTACATGCACAAGTCTAATTTGTATGTTTACCAACATCTTCATCGGTATAACTTGTGACCTAAGATTCCATATAGAGTATGGTTATAGGTGTAATGATGTAACCAAACATGCTCATATATTTATTATATCATATAACAGTCCATTAAAACAGTAATCAATAATATAGATCTGCACCAGTTTATTACATTATGACACTTTCGGTGTAGATATGCATGTTTTTTATTCTAATTAAGTAACATGATGTCTGATAAAAACCCTTGTAAAACCATTAAAGAGGGTGTAATGGATGTCTTTTCCTCTCTGTTAAATAAATGACCCTTATATTTAATGGGTTACTACATTTCCTGATTTATTGAATTATTGATACTTCAATAACTTCTTATTTGCTCCTACTTCCTGTGTTATTGAGTCATAGTAACCATGATGTCCTATATATCTATCTATCTATTATAATCTATCAATTTGTGCATATACAGTTATTTAAGGACTTTTTCAGGATATTGGCATCCAACTATAATCTCAAAAACAATGTTAAAATAGGAAACTGAGTATCTCAACGTAAGAAGATGGTCTGGGTGCCAGCCAGCGATGTATTTTACACGAGGCAAGTAAGGCATTTGCCTTGGGCGGCACTTTGCAGGGGGTGGCAAAAAAGCCGCCCCCAAATGCCCTGGCGGATCCCCTTTTTGCCTCGTGTCCTGGGGGGCTCAAGAGCTGGCCAGCCACTTTTGAGCCCCCGCGAGGCGGGCGACAGTTTCTATCGCTGGTGGGCAGCCAGGGAGCATGCTCACCTGAGCTCTTCCTGCTCAGCTCCCTCGCGCGCCGCTTAATGAAGCCGGGAGCCAGAATATGACATCACTCTGGCTCCCGGTATCACTAAGAGGCACGTGAGGTAGCTGAGCAAGAAGATAAGAGCTCCCTCGCCACCTACTCTGCCTGTCCGCCGCCTACCTGCCTGCGCAGCAGCCCCACTGGACCACAGGTTAGTAACACACTGCTGATTCAAAACACTTTCTGGTTTTATCCATGAAGAAAGCTTATAAGTTGCTATATTTAACCCCTGAAGGATGGTGGGCGTTCTATGCCGTCCTTGGGGACCCGGCTCTAAACGCCGCAGGCGGCATAGTACGTCCCCGCCGTCCTATTCACTTACCTGTTCGGCGATCACGATGGGGGAACTTACCTAGCATCCCAGGGAGTCCCCCTGCATCTGATCCGGTCCGCCTTGACCATGTGATCGCGAGGTCCTTGCGAGGACCCCATGATCACATGGACGAATAGCCGTCCATAGCAGTGCCAGCAGGGGGAGTGCCTGGAATGACAGGTAGTCCCCCTTCTGCCTGAAATAAACTAAAATAAAGTTAAAACACAGTTTAAAATTAAATAATATATACTTAGATCATATATATATATATATATATATATATATATATATATTAATTCTATGTATATATTTATGTAATATTTTTACATAATTAGGTCAATTTATTAATTACAATTTGCGGGAACTGCCTGACTACCCAGGCCGAAAATCCAGAGAATTTAATTTGCTAGCACTATATTTAACCCTGTAATTTTCCAAGACACCATAAAAGCTGTACATGGGGGGTACTGTTTTACTCGGGAGACTTTGCTGAACACAAATATTAGTGTTTCAAAAGAGTAAAATGTATTACAACGATGATATAGTCAGTAAAAGTGACTTTTCTGCATTCTTTAAACACAAACAGCACTTATACTGACGATATAATTGTTGTAATATGTTTTACAGTTTTGAAACACTAATATTTATGTTCAGCGAAGTCTCCCGAGTTTAACAGTACCCCTCATGTACAGGTTTTATGGTGCTTTCAAAAGTTACAGAGTCAAATATAAGGCTTGCGTTTCAGTTTTTTCCTATTGAAATTCGCCAGATGTTTCGCCAAACATCTGATTGAAAATGAAACATTTTTTTTCATGAAGGCTGTGCTAGTCACATCCAGGGGAGATGTGGCCATGGCTGTATAAACAGAAACAAAAGCGATTCAGCTCCTAAATAGCAGATAATTGAGCAGTGAGACTGCAGGGGCATGATCTATACACCAAAACGGCTTCATTAAAAGATCACTATAGTGTCAGGAAAACGAGTAGCATCCTTATGAGTCCCCCACCCTCAGGGTCCCCCTCCCTTGGCGCTGAAGGGGTTAAAATCCCTTTAGTTACTTACTTTAATCCAGTGCCGGGCTCCCTCGGCGCTGGTGACCTCTCCTACCCCGCCGACGTCAGCTCCCAAGTGGAGCGGAATGCGCATGCGCGGCAAGAGCCGCGGGCACATTCAAACAGTCCATAGGAAAGCATTTCTCAATGCTTTCCTATGGACATTCTGCACGCTGGATGCAAATTTAACATCCAATGTCGCAGAAGCGCCTCTAGCGGCTGTCAGGAAGACAGCCACTAGAAGCTGGATTAACCCTCAGTGTAAACATAGCAGTTTCTCTGAAACTGCTATGTTTACATGTGAAGGGTTAAAACCTGAAGGACCTGGCACCCAGACCACTTCATTTAGCTGAAGTGGTCTGGGTGACTATAGTGTCCCTTTAAGCTAAAATAGTTTTGATGCCTATACAATCTTTAATTTACATATGTGCTGAAGTACATGGAGAAAGCAATACAGTTTGAAAAGCAAATGCTACTGCAAGTTGAACAACATTTTTAGTTTTGTTTTTGATACTGATAGTAAGAACTGTCCTATAGTATGTATTTCATGGAGTGTTCTTGTTGAAATCAGACAGTAGGGCAGACTGGGTGCTACCACAAGACAGGAATGTTTGATCACTGCTCCTAGACCAGACACACAAAAACCTTGGAACAGGAGCCGAGCAAACAACCGAAATATAATTCACTTTACAGATAGGATCTGAAAGTAAATCTGCTCAGTACATTTGTCATTGGCTGTACCCAGAAAGTTCTGTACCTTCTAAAATTGTATGTATTTCACAATAATACTTGTGGGAAAAAACGATTATCTAGTTCTATATGTAAAGAACACACAGAAGTGTAGATTGCCTGGTATGCCATTGGTCTTTAGGGGGTTAAAAAATACACCATGTTATATCTTCTTTTTAACCCCTTCACTATCAAGTACATTTTGTTTAAATAATAATATATTAGCATAATATTTGTTTTAAATATGGGATGCATAGCTGGCACGTAGACATATAAGGAATCAATTCAAGCTCTGCTCCTCTCTCCCTGACTGCATTAATGGTATCACTCATTGAAACTTTCTTTACTGTTTGGAAGGAAGGGGGTGATCTAACATTTTCAGCACGCTTGCAAGCTTTAAATGAGTAACTAGTGGCTTCTGTCATCATTCCTCTACAGCAGTGCTTTCCAAACTGTGTGTTGCGACACATTAGCATGCTGGTTTTATGCACGTGCTCCTATGGCCGCTACTGTCCTTTTCCCCTGCACCAACTACTGTCTGCACCCACTACAGCCCCTATCCCCCAGCATCAACCACAGTCCCTATCCCGCCCCTGCAACTACCACAGCCCCTATTTCTCCCCTATACCCACTATAGCTTCTATTACCCACTGCCCCCACTATAGCCCATATTTCAACTTACCCCCACTATAGCCCCTATTTTCCCCTTAACTCCACGATAGTCCCTATTTCCCATTACCCCCACTATAGCCCCTATTTTCCCCTTAGCCCCAATATAGCCCCTATTTCCTCTTACCCCCACTATAGCCCCTATTTTCCCCTTAACCCCACTATAGCCCCTATTTTTCCCTTACCCCCACTATAGCCCCTATTTTCCCCTTAGCCCCACTATAGCCCCTATTTTCCCCTTAGCCCCACTATAGCCCCTATTTCCCCTTACCCCCACTATAGCCCCTATTTTCCCCTTAGCCCCACTATAGCCCCTATTTCCCCTTACAACCACTGCAGCCCCTATTACTGCCTACCCGCACTATAGCCTCTATACCCAACACAGCCTCTTCCCACACTACAGCCCCTATAATCTATGCTCCTATGCCCCCAGCACCCACTTCATCCTTTATCCCCCTGCCACCACTGCCCCCCCCCCCCATGTCCCCTGCACCCACAACAGTCCCCCTCCCCCATCCCCCAGTTTTGACTGAGGTATATTTTTATCTACTGAAAGGGAGACTTTAGTCCCAGGAAAACAAAGATTTCCTGGCACCATCTATCTATCTAGCTATCTATCTATCTATCTACATATATATATCTACAGGCCCGGACTGGCCATCGGGCATACCGGGCAAATGCCCGGTGGGCCGCGATGGCTGTGGGGCCGAGGCCGGCAGGGGAGATCACAGGATCTCCCCTGCCGTCCCCTGCAGGGCCAGCGCTACCCGAGCACCGGCCCTGCTCTGTGTCTCCATGGGCTGGTGGGGAGATCAAAGATCTCCCTCACCGGCCCAGAGGCAGTTACAGGCGACCGCCGGCAGGAGAGGGTGTGAGGGAGGGAGGCAGGAGAGAGGACCGGCGGAGCTCTATCCAGCTGCTCCGCCGGGTCCTCTCGCGAGGTCTGAGCGTTACCGCGGCAACGCTCAGATCTCGCGAGAGTGAACTCTAGCCTACAGGCTAAAGTTCACTCTCACCACTGGACCACCAGGGAAGGATGGCAGCACAGAACACCCCCACCCCCCAGGCAGAACGGATCCCCCCCTCCTTCCAGGCTAAAAGGTAAGAAGGGAGGAGGGGGGATATAACTTTTTTTTTTTTTTTTTATTAATAAAAAAAATACATTTCAATTTAAATAAAATATACATTCACACTCACACACACAGCACCCCCAGACACACACAGCACCCCCAAACATACAGCACCCCCAAACACACACAGCACCCAGACACACACAGCATGGGAACATGATCGATGGCCAACCTGGATATGCTTACCTTCCCTGTTTCATAGGAGGGTGTTGATGGCAAGCGTACATTTTTCGTATGTACTCGGAATAGTCCCGTTTATGTTTTATAGGTGTTTATTCCAGCAGTTATTTTGTTCATCTTGCCTATACGGTGAGTCAGCAGCATGGTAGACTGTGCCCACCCAGGGGGATAGGCACTCACTCATTATACCTGACTCGTTGTTCTACACTTGGGAGTTATCCCTGATTTTGTAAGTGGCTCTCTCCCTTAGTAGTGTACTGCAATAGGTTTATGTAAACACTTAGGTGTGTTGTTTGGTGAAAGCCGATGTTATCTATTTCGCGGTAATATTCAAAGGCAGTGCTGATGACATGTTCTTTCTATGCCCATTCATGATAATTATGTTTACTTTGTTATCATTCAGTTGGCTTTCTATTCCCCTCTGTTTTGATTTAGATGCCTGTTTCGTGTTTTGTTTATTATCACATGGTCTTACATGCTCTGCCTGCACATTTGGGCTTCAATGTATATATCTTATCAAAGACTGTAGGTGTGCTACCCTTTCGCCAGTGCAGAGGATTGGTCAGATTGTTTGGGGTATACCCGTTAGACACATTACGCTTAAAGTCCTTCCAGCAATGTTGATGTTTGTTTTTAGTTGCTATGGACACATTGGTCGCATAGCAACACCCTCCCAATGAGGCTGCATCCCGGCCGATCACGTGACGTGGTAATGACGCCGACGCCACGTGATGACGTCACGTACGCACACGTGACCAACGGCAGAACCCGCGCGTTTTTCGGACCGGATAGACAGGGAGTGGGAGTTAATTCCGGTGGTGGGTAAGTTAATTGCTTGTTCTCTTATTTGTATATAAGTGTGTATTTGTACTGTATGTATTAGTCCTGATGAAAGTCTGTGTATAGCAGACTGAAACGTCGATTTTTTATTCTGTAAGCTATTAAAAGTTAAATCTTAAATTGGAGTCCTGAGAGTGCTATCATCTCTACAATTTTCTACATTTGTGCTTGACAAGCACCGGGCAAGTAACTTTTACTTTATGGAGTGCAAGATTATTTTCCATTTTTATATATATATATATATATATATATATATGTATACCGTATATACTCGAGTATAAGCCGACCCGAATATAAGCCGAGGCCCCTAATTTTACCCCAAAAAACTGGGAAAACTTATTGACTCGAGTATAAGACTAGGGTGGGAAATGCAGCAGCTACTGGTAAAATTTCGAAATAAAATTAGATCCTAAAAAAATTATATTAATTGAATATTTATTTCCAGTGTGTGTATATAATGAATGCAGTGTGTGTGTATGAATGCAGTGTGTGTGTATGAGTGCAGCGTGTGTGTATGAGTGCAGCGTGTGTGTATGAGTGCAGTGTGTGTGTGTATGAATGCAGTGTGTGTGTGTATGAATGCAGTGTGTGTATGAGCACAGTGTGTTTATATGAGTGCAGCGTGTGTATGAGTGCAGCGTGTGTGTATGAGTGCAGTGTGTGTGTGTATGAGTGCAGTGTGTGTGTGTATGAATGCAGTGTGTGTGTGTATGAATGCAGTGTGTGTATGAGCACAGTGTGTTTATATGAGTGCAGCGTGTGTATGAGTGCAGTGTGTGTGTATGAGTGCAGTGTGTGTATGAATGCAGTGTGTGTGTATGAGTGCAGTGTGTGTGTATGAATGCAGTGTGTATATGAGTGCAGTGTGTGTATGAATGCAGTGTGTGTGTATGAGTGCAGTGTGTATGAATGCAGTGTGTATGAGTGCAGTGTGTGTATGAATGCAGTGTGTGTGTGTATGAGTGCAGTGTGTGTGTATGAATGCAGTGTGTATATGAGTGCAGTGTGTGTATGAATGCAGTGTGTGTGTGTATGAGTGCAGTGTGTATGAATGCAGTGTGTATGAGTGCAGTGTGTGTATGAATGCAGTGTGTGTATGAATGCAGTGTGTGTGTGTATGAGTGCAGTGTGTATGAATGCAGTGTGTATGAATGCAGTGTGTGTGTATGAGTGCAGTGTGTGTATGAGTGCAGTGTGTGTATGAGTGCAGTGTGTGTGTATGAGTGCAGTGTGTGTATGAATGCAGTGTGTGTATGAATGCAGTGTGTGTGTGTATATGAGTGCAGTGTGTATGAGTGCAGTGTGTATGAATGCAGTGTGTGTGTATGAATGCAGTGTGTGTGTGTGTATGAGTGCAGTGTGTATGAATGCAGTGTGTGTGTGTATGAGTGCAGTGTGTGTATGAGTTCAGTGTGTGTGTATGTGTGTGTTGCAGAGTCTTGGGGGGGCAATTTGATTATTTTTTTTACATTATTTTAATATTTTTTTTCATTATTTTTTTATTTACTTATTATTTTTTTAATTATTTTCATATTTTTTATTATTATTTATTATTTGTAATGTTATTTTTTTTTTTTTATTATTATTTTATCATTAATTTATTTTTGTTTCGTCCCCCCTCCCTGCTTGCTAGCTGGCCAGGGAGGGGGGCTCCTTCCCTGGTGGTCCAGTGGGGTTGGTAGATCAGTGGGGGGGCTGTGGGGGCTGCAGAGATGTTACTTACCTTTCCTGCAGCTCCTGTCAGCTCTCTCCTCCGCCGGTCCGGTCAGCTCCCTCTGTCAGCTCACACTGCAAGTCTCGCGAGAGCCGCGGCTCTCGCGAGATTTACACTGGGAGCTGACCGAGGTGCTGAATGGACCGGCGGAGGAGGAGAGAGCTGACAGGAGCTGCAGGAAAGGTAAGTAACATCTCTGCAGCCCCCACAGCCCCATTGTCTGTATTATGGCAATGAAAATTGCCATAATACAGACTATTGACTCGAGTATAAGCCGAGTTGGGGTTTTTCAGCACAAAAAATGTGCTGAAAAACTCGGCTTATACTCTAGTATATACGGTATATATATATATATATATATATATATATATATATATATATATATAATAACCCTCAGTGAGTTAACAGGCAAAGAAAATTAGAAACCTAGAATGTGACGGCACATAAAAACACCCTCACACACAGCACATACACACACACTGCGCCCCTCACACATACAACACGTCCAAATATATATATATATATTATATATACACACACACTGCACCACTACGCACATTACGCTCCAGATACACGCTAGATCCCTTACCCTACATGCACTCGTAATCCTCTACACACACACACACACACACAATCTCCTATACACACTCTGGGTCCTATACACAGTAGATCTCCTACACACACACACACACTGCACCACCTACACACACACTACATTCCTTGTCAGCAAACACATACAACATTCTCTAAACACACCCTCTCTACAACCCCTACACACACTACGTCACCTATACACACACACTACAGCCCGTATGCACACACTCGCTACATCCCCTATAACACTATGCCCCCTATACACACACTCTCTACAGCGCCTAGCCACACATATTACACCACAAACACAAATTAAATTGACCTATTTACACAATACCACACCACACTCTACACACACGCAATCCCACAAGCAGGCTCCAAACATATGCACCATGCACTTTCCTGGCCCTTTTGTCCTCTGGTATCCCACTTGTGGAGACACCAGAGACAATTTAAAAGCAAACACAGCGCAAGCATATTATTAAATTTGCTTGCGCTGCGCAGAACAAATTCAGGGCCTTTTTCTAATGCCAGAGCTCTTCAGCGGGGCTCTGCACATTGAACTAACATGCTCACTTTGAGAGGGGGCGTGCTTGTCATTAGTGGTGACAAAACACACCCTCTCTGTCCCCGCCCCCTTCTTAGAGGGCCGCTCTGATTGAAAAATGTCCGGGCCTAATTTTTTTCCCAGTCCGGCCCTGTATATCTACATATATCTATATCTGCAGGGTGCCCAGGTCCTAATTTTGCCCGGGGGCCCAGTGCACTGTCAATCTTCCCCTGTATATACACATACAACATATTATTATGCTCATACAACAGATTATTAAAATACACTTAGCATATTTAGCACTAGCACTATTTAATCTGTCTCCCACGTTTGAATTAGCATATTGGGGTACTGAGAAGTAGTGGTGGGCTTAACACAATATAGCCACATGGTGGAACTAAATCCCCATATTTGTTTACTTGAAAAAGTGATTTTAGTAAGCCTTGTTAAATTTAGAAATGTATTTTTATGTGCACTGTTCCCTAATCTGGATTATATTGATATCCGGGCATTTTCTGTCTTAAATTCTTAGATTACATAGGAACAATCTGAGGAAATTGGCATTAGCCTTTGTTCCATATCCTCAGTCAATACTTTTGGAGGTTTGTGCAGTTATTCATAGTATCGTTCCATTTCCCTTTGTTTTATTGTTGGTAGTCAGCCTACCTCCCCCTCCTTGATTGTGGAGAGAAGTGTGTCAGCAGGGACCATGCTAGTAATGAACACACAGCCCATCTTGCTTTCCCCTCATCACAGCTCGCTGGCCCACAGGCTACAACCTGTCAGGCACTGATGAGGTTCATAACTGGGGCCATCAACCAGACCTCCCACCCCTTATATAGTTTGTCTCATGCCCTGCGCCCAAGGGGCATCATTAATGAACCCCATCCAGAGGCATCAGAAAATCCTCACCCTTTACAGGGACTTGGTGTAGCCTTTACTGCAAATTGGCCGGCGGGCAACCTTAATGTTACCCATCTCAATCACTTTCACATTAACCTTTTCATTACATGAGCAGTAAGCAACTTCTGGTGCACTACAGGGAAGGACGGGTTTTGGGAGTGGGAGAAAAAGGCATATATATGCATACAGACATATGTACACGTTCAAAGAGTGACATAAACATTTTTAAAATATGTTTTTACTACACCTTTCTTATCTAATGATTCACTCAATGCAGTAAGAGTGTAACATTTTGGATTTGTATTCTCTCTGTGGGGATTGAGGATAATATAGCAAACAAATTGGGAAAATAGCAAACAAATTAGGATAAGAGAATGGAAGCTAGAAAGCTAGTCAAAAGATGAAAATCAAGAAACCTCTTCTTCTTAAAGAGAATATTTAAAGGAACAGGCATGGAAGGTGTTGAATTATGTCTATTATTTTCTGGGTATTGGATAACATGGCATTTCGGAAAAATAAAAACAATATAACAGGGGTGTCCAAACCTTCAGCTGCTATGAAACTACAACCCCTATTTTGCTTTGCCCTACATCGTCTCTGGTCTTTCTTTGAGATGAAAACTTGGCCTTTTTTTAATAGGTTTACATTTTCTCACTAATAACAGTTTCCCACATCTCTACAATACTGACATCAGCCAACAATCCACCAGGGAGCTTCAGGAGTAGCTGTGCTGGAGGAAGCCGTTCCTTCTAACAGTTAGCCGAACAGACCCTTTAGTACAGGTGGGAACAAGAATGTGAAGGAGGCTAGACACATTGTGGTGGTACTCTGCCACTCTGATCATCTCAACTGTACAGTTTAATGTATCCTAGGTGCTCAGGTACAGTATGTTGCTATTAGAGTGGGTGGATTATTGGGAGGGACCTAAGATGACCCAGCTCTCATGGTCCATATATGTACCTTGACAAAGTCAGAGGGAGATGGAGGGTCCAATAGAATGAGTTCATTGAATTAGGAAGTAAACTAAAGAAAAGGACCTCCAAGGTAGTATTTTCAGAGATATTGCCTGTGATACATGCTACAGTGGAAAAGCAGTGGAGGGTAATGCATGGCTGAAGTCATGGTGTAGGAAGGAGGGATTTGACTTTTTAGAGCACTTCATTTTGCATTCAAGTGAATTCAGGGTGAATACAAACCATTGTCTAGAAATCTATTTATAAACAGGACTATACATAGGACACAAGGTCACCCATTTAGACTAGAAGAAAGGAGATTTAGTCTAAAGTAATTGTTTTACAGTTGTAATAATAATGATGTGGAATTCTCTGTCTGAAGAGGTGATTTTTGTCAGAGTCTCTACAGATTTTAATTTTTGCAAAGGATATATGTGGGTTAACAGCTTCTTGATCCAATGCGAGATCTGAATACCATTTTGGGGTCGAGAAAGAAGAGCTTCAAACTGTTTTGGGTTTTTTTTTGCCTTCTTTTGGATCAACAGCAGAAACTGATGTGAGAAAAGTTGAAATTGATGTACTATTTAATCATGTAATGATCTTTATCATGTGCACTTTTAATAAATACAGATATTGTTTTAATGCACACACATGTTCACATTTGAACCAGTGACTTTACAATGACCTCTCAGGAAGTGTTATTGTAGTGTGTATGTCTGTCTGAAAAGACACACCACAAATTATTAAAGGGACACTATAGTCTCCAGAACAACTATAGCTTAATGTACATGTTCTGGTGAGTATAGCCTGTCCCTGTCCCTGCAGCCTTTTTGATGTAAACACTGCCTTTTGAGAGCTCCTTAGGGGCACCTCCAGTGGCCATTCCTCAGATGGGGCAGTGCACAGATAGGGGCAGTGCACTGACGTTCAGCATCTCCACGCTCTGCAAGGAGACGTTGAACTTTCCCCATAGAGATGCACTGATGGAATGCATCTCTATGAGCATATGCTGATTGGCCATGGCTGTATTTGGCCCCGCCCCACCTCATGAACGATCTCAGCCAATCCAATGCTTTTCCATTGGATTGGCTGAAAATATCAATCCTGATGATATCAGCCAAGGAGGCGGATCAGGCCTGCACGGGGGTGGAAATAAGGTAAGATCGCTTACTTTTAAAGGGGAAACATGTTTGTGTTCCTGACCCTATATTTGTGATTTAAGCAATAAAAGAAAGAATTAATTGATCCTGAATTGCAAATTGGATTGTGGCCTTTAACCCCTTATCTTCCAGAATCGAGTATTAACATTTTTACTTCTATATACTTTACAGAACAAAGTGTACTAAATTAAGGCTGCTTCCTCATTTATACTCTAGGAATGATTACTAGTCTGTAGAGAAGTGCTTCCCATACTTTCCATGTTGGTGACACACTTTTTAGACATGCATCACTTTGTGACATGGTAAATCAGGTTTACCAGCAAACCGGAGGTTAAACTACTACAAACATCTAATAAGACATACAGACACATTCATAGATTGTAATAACGAAATGTATGTGGACACAACACATGTCATGAAAACCTTTCATGTATATTTTAAAAAATATATGATTTATAAGATAACATACATTTCCAAGACTGTTGTCATTTATAAGTAACAATATGTAAATATGTGTTAAGACTTGAAAAAAAAATTAATAATACCAATAACTACTTACCATTTGAATGAAATGTATAAGATGTATGATCCCTTGACCGCGATGCATATTAATTGGCACTGAATAGTGCGTCACATAATGGGTATGGGGTTGTAGTGGATGCAGGGGTTATAGGGGCTGTAGGGGACATAGGGGGCTGAGGTAGGTGCAGCCAGTATAGGGGCTGTAGTGGGTGTAGGGGTACTAGTGGATTTTATGGGGTATTGGGGCTATAGTGGGTGCATGGTATATGGAGGCTGTAGTGGGTATAGGGGCTATAGGAGGTGTAGGGGGTAAGAACTGTAGAGAATATATGGGCTGTAGTTGGTGCATGTCATATAGGGCCTGTAGTGGGTGAAGGAGGTATAGGGACTTTACAGGGAGTGCAGAATTTTATAACATGACAGGAGGCTTCGTATTTGCTTAAGACTTTCTTTACTTAAGCTTCACAGCAGCACTTTTTTACTTAGTAACAAGGTAACCAATCAGAAAAAAGATAACATGGTATAAAAGTCCCTCCCTGTGACGTCACTTCCTCTTTCTTTGCTGCTTCACACCAGTACAGGTCAGAGTGCCACTGTCTCCTACTTTTCTGTGGATTCTGTGGTTTATTCTTTATTCCTTATTTTTTACCTATCTGCTTCTGTCATAATTTCACTTTAAATATGGTTTCTTATTCCTAGGTGTTGTTTCCTACCCTATCTTATTTTTCCCTAAGTTTCTTTTAACTTAGTTCTTATTACCACCTTATTTTTCTTTCCTCATTCTACAGTTCCATTTCTGTTGTGTATCTATTGAATGTATTAAATTAATAATTTTTAAAATTTACCATTTTAACGGTCCGGGTTGCGGTCGGCATATTTTGCCCCGTTTTCCCGGGCTTTCTGGGCCGTGGAGAACGCCTCCAGCGGCCCCGAGCGCGCACGGCGGCCATCTTGGATCTCGCGCACCTCTGCGAGATCCAAACGGCCGCTTCTCTTTCTTGTGCGCATGAGCACGATCGCGGCGGCCATTTTCTTGGAGCCGTGATCGGAGCCCAAACAGCCGCACGGCGGCCATTTTAACTGCACTTCGGCAGTATATTAATTTCTAACAAAGAAATATATATATTTTTTACACTGCTATTTTTCAGATAATAATAATAATATTACCTCTGAGTAGGTTTGATTTCACTCCCCTTGGAAATATCTCACTCTGTAATTTCAATTTGATGAGTTACTGGCTTATACTACTACCCCTGGTGGTGAATGGGAAGTACTACTTGGAACCAAATATTTATATTTCGAATTCATATTAAACAACTCAATACCGTTGTTGGGATTACCCCATTACCCTTCAGCCTGAGTTTCATTACATTAATACTGAGTTATTTTGAGGGTAAATCCCTAAATATATTTATGATTGCTGTTATGATATACAGCCCATGATTGGCCCGCTTTGTCTGTGCCGCTATACCTCTATACGGGTTTGAAATATTACTCCCGGAGGTTATTAAGACTGGGTGACCCCCAGCTACAGCTTGCACTGTTCTAAAACATTTTAATAAAGTTTTGTGTTATTTCGGACGGCCTCAATACATTCTAATGCTGGCCTATTCTGCCCCATAGGTAACATCACTATTGCTATGGAGGCTTCAATCCAAGACCAAAACTTACAAGCTGTTATAAATGCGGCTGTTGCCGCTTCACTGGAAAAGGCCCTGGCTCGGGTGCTGCCCATTGAGCCTAAAGATTCTAAAACTTCTGAGCCCCCGCCTTCTGAGGAAGAGGCGGATGATTCAGATTCCACAAGAAGGAACCCTTCCAAACCCAATAAAAGATATTGGAAAGGGGATGGGCCAGAACCACCGAAACGCAAGGGGAAAGAACCGGCAAAACGCCCGAAACAGACTGACACCAAAACGAAACATCCCGTGCAACCTACTCTGTCAGAGGAAGAGGACGACTCGTTTGATTTACACCCCTTGGCCATCCTAGATGAATGGCAAGCCGACCACTCTTCTGAAGATGAAGAAGACTGGCCTGGGGCTTCTTTTCAAGGGGCACCATTCCCTCAAGATTTTAATAGAGATCTCACAACAGAGGATTCTGTACCTGAACAGAACCCTTCGGAAGACGCCGAAACCTTTATGGATACACTGGGTCAACCCCTATTTGACCCACGGCATATCAGATATCCTCGGTCTTCTGAATGGTCACTCCCAATTCATCTCTCCCAATATATCCATTTCTGGATCAGGAGACCACTAGACCGGGAGGTCCGCAAGCGCCTAAGAGCTGAATGCCCTAGGCCGACTTTGCCGGACAAGGTTGCCATGACCCCGGAGTTCGATCCAATGCTCTACACATACCTAGCCAGAACTGGCCGTGACCCAAAAAAGGGCATCGAACGCAGCCTACGCCTCACCCAGGACAAGATGTTGGATGTCCTGGGGCCCTTGGCAAGAATTCTACTATTGGCTGATGAAGCCCTCACTAACGAGGGCCCCTTAGACCCATCGGTTATAAGAGAATGGGCACTACGCTCCATTTGCCTGCTGGGCAATGCAAATACTTCCCTATGTACGGAGCGTAGAAAAGCAGTGCTGCTGCGTATGGATGCCAAACTAACCGATCTGGGTACCAAAGAATTGGGCCCCAAGGCTAAGGGTCTATTATTTGGAGAACCCTATATCAAAGAGTTACACAAGCATGTAAACTTATACACTACTTTGAACAAAGCACAATCATCCATGAAAAGAGTATTCCACCAACAACCCTCACGGGTTTTTGGAAGGGCTGGCCGTTCAAGGGGTCGTACAGTCAGCCGCTTCTGGGCCACAGGCCAACGCCAGCGACCCCCCACCTCATCCTTCTTCCCCAACTACCAGTCAAGGGGTTTCTACACCCAAAGAGCAGACAGGGGAAGAGGAAGCAGAACCCGTGGACGCAACAGATACCCTACAGGTGAGATTTCCTACCTTTCACCTTACTACGGTTTATCATGCGGGCAGGTTATTACATTGTATGGATATGTGGAAGACGCTGTCTTCAGATACCTGGGTTCTGAACACAGTTCGGGGTTATTTGATAGAATTTTATTCTCTCCCTACTCAAACAGGTTTTCCCCATTACCCGATAATGTCAAGAGCTCAAACCACACTCCTCGATTCGGAACTACGTTCCTTACTGACAAAAGGAGCTATTCAACCAGCTCCAAACGACAAAGGCTTTCTAAGTTCCATCTTCCTAGTCAAGAAGAAATCAGGGGAATTTCGCCCAGTAATCAACCTTCGCCAGTTGAATGCCTTCGTGATATACAGGCACTTCAAAATGGAAGGGATTCATCTCCTCAGAGACATCCTCCGACCAGGCGATTGGTTCACCAGACTCGACCTCAAGGATGCTTACCTCTCCGTACCGGTACATACATCCAGCCGACGTTTTCTCCGCTTTCTTTGGCACCACCGGGTCTTCCAATTCACCTGCCTTCCATTCGGCCTGAGTTCCGCTCCATGGTGCTTCACCAAACTACTCAAACCAAATCTTCGAGCAAGAGGCATTCGCTGCCTAATCTACCTCGACGACCTCTTACTACTCTGCGACGACGCATCCAGCATACAGTCACAAACGAACTACGCATCTTCATTGATCGAATCTTTGGGATTCGTTATCAACGAGGCGAAATCCTCACTGACTCCATCCCAAATCATTCAATTTCTCGGCTTCGAGATCGACTCCTCTACCTGTGTTCTCCGCCTACCTCAAGCCAAACTAACTGCGATCAGGAAGGAACTACGCAAGACGCTTCGACAAGCGGATATACCTCTCCGAGGTTTAGCTCGGATTGTAGGCCTACTTTCGGCTTCCATTCAGGCGATCTACCCAGGTCCCCTCCACTATCGGGCCATGCAACGCCTGAAGGCTCAGTTCCTCCAGACCCATCCATCATACGACCAGAGGGTCCCGATCACTACCGAGGTGAGGAAGGAACTCAACTGGTGGCTCCGCCACATATCTGCCTGGAATGGCAAAGCGATTTTCGGCCCCACTCCAGACTTTGTGGTGGAATCAGACGCGAGCCTCCAAGGCTGGGGCGCAACTTGTCATGCAACTTCCACCGGGGGACCATGGACCGCGGCGGAACACTCTCTCCACATCAATTGTCTGGAGTTAATCGCAGGCTCGTTCGCAATCCGCAGTCTGGCCAACCACCTCTCAGACTGCTGCATCCTCCTTCGAATGGACAATATCTCAGCTGTCCAATACATCAACAAACTAGGAGGGGCCAGATCACGTACCCTATCCGAAGTGACAAAGGACATCTACAATTTTTGTTTCCAACGCAACATAACAATTCGAGCAGAATATCTCCCGGGAGAGACGAACATTACGGCGGATTGGTTCTCCCGACATTGGAGGGACGTCAGCGACTGGCGCCTGCACAAATCAGTTTTCTTCCGCATCTCCAAGCTCAGAGGACCGTTTACTCTGGACCTTTTCGCCTCCCGAACGAATTTTCAAGTCCCACATTTCTTCAGCTGGCTACCAGACCCAGAATGCTCGGCGGTAGATGCCTTCCTTCAAAAGTGGCCGACTACGGGAGCCTACGCTTTCCCTCCTTTCGCAATGATCCCGAGAGTCCTTCTCCAAATTCGCAGACAACAAGTCACGCTGGTACTACTCACCCCGCTCTGGTAGGGCCAAGCTTGGTTCCCAGACCTCCTGGACCTATCCTGCCAACATCCCCTCCTTCTACCTCCATGGCTCAACCTGCTAGAGGACCCTCAAGGGAACCCTCATCCGATGATAATCCAGGGCCACCTCCAACTAGTGGCTTGGACTCTTTCAGGGGATCCTGGAATTTCTGAGAATTATCGCAGAGAGCTAAGGAACTCCTCTGGGATTCTTGGGCGCCTGGAACCAGAAGATGCTACCTTTCCTCCTGGGGTGCTTGGTGCAATTGGTGCCTGGAACGGAATACCGATCCCCTTACAGCCCCTAGACAGTTCATTTTGAATTTCCTCTCACATCTGTTCGACTTAGGCCGCTCATACCGTTCCATCAACGTTGCCCGGTCAGCAATCTCAGCGGCCCACGTACCTTTAGATGGAGCTCCAGTTGGCCAGGACCCATTGGTTTGTAGACTATTGCGGGGCATTAAACTAGCTCGCCCCCCAACTCCGAAATACTCCCATCTATGGGACGTTAATGTCAGGATTCGCTTCCTTGAAGCTTGGCCGAACAACGAAGATCTAACCCTACGTCAACTCTCAGCAAAATTCACTCTGTTGCTTTGCCTAATCTCCTTCCGAAGAGTATCAGACGTTCGAGCATTTGACCATAACGCTATCAACTTCTCACCGGAAGGTGTCACCTTTTCCGTGTCCAGACGGACCAAATCAAACTCCTCTTCAGTATTTTACCCTTATTTCCCTAACCATCCAAAATTGTGTGTGGTCTCGCTTCTCTCTCGTTATTTATCAGTCACCTCCTCTCTACGTTCATCCTCCTCCAACCAACTATTGATCTCATACGTCCGACCCCATCATCCTGTATCAACCACAACCCTTGCCAGATGGCTTAGGTGGTTGCTCTCCCTGGCCGGGATTGAAACCTCCTTCGGAGCCCACTCCATCAGGGGTGCGGCGGCATCAGGAGCATTCAACGCTGGAGCCTCTCTTCGGGACATCCTTCACTCAGCAGACTGGTCCAGGGAACAGACGTTCCGCAACTTCTACTTTCGTCCAGCTGTGCACGCTTCCTTAGCCCTCCTGGGGGAGCGTTAAAACAGCAAATACGAAGCCTCCTGTCATGTTATAAAATTGTAGATTATGCTAGCTTTAGTGTACTGATAATCTTAATTTTATTAATGACAGGAGGCGAGTATTTCCCACCCATTCACCTTCGTTTTCTTCCCCCCCTTGGGTCGCCTCTTTAGGTAAGTTTATCTCAGATTAGAGTAACACGCTATGTATATTCTACCAGGAGGGGCTAAGAATTTCTCTCCATGGCTGTATAAATTAACACTTTAGGGGAGGTGGTCTATTATATATGATTTTTTCTAATTACTGGACACCATAATTTTAGAAGTCCAATTCTCGGATTAATCCTTGGTTTCGACTCTGCTCTTTTCGTTTCAGCCTAAAGCCCCTCAAGAGGACAAGTTTAGTTGCTGTTTCATCTCAAGCATCATCTCAGCTCTCCTACAAGTCATGTTTTCGTTCCTGTTCCCTCTCAAGCATCAACTTTCTCGTCTGGCATTCCGGATTTCTTATCGGTTCCCTTACAGTTTCCCGTTCCTTTTGTTCGCAGCCAGAAAGAGGAAGTGACGTCACAGGGAGGGACTTTTATACCATGTTATCTTTTTTCTGATTGGTTACCTTGTTACTAAGTAAAAAAGTGCTGCTGTGAAGCTTAAGTAAAGAAAGTCTTAAGCAAATACTCGCCTCCTGTCATTAATAAAATTAAGATTATCAGTACACTAAAGCTAGCATAATCTACAATTATTAGGCAAATGAGTATTTTGACCACATCATCCTCTTTATGCATGTTGTCTTACTCCAAGCTGTATAGGCTCGAAAGCCTACTACCAATTAAGCATATTAGGTGATGTGCATCTCTGTAATGAGAAGGGGTGTGGTCTAATGACATGTGTGCATAATTATTAGGCAACTTCCTTTCCTTTGGCAAAATGGGTCAAAAGAAGGACTTGACAGGCTCATAAAAGTCAAAAATAGTGAGATATCTTGCAGAGGGATGCAGCACTCTTAAAATTGCAAAGCTTCTGAAGCGTGATCATCGAACAATCAAGCGTTTCATTCAAAATAGTCAACAGGGTCGCAAGAAGCGTGTGGAGAAACCAAGGCGCAAAATAACTGCCCATGAACTGAGAAAAGTCAAGCGTGCAGCTGCCAAGATGCCACTTGCCACCAGTTTGGCCATATTTCAGAGCTGCAACATCACTGGAGTGCCCAAAAGCACAAGGTGTGCAATACTCAGAGAGATGGCCAAGGTAAGAAAGGCTGAAAGACGACCACCACTGAACAAGACACATAAGCTGAAACGTCTAGACTGGGCCAAGAAATATCTCAAGACTGATTTTTCTAAGGTTTTATGGACTGATGAAATGAGAGTGAGTCTTGATGGGCCAGATGGATGGGCACGTGGCTGGATTGGTAAAGGGCAGAGAGCTCCAGTCCGACTCAGACGCCAGCAAGGTGGAGGTGGAGTACTGGTTTGGGCTGGTATCATCAAAGATGAGCTTGTGGGGCCTTTTCGGGTTGAGGATGGAGTCAAGCTCAACTCCCAGTCCTACTGCCAGTTTCTGGAAGACACCTTCTTCAAGCAGTGGTACAGGAAGAAGTCTGCATCCTTCAAGAAAAACATGATTTTCATGCTCCATCACACGTGTCCAAGTACTCCACAGCGTGGCTGGCAAGAAAGGGTATAAAAGAAGAAAATCTAATGACATGGCCTCCTTGTTCACCTGATCTGAACCCCATTGAGAACCTGTGGTCCATCATCAAATGTGAGATTTACAAGGAGGGAAAACAGTACACCTCTCTGAACAGTATCTGGGAGGCTGTGGTTGCTTCTGCACGCAATGTTGATGGTGAACAGATCAAAACACTGACAGAATCCATGGATGGCAGGCTTTTGAGTGTCCTTGCAAAGAAAGGTGGCTATATTGGTCACTGATTTGTTTTTGTTTTGTTTTTGAATGTCAGAAATGTATATTTGTGAATGTTGAGATGTTATATTGGTTTCACTGGTAAAAATAAATAATTGAAATGGGTATATATTTGTTTTTTGTTAAGTTGCCTAATAATTATGCACAGTAATAGTCACCTGCACACACAGATATCCCCCTAAAATAGCTAAAACTAAAAACAAACTAAAAACTACTTCCAAAAATATTCAGCTTTGATATTAATGAGTTTTTGGGGTTCATTGAGAACATGGTTGTTGTTCAATAATAAAATTAATCCTCAAAAATACAACTTGCCTAATAATTCTGCACTCCCTGTAGTTGGTGCAGGGGCTGCATGGGGTACAGGGGCTGTACTGTGTGCAGGGGGTAAAAAAGCTGTAGTGGGTGTAGGGAGTACAGGGACTGTAGTGGGTATAGCGGCTGCAGGGGTTGTAGTGGGACTACAAGAGGCATTGGTGCTGTGGTGGGTAAAGGGGGTATAGGGACTGTGGTGGCTATAGAGGGTATATGGGTTGTAGTAGGTGTAGGAACTGCAGGGGTTAGAGGGGCTGCTGGGGGTAGAGGGGATATATTGTCTGTAGTGGGTAGAAGGTAGAGGGGCTGCTGGGGCTAGTGGCGCTGTAGTGGGTAGAAGGTATAGGAGTTGCTGGGGGTAGAAGGGCTGTAGTGGATAGGGGGATATAGGGGCTGCTGGGGGTGGAGTGGCTGTAGTGGGTAGGGGGATATAGGGGCTATACTGGGTAGAAGGTATAGGGGCTGCTGGTGGTAGAGGGGCTGTAGTGGGTAGGGGGATATAGTGGCTGCTGGGAGTAGAAGGTAGAGGGGCTGTACTGGGTAGAAGATAAGGGGCTGTAGTGGGTAGGGGGATATCGGTCTGCTGGGAGTAGAGGGTCTGTAGTGGGTAGGGGGATATAGGTGCTGCTGGGGGTAGAGGCATATAGGGTCTGTAGTGGGTAGAAGGTAGAGGGGCTAACCTCTGACCTTACCTTTAGCCAAAGAGGAGGAATCCCTGGTGGGAGCTGCACGGAGCTGCCTGATCAGGCTTACAGACAGCTCTCCTAGTGTATTTATCTTTCAGGCACACTGAGAGGCAGCCTAGTGGGTCTTTGGGAAGGCCCCCTTAGCTGTCTCTCAGTGTGCACTGCTGGGGCTGTGTGGCAGAACAAGGGGAGAGGGGCCAAAAAAGAAGAGAAGTATTTTGTAGCAGGGGCCCGCAGAGTACCGTGCGGGCCCCTCACTGACTGCAAGCTGGCTGGGAAGATTGCTTAACTCCCCGGCCACCTGTTCCTTTCCTGCACAGCGGGCGGGCCCCCAAGAGCCTCGGTCCATGACCGATTTGCCCGGGTGCTCAGTCCGCCCCTGTGTATATATATAATGCAAATTAATGTGATAACATTTAAAAAAAAATGCAGTGTCAAAACTAAACAATTAAAGTGATAGTGCTTTGATATATATACTCACAATGCATATCATACTGTATATCTGCTCTATGAAAATTATAAAACAAATTACATTACTATCTAAAATGTCTGAAGCTTTGGGGGCTGGGCAGTCTCCTCAACACAAAAGGAATCTAGTCTGGAGTCTGGAAACTCCAAACTTACATAGTAAAAGCAAAAGGGGTATGAAAATGCAGATATCAATATAGGCATCAGTGTATAAAAACAATACATATATATATATATATATATATATATAACCTCTGATGTCATGTTTGGAAGTACAAGAGACAAAGGAGTTGCAAAGTATTGTAATGCAAATCTAAAATATCAATAGCTATTTATGAAAGACAAAAATAATGCCTTATACTTGAGTAAGCACAGAAAAATGCAGACTAAACATCACTTGGAAATCAGAGTCAGGTCACCAAAACAACCCAATGCACATATAGGAGAAATCACAGCCAGTGGTAAGATCCCAACTCATTTGTGGGAATTATACTGGAGTTCCACAGACAGTGACAGATATCAATTCAATGTAGTAGTGTATCTTTGACAGTAAAGTTGCATGGGTACTCACCTGTCTTCTAATATGTTTGTACAGTTTTAAAGCTCAGAGAATTCTGACAGGAGCAGTCGATACCTATATTGTTTGGCAAACAATGATATTCCTGCTGCATATCAATCATTTTGGATTCAAATGTATGTGTTTATCTGTACAGTATATGTTTTTGCAGCTATGCCTTATAGGCAATGGGGAAGGAGCTGAATTGTGATGAGTTGAAGCATGAGTTTAGGTGGTAAAGGATAAAGGTGGACCAAGGGGCAGATGATCAGAAGGTCCGTCAGTGAGGTTAGTGGAGAGAAGGATGCGCAGCTGGCATTAATGTTGGAACATGTGAATCTAATACGTGTATCCCACGTGCATAGCTTGGAAAGAAGGCTTTAGCACACCTGTAAGCACATACTTTTACTAGACACAGTATAGCATACACAAGACCCCTAATAGCGCTCCCAGCTAACACCTGCACTTGAGGGAGGAGGCACAGGGTAGGCAGAGAAGAGAGGAGAGCCAGACCCTGACTCACAACAGCCCCAGCCAACAGAGCTCACCCTCCTGCACCCAAAAGGTAAGAAGTAGCAGGGTTGATAAAAAGTGACCCATGTGGTGTCAGTGTATGTATCTGTGTGTACCTGAGTGTATATTTGTGTGTATGTGCATCTGTGTGTGAGTGTGCACCTGAGTGTATTTGTGTTTATATGTGCATCTGTGTAAAACTGTCAGTGTGTGTATCTATGTGTGTAAGTGTGTGTCATTCTGTGTGCATCTGTGTGTGTAGCTGTGTATACCTGTGTATCGGTGTGTGTGCATGTATGTGTATCAGTGTGTGTGGCAGTTTATACATTACACACAAATGCATGCCTGCATTCAAACACCAACATTCACACACACACACATATACTGCATACAAAAACATACTTACATTCAAACACATGAAAACAGTTCAGTGCTAAATACAAACCTGCAAGGATGGGCATATTGTAGATCCCCAGCTGGCAAAGCATTCTGAGACTTGTACGACAGATGGGGATCATCCCTGTGAAGAGGGGGCCCAGCATATGCAATTCTGGCAAGCCCCTGGTCACTACACACACCATCCACTACACAAACATCCCATCCACTTTACACACATTGCATCCACTACACAAACACACTGCATCCTTGTTAGAAGACTCGGGGGCATGCACTGTGAATGATTTAAGGATGGGCACTGTGAGGCAGACTCCCCCCACCCCCCAACGATTACAGGTAGACACACACACTCTCTCTCTCTCTCTCAGACAGTATGGGCTGGAGGAGGAGTGGATTCATTGAAGATCCTGGAGCCTGTTAGTTGGGGAAGCAGAAATCTTGTGTTTAGCTCCGCCTCTGCTGCCAATTTAGCCCCGCTCAGCTGTCAATTTAGCTCCGCCTCCCCTTCCTTACTTGTGTCCGGCTTTCAAATTCTGCAGCTGCTTGTCCCTGCTTATGTAACCTGGCAATGGCACCCCCCCTGGTAAGTGTCACTCAGGGAAGACCACCCCAGTGGCACTCGGGGAAGAACGCCCCCCCTTGCTTAGTACACCACTGCTTTCACCTCAAACTTACCTTTCGCTTATTGTTTCCTCTTCTCTTCCTCTTTCAGAATCTGTTCTTCGTTTCTAAATTTATTTCACTTTAAAACACAAGACAAACTAGGAACTTCTTTGTCTTATGTATTTTCCGTACTCTTGTCAAGCTCCACTATCAGGACAAATAAAGTGGAGCTTGCCTTAGGAGAAAGGTAAGTTTGAAGTGACAGAGCCACTTTAACTCCTATAATGACAATGACAAAATATGTTGTCTGTTTCCACCAAGACGAGGCAGGTATTAAACTTGGGGAGACAGAAAACAAGCTTAAAAACAGCCATAAACGTACAGGTAACGGCTACCACTTACCCTATTAGAATTGTTAACAGTAACATCAGTAAATCAGAGTTGCTAATGGTGAGACTTTGTAACAACAGCTTCTTGCCAAGTTTAGCGATAGCCACTTTCATAACAGTATGTTGGTAGAATTTACCAACCACTTTGTAAATGAGCCCTTAGTTGGGTCGATTTTCTGGCTGGGTAATTTGGGTATTCTAATGGATTTCATTTTTAGCTCTTGTATATCCTGCATATATTTCATATAAATATTGTAGAATTTTGCATTGTGTACATTATTTTGCCTTGATTTACTGTTTGCATGGTGTTTAACGACTTGGCACAGCTTGTCCAGTTAAACTCCAGATCTCAACCTGATCTGAGAATCTTTTGATAAACTTACAGTAAAATTATGTTCATAAATGGCATCCATTAAAACCAGACAGAGCTTGGTCACATCGTGCCACGAAAAGTTGTAAGAATATTAGAGGATCCAGATACACAAAGCTAATAAAGTTTTATGCCAAAAGACTCATGGCTCTAAATGTAGGTATAGGTGCTTCTACTAAGTATAGCCGCTTGATGAAGGCTTGTACACAATCAAAAATAATTGTATTTAAAGTTTTAGCTATGTTGTGTAAATCATATGGTAAAATGAAATCCCTATAAAATCCTTTTTAATTTCACTACAAAACGTGAAAATATCCAATGGGTGTGAATGCTTATGCAAGGCATTGTATATATAATTAAATCTTAGTGTAGCTTATTCACTTGCAGGTGCAAGCAATCATAGAATAATTGCATTAACACAGAACAAGAACATGCTCCATACAGAGAAATGTTCAAATAATTACAGTTTAGCCAAGGACATGAATGTATTAACTGTGGTGTGTTTTCAAAGATTAGAGGTTGTGGGAAAAGGCAGGGGTCAGTATTATTCTTTGAATCTGGTAGTTTGTTGAACGTTATTAAGACATGGGCATATAGCAGTATGTACCTTGCTCTGTACCAAAAGTGGGTGGGATGATCAATAAGTATCTTCAGATCGTTCAGATAATATACTAACCTTTGTAGAGAAGTTCAAGGTAAGGAGGATCTCCAAGTGAACTCATTGTTATTATTATATTTATCTGGCACCAGCAAATCCCGTAGCGCTGTACAATGGGATGTCGTAATCCCCAGTAATTGGGGGTGTGCATAACATCTTTCACAACATTAATCACTTAACAATGACCCTGAAATATCTGTCCCACAAAGGTCAGCGTGTCTTAGGGGCTTGCCAGGAATCTCGAAAAAATACACTATGTTATTAATAATACTTTTTACAACCTAGGGAAAAAAGTTTATGGCTGGCGTTTAAGAACACATAGTGAAATGTAAGCTGCTAAATCTTGGCCCATTGTTTGGCTAACAATGTAACATTTGGATAAGCATGAGCAATATAGCGAGGTTAACATTTAGTGAGCCATATTACCTCTCTGAAAAAAAGATTAGATCAAGTCAGTAAGTGTGTTTTAGTAACTCAATGTATGGTAAAATATATTTAAAAAAAAACAACTCACACAGGATCAGCAAATCAAAAACGTTTTATTCATATTTTTTTTTAACTACATAGAACTACCACAAGGAAGACTATTTTTTTTTTCTTTTCTTTTTTTTTTTTTTCAATCCAGGGGTATAATCCAGTTAAAAAGTTAACACCAAACAGATTTGATTTCAATACGTTAGAATTACTGCCACAAATTGCCGTCATCATCAGTATTCCTGTGAATCAACCCCAGCCAGATCCTCATACAATACGAAAAAAACCTCAAACTTAAAAAAATGCCCACAATACCTCCTCCCACACCCACCCTCCCTGTTACATACTCCTATACTGAAATTTGTATGCATTACAATTTTTTTTGTATTTTATTTAGATTTTTTTTTTTGCATGGATTTAACGAGATGAAAAAACATTTAAAATGTCTCAGTATATACAACAGTTTTACTGTTCAATATTATTTTTATGTGTTTCAACATAAGACCTCATGTTTACTCCTAAGCTTCAAAGTTGCAAATGCACCTTTATAAAGTGTATAATTATTTTATTTTAAAAGATACATTTTTCATTTATCTCCAAAAGATTACAATGTACATTACGTTTCAAGATGGAAAACAGAGTGACAAGCAGCAGTATGTGTAAAACAAAGTAAAGGATTTTTATAAATCCATTGAAATTGAAATTGTGGCATTGTATAGCAATGCTGCGTAGTATGTTTTAATTATCAACAGTATGTGTTTCTTAACTGTTTAGAGCACTGGGGATGGTGTTTATAAAGTTAGGTGATTACAGGACATCTTATTGTTTTTAGTTTTTAAACTCTCAGTATTGTGTCTTCCATAACAGCTAAATTATAAAGTATTTGCCATGTTTACAATGAGAAGATAATCGTTCTTAGCTTATGTACAGAGATAGTGTCAGAATAATCTCAGAATAATATCTTGGCAAGGATATGTCAGTAAACCAAATTAAAGGGCATTAATATGTAACTACTGTATAAACAGTATTGCTGTGACTTGCAGTCTTGTGATGATATTTCCAATCTTGGTTATATTGTAAAGCACATATATGGACTGGTAGAAAGGTTTGACGGAAGCAGAAAATGTGACATGCTTTATGGAGCAACGGAAGCAGTTATGAGGAGGGGCATATGGAGAAATGGGTTAAGTTCTAAGGAATGATCCTGTACCAAACCAACATGGAGAGGTAGGATACGCTAGGAACAATGGGATAAGGCCTATAGGTCATTTATTTGAAGCCGTGGGTAGGCTATATTGCTATTTAGACTATCACGCCAAGAGGATATCTATGGTAAGAGAATATGGACTACAGATATCTCTGTATAGTCTATGTGATAATACGGAAGTATATAGGTACTTTATAGAGAGTAATGTGATAGGTGTTCAGTTTGCTTTACAGGGAAATATGTGAGGATGGGTTCATTGACATTGTGGCAGGCTTATGTAATGTGTGGTCATATACTGTAGCTAAACCCCCACTATTTTTACCTAGGTGGGGTTTTTACATACCACGATTACATTTTGTTAACCTTGAGTGAGTGCGCTGGATCTCGTATGCTATTTGTATTAGGAGGGACATATTGATGATTTTCATGGAGCAATGGTAGAGTATAAACTTAGAGTTTATATAAAGCAATAAAAAAAAAAAAAAGTAAATAGCTTGTTTATATGGAGCATTGGGAATGGGGTTATAGTAGTTTACCAAATGTAAACATTTACATGAAGTAACCAATGAGAAAGTTGTATGGTTCGTTTGTATGGACCAATGTGAGAAGTTAAAGGGTTATACGAAAGTGGTGCACGGTTATGGGCTCAGGATATTTTTTGGGAATGTATGGCTCGGCTGGAAGGAGTAAAACATTAGTGTAAAGACTGCAATAAGAGGGGAATATACATAGTTTATATAGGGTGATAGGGGCAGTGGGCCCAGAAATATGTTAGTTTGAATGGTGCAGTTGGAGGGATTATATAAACAGTTCATACAATGCAGATGAGGGGTTTAAATGAAGCAGAACACATATATCTGAAATTTTGCGCCATTAAACTGAAAGCTTTATGGGGTTTACAATGGCACACCAGGTGTATTCAGCATTGCTATATATTGCAATAAATTCATATTCCAACCTGCTGGTTTAATTACACAATGATAAAAAGATAAAGACGTACTACGCGTGTTATTTAGAGGTAGTAAGTGAGCACACTAAACTACACGTGACATGTCTGTTGGTTCCTATGAGTTTTATGAGGTAAATAAAGCTGTTTTGCTTGGTGACAATGTATAAATTCTCTTTTGCTACAATATTTACATTTTTTTCTTTCCTCTGTATGCCACTTGAAGTGGCGGATTTTGACAATTTTGTATACAGCATGTAACCCCTTACTGTAAAACACCACAAAGGGATAGAGATAAAACTGTTCAGCTGTTGGAGGGTCTGAAATGACATCCAGTGACAAGTGGGATGTATTTACAATGCAGAGAGAGGGTCATTAAGTGTCAATTATTAATAATGTCTTAAAGAAAAGAAAAAGGAACAGTTGAAGATGCATTCGCTTAATAATATTGTATCTCCAATACCAAAATTCACAATTTAATAAACAGTTTTTGTCATCGTGGCAGTTCCCCAAAAAAGATGCACAATATTTGTTATTGTAATATATACTCCTACGAAACACAAATCTAAAGTACACACTATCAACTGTGTAAGAAAATGGGTAGAAACAACCCCAAAATCCCATTACATGTCTACATTCCTTGTTTCTTTGGTTTGCTGGGATGGGAGCTGAATAAATAACAGCCTCTCACTTTCTGAAAATCTCACTGACTTTAGACTCAAGGCTGTTATTGAGATAGTTGATGGGCAAAATAAAAACTGAAGCATCTTTCTTGTTTTATTTCCTGCGTTATTCACAACTGAGAGAAACAAAACGGAATCGCTTACACCATGTCATTTGATAAAACCCAGGCTTCTCTTGATTTTGAAATAATTCTAGAGATATTGAACATAAACATTCTACATAGGTCCTCAGACCTGTCATCAATCTTACTGTCATGTCAGACAAAAGAGAGAATTCGTTTTTTTGTATTTTCCTGTTTAGGGAAGACTTTGAGACTGTTCTCAAATTATGTTAAACAACAATAAATATTCAGTCAGCATATGGAAGAGGGAACAAGAGAAATTAATGAGTAGTGACTAAGCAGTTACCATAGTGGTTTTGAAATCTGTTTAACCCTATCAATTCCTAATGATTGATCAGGGTACTGCCCGGCAATGCCCTGTTTCTCCTCCAGCACTAACAGAGTTAATAAAATGTGGCAGCAAAGTCTTTGCAAAAGTGGATGCATCTTCAACTAACACAGATCAGTAACACCTATGTTGTTCAATACAGAAAAAAACCAAGGGAACAAGATCTGAATGATAGGAGTATAAAGTGTAATTTGTAGGTTTTGTTTTTTAAATAAATCCTGGAATTTCTGGGTAGACATGCAAACAATTCTCTTTAAAGCTGCTAGTTCATTCCTTCATTTTAGCCATTTATTAAAAAGTGCTGATGGGACGTGGAGATCATTTCACAGATATTAACGCAGATCTTGGCCCAATTAGATAAAGTGCTTATAAAGTGGTGACTTAGCAAAAAGATGATGTCTTGTAGGGTTTTATTGGTATCCTGCAATGGATGTTTTGAAAGTGAGGCTGGAGGACTCCATTTTGAAAGAGGTAAAGCAGCACCTCCAAGCTGGAGAAAATAATATACCCTGTTAATCACAACAGGGGTGGCAACTTCCTCCAACCTGGGAAACTGCTTCTCTGGGTATGGTATGAAGGCTGTGATGATGCTTTGTCACACGGAATGCTCCCTCAAGGCAGTCAAATTTGCACACACAGCTTGGAGGGGGTCACTCAGTTAGAGGTTCGGAGTTCACACTGCCAGGTCCTTCAGTGGGGGACGTGACAGAGGAAGGGGTTGCTGCTTCATGCCATCCTCCATTAGCCTGAAAATTAAAAAAGAAAGAGCATTGTTTACACGTGTAATGTTAAAAGCAAAGGTATAAAACCAATCTGTGCAAAGAAGTAATATGTTAACTAGCCTTAATATTTTTTTTTTAAACTATAGGACTTACCATTAGATATCACAAAGCATATCGAACATATTTATATAAAAGCACCAATTATAAATATCTGTACAATGGACAAACAGGATATACAATGAAAAATAACATAACATAACAAGGGTCATAAAAGATACTGTTCAGGGCTACTGAGCATTATGTGAAAAGTGCTCCATATGTATATATATGCTGTACTAAGGTTAATCAACGTTCGGGTTGATAAAGTTATTCAACATTATGTTTTCAAATTGAGCTTACAATGCCTAATAATTTTCCATATATTCAGATCCCTACCATACCAAATATTCAACTCAACTTAGCAACTACAAAAATCCTTCAGCCTTTGACTATCTATATATAAAATATTGATTATTCTAATTAACTAACTGTAACAATATATATAAAAAAAATACCAATGACAGCTATACAGACAAGGTGTATTACAATACTTTATAACAATGGATGATTAAACTAATTAACACAACCAAAACACACATTTCTGTGTAAGAGACTGCCTTATAAATATTACTCAGATCACTGGTATATTTATAATGCAATGAAAAGTACTAACGTAAAAAAAAAATGCTACTTTTAAAATTCCAGATACACCTAAAATATCTAAATTCCATGGTACAAAACAGTAGCATAATATTAAAAAACAAAAATGCACAACTAATAAATTAGATATAATAATAATTACCAATACCAACTTACATTTATGATGCTCTTCCAATTATTTTAACGTGAAAATATTTGTCAGGATATTCAAAAACATTACTTAATCTGTATAGTAATTAAGACAATTTTCTTTTATACGATGTGTCACACACACATCGAGATGGATTTATGCATCAATAGTTAAAATGCACGTTTTCAGCATTTTGCATACTGCCAAAGATTTCAACAATATTGGTTGCAAGGGCTTCGTCAATTCGAAAACAATGTGTAAGAAATTAGAAATGTAAGCACTTGTTATGAGTTTTAATACGGTACTGAGGCAGAGAACATAAACCACGTAATTGTCTAAATAAATAGTGATAAAATAAAACAGCACTACATTTTTTAAAATCTATGGAGAAATATAGTCTTCAAACAGTGGCTCCTGCTATGATTATCCTTTGCCATCGTACATCCTGTGGTGCTGAACTGGTTAAGCGCAGTGAATCTAAGGCAAAAGATGTGTAACAGTTCTGATCTATTATGGTCTGCTCAGTTCCCGACAGCACGGCCCCAAATATGTAATATCTATCACTCATAATACCTATCACTCTTTCCCCTATGTCCTTTATAGCTTCTCATTCTAATTTATAAACAACAAATGTGTAATATTTTTTACAACACGAGGCAGTTGGAAGAGCCCATGTCAGTCAGATTTTTGCACCCCCCTCTCCCTACCTGATTTTTTTTCTTTGCAAATAAATTAATCTTTCCTCTGGTGGTTTGAGATTACGCTCTGTATTATAAGAGAGAGCCTTATCAAACCTCATCAGAAAAGATGGAATTCATGTCCGCTATAATGCTGGAGGCAATAACAGCTTCATATTTTATCATGTTGATAAGGATTTTGCAAACTCTCTGAAGCATTTCGGGATCTTTTAAATGAAAAGGAAAGCTGTAACTAAAAGCCTCTTTCAGACAGTTTCTTGTGGGTTATTATACGTTATTTATAACCCCCCAAAACAAGCCATTTGATATTTCAAACGCAAATGATTTGCGTATTTAATGATCACCCATCCTATTCGCTCACCCCCCTCGCTGCTACAACGCAACATTTTCAATCATTTGGCAAATCGTTAATATTGACTGACAGTTGAAGGAAGGGAATACAACTATGGCAGTTTATGTAAAGAGATATTCTCTGCTTGATTTTTACACTGCTGCCCGCTCTCTCTTCTTCAGTCACTTAAGATTTTAGTGGTTAGAAAATATTTGTTAATCAATACAAAATTAAGGAAACCCATTACATTATACTTATTTTAATTATTATTTATTATTCTTGATATCTTTATTTTTATAGCTTATGAGCAGTACGCCAAAGCTTGGGAGAATATTAATTACACTTTCAATTTGTCTGATCCATTCTGGGTGATTTGTACAGAGAACAAACTTGCTGCAAAGAAGCAAATATTAAAGGGATATTCTCAGTACAAAAACTAATTTAGCTTAATGAGGCAGTTTTGGTATAGAGATTATGCCCGTTTTCTCACACACTAGGGCTGCGCAAACAAAGTGATTTAACTGCTAAATGGCAAAGAATTGAGCAGTTACTGGAGGAATGCTTGTTTTTATAACATTTGTTTTCAGTTTATTTTTGTATATTAAAACCTTTTGGCAAATTCAATCTACATGTCAAGATCTCTTTTCCATTCTATTCCCCTCTAGCCCAGTTTTGTATAAATAGACCAATACACCCTAAGGTATCAGGTTAGGCTTAGCCAGAATGCTAATTAGCTTGCATTTCTTAAGCTCACTAACCATCAGACTGTTGGCTGACTTCAGCCATTATTCAATATATCCAGCCAGTTAAAGGAAGACTTCAAATACTCCAAACTGCTCACTGTAGTGGTTATAGTTCCAGAAATGCACTGGTGTTGTCCCACCGTAGTCTGTCAGACCATTTGACAGTCCCACCAGGCATTTTGTTCACGACAGCAACCCATTCATTGGCTGAGAGTGCTCAATTAATGCTCTCAGCCAATGAATACATAGGTATTCAGTTTCTCTTGCTTTGAAAAAAACAGAAGCAGATCAGGCAACTGACACAATCAAGTTAAAGGGACACTATAGTAACCCAGACCACTTCAGCTCAATGAAGTGGTCTGGGTGCCAGGTCCCCCAGGTTTTAACCCTTCAGATGTAAACATAGCAGTTTCAGAGAAACTGCTATGTTTACATTGCAGGGTTAATCCAGCCTCTAGTAGCTGTCTTCCTGACAGCCGCTAGAGGCGCTTCTGCGACGTTGGATGCGAAAATCGAATTCGGCGTGCATAACGTCCATAGGAAGCATTGAAAAATGCTTTCCTATGGACTGTTTGAATGAGCGCGCGGCTCTTGCCGCGCATGCGCATTCCGCTCCACTCGGGTGCTGACGTCGACGGGGGAGGAGAGGTCCCCAGCGCAGAGGGAGCCCGACGCTGGATTAAGGTAAGTGGTTGAAGGGGTTTAACCCCTTCAGCGCCAGGGGAGGGGGACCCTGAGGAGGGGGGGGGCCTAAGGGTTATATAGTGTCAGGAAAACAAGTTTGTTTTCCTGACACTATAGTGATCCTTTAAGTGTCAAACCATGTTGAAGCGGTACGATAGGATGGCACTCCTGACACAATAAACATTGTACAGAAGTGTAGTGATTATGGTTTTTGGAGTGTTCCTTTAACATTATGATATTACAACTAGAGGCTGAAATCCACCTGTACATCTGACAGTAACTAAAAGAGGACCTATTTCAGTAATGAATTATAATATGCTTAAAAAAAACACACATAAAAACTGCTTAACCTGTCAGTTTTCTAGAATGAAAGTAGACTGGTTAGGGTAGTAACACATGCACATTCAAGTGTTCTATAAACTGCATCATTTTATAATGCACAAACTCTGTCTCACTGATGTGACATTTACTGGCTCCTACAGTCACTCTCTCTAAGACGCAACATAACAATATGGAGGGAGACAGCATGTTTAAATACCCCATTCTCCCACATAGTATTTCTCTCCTACAAGTCATCTCTAGTCTTACACAACTGGGGATAAGTGTGGTGTTAACAACAGAAAATTCTTCTAAATGTTTGACATTCAACACTTTTTTAAATTTACATTTTCCTATCAAGTAGCAGACAAAAATACTACCTATTTTCACATAAAATTGCTGCCTTACAAAGAAAAAAAAAAATCAAGATTCAGAAATGTGTGAAATTAAAGAGGGATTTATGGTTTTATTGCTTAAATGCCAGAAATATGTTTTTTTCTTCTCAAATTGTTTCTATTCAAGATGGAACAGAAGTAGTAGAAAAATACAGTAATATGTGTAAAGATTACCATTACAGCTTGCAATCATTCAGCTGATATGTTATTTTATGTGTGAAGTACTTTCATTTTCTCCGTTTTAACAGAAATACCAAGTTCTTTGATGCTTCGTCATAGAAAAAGGCACGGTTTGCTGTGCCTGGTGGTAAGTTCCAACAGAGACTTTTATGGAGAGATACCCATGGATGTGCATTATACTACCGTGGCACTGGTCACTCATCTCTATGGTTTTTAAGAGTGTTTCTGTTAGCAACTAACTCTGCCCATCAAGGACAGCAAACACTGTCACACATAATAACTCAAGTATCTATTTTAAGTTGTGGCAGTCATTGTTTGGCATACAATTCCCTCTGCCTCGTTTATTTATCCTGCTAACGCTCTTTTTTCTTGGTGTTCATTTATTTGCACAGTATTCAGTAATGTCTCTTTACATTATGCTAAATATATTTAGAAACTAGTTTGTGAAAAAAAGAATGTAAAGCTATGTTAAGCACATAATAGTAGCTAGCTAGGTTTAGGAACTGTGATTCAAATCAGTAGAAAAAAAAACCTGCTGGTTTAATACTGTATCTCCACAAAACACATTTTGGTAACCAAGTGTCTAGGTTAACTGGCACCTGGGGTAATCTGACTCTTGGCACCAATCCCCAAGTTTGTAATGTTTTTGTGTATCACCCCTCCCCATTGTGTCTTTGTGCATCTATCCAGACTCCTCCTACCCATTGTGTCTCTATCCTAACTCAACCCCATGAATATCTCTCCTAACCAGCCTAAACCTCTTGTATGTTTCTTAACCTCCCTATTGCTTTTATGTCTCCCGACCCCCCCCCCTCCCCACCCCTTTTACACCCATGTGTCTCTCTTACTTCCCATCTTACCCTTTGTTTGCCTCTTAAGCCTCATAATTTTGTCATCTTGATTCCCTTTACATTTTGTGGGGTTATTAACCTCCCTCAAACTCCTTCTACCATTACTGTGGTGTGGTATTGGATGAAGCAGGGCATGTAGTTTTGTAAGGTCTAACAGGAAAGGGCATGTAGTGCGAGGCCAGAGGGGCAGTGATAAAACTGAACATCGTATGTACATATATGTGATGTGATCCACTCCAGGAACATTACTGGATCATACTTTTGATTACTAAATTATACACTTGTGCAGAAGAAAACCTCAACTTAATTTTAGCAGAATACCTTTATTAAATATGTGTCCAAGTTCTTAAGCATCTGTTATGTCTCATTTATAGCTCTAACTAATATGTAAGAAAGTAACGTGACAGTCTCTAGCACTGTTTGTCTGTAAGATAGTCTCTTATAACAATTTATTTCCCAATAAAGAACTTAAAATATGTGGCCATATGTAAAAAAAAAATCTTCAAATGGTATTGTTGTAAGTTAAAGAAATGTAAAATTAATTATTTAACTTGATTTAAAAAAAAAGTTTTTTCCACAAAAAAAATAAAAAATAGCAGGATCGTTCCAAAACTGAGAATTGTATTATATTTGTCATCTATTTTCAAATAAAGAGACTGTATATAATCTTATTATTGGATTATGGATGCATTCTACTCAGGTACAACTATGCTATTTACATATAAGCTAATGCATTCCTACACATTACAACATAATGAAAATATAACCATTCTTGATTGTGACAGCACAAAGCAGCTTGCTGTAGCTGTCACAATCGAGACCAACACAGAACTGATCATCAGACTCGTATTTAAAACCTAAGGCATGGTAATGCCGTAACTACATTCAGTCAGAAAAAAACAGTGTAGCAAAACTCTGAACACAACGGTTAAGAGTGGGGTGATAGAATTAAAAGATTCAGTCTTTAATGTGATACCAAGATAAATATTGGTATGGTGAAATAATGGTATCCATTTGTAAATTTCAATATAAGATATTAATCAGCCGAGGAATTGGATTTAATAGGTAAGATTAACTTATCCTTGTGAGCATGATACTATATATGGGCTAGAGTTAAAGAAACATCCCGGTCATAAAAAGGTACATACTTTTTTTTACTTTTAGGAATAGGGAGCTGCTGATTGGCTTAGAGCATCAGCTGACAACTCTAGCCAGTCAGCGGCGCCCCTGCACGGTGGTACTCCGCGCTTCCTGAAGCTTAATTTCGGAAACCGGATACTGCTGGGGGAACTGTAGATCGGCATTGGAGGCAGCTTTTGGGGATAAGTTGTTTAAATGTTATCCTGGCATCATAACAACGTCATTTAAATTAACTTGTTGTGGTGACCAGAGTGTTCCTTTAGGTTAGAATGTTATACTCGTTATAGGCCATAGGCTGTTACTTACATTCAGGTGATGTGGGCTGTACAGCGAATTCCCTCCCAAAGCATCACTGTATCCGCCCGTCTGATTGATAACATGACGAAGGGTATCCACCTGAAATAAAACAGATAGGGCAATTTATAATCATCAAGTTCATATTTTGGTTTAGCATATATTCACAAGTTTAAAATGTTAGCCTGGAACTATCATAATCTACATATTAGCTGTGATAAAGTATAGTTTATGAGTGATCTCCAATTACGATATAAAGCAAGTTTTCTCCCAAAGACTTTCCAAAGTTAGTCGTCGGTGTGTTAGTTTGCCTATATTGTTTTGTAATTTGCTTCCAGTGTCTTTATAACTATCAAAAACACTGGCAAACCTAAATCCCATCTATCAGAACACCTCTGTAAGGAGGAATACAATACATAATACGCATGTTACATGACTAGCGAAAAATCAAACATAGTGTGGTTTGATATTACCCGGTGGTTTGATATAACCAGAACACATTTATAAATACATGAAATTGAACAGATTAAAAACTCTTACTTGGTCACAATAGTAAGCCCCATAAATAGTTTCACATGCAGCTTAAATGATGAAATGGATTTTCAGAATCCAACAAAGGTGACTTGCTTTACAGCTGGCCATCTGACTCTCCACTTACTCTGTAGTACATAGCACTACAAATTGCACAAAAACAAATACTATGTGAAGATGAAGATGCTACAAAGCTATGTATATTACGCAGTAATATAAAAGAACACTAAGAATTATTTAACATTTTTTACCATGTGGCATTCGTGTGTTTAAGCTATATTTTAACATTAACAAACTTAATTAGTATGTACTGTTTACACATTTGCTATTTTCTTGTTCTTTTATGTACCAAGTTCAGTTTTTAGAATTCCTAACTAACAGTAATTTGTAATTTAATCAGCAAAATAAACTGTTATATCCCCACAGATACTCCAATCCCCACATGCCCTCCCCGAGCACTCAAGTCAGAGCCGAAGGCATTCACAAGGATTACAAAACAGGCTGAGTGATCAGGGCCTGGATGGTAACAAAATGTGCACACTGCTAGTTTATATGTGTGCTTTACTGGTGGTCATGGGTGGTGCTCTGAGTTCTGGAATGGCTCAGGGGCGTCACTCCTACCTGTGATTGCACATTGGCTCCAACTTGGGCCCCTTGGTAAGAATCCCCATTCAGACTCTGCATATTCATGTACATGTCGCCTGAATTTGGGAGATTAAAAGAACCAGAAGAACCTAGGAAAGGAAAGAGCGAAGGAGCTGAATAAAAGAAGAGGTTGCTTAAAAAAGTGAATAGATGGAGGAGAAAAGGAATAAAATGGGGTTGCATATGAGTCTGGGGAAACTCTTATGTTATTTTAAGTCAGGCCAAGTGTATCACCTGGGAAGAATAATTAAAAGTTTATTATGGTTATAAAAAAAGAGGGAAGTGTTTAGTTGAACTTATGCCCCACTCTTCTGTGCAGGGATAAGTCTGTTCCAGACTTAAGAAAGGTTGTAAAGGAACAGTTAATATTAAAACACCAGCATTATCAAAAGAGAGGTGTTTATAAAATATATACTTTTGCACCTATTAATCCTTAGTAAAGAAGCACTTCTGTTAAACTGATGCTTTAAAAATAAAAATTGGCTGAACCCCTAGATACTGGGTGTCAAATCTTTTTCGTATTTTTTTACCCGAATCTAAAAACTATAACTGGCCCATTATGAGTGCCACCACCCTATGTTACAGCCCACAAGGTGGGAGTTCCCAAACTCACCAGAATTTGGTGTAGTGGGAGAGCTTGTCTGGTTATTTTGCACAGCAGCCGCAACTGCATGAGCTGCATTCACCGCTGTCTTAGCTGCATACAAATTTGCTTCTTCTTGGAACTTGCCTATGTTTTTCTTGTACCTGATTCTCTTGTTCCCGAACCAGTTAGATACCTGAAAAAAGAAGGAAAAAAAAAAAAAAGAGTATAGTAACATTTTCAATGCAATGGTCTAAATATCTACCATTCGTTACATATAATCTACATATCTTTATACCGTATTCCATTCTCGTATTCTTTTGCTTTCAATAATTAAATAACGACAACCACTCACATTTCCATACCGAGTCTTGGCCACACCAAACTTAGATGGTACCAATAGTGAACTGTGCATTTTTACAAATCTTTTAAAATGCTAATTTTTAGTGGATGACAATATATGATTAGTTGTATTTTTATGCTAGCAACACTATAGGGAAAAATCTATCAATTTTTCCCCCCTTAGGATAGCAAACAAACTAGGTAAATTAAGTTTGAAAAGGTTTCTAGATTGTCAAAGCTTAGTATAATGGTGCACAATTTGGTGAAATCCTATAATTTCAACGAAGGTGGTTTTTGATTTGATCCCTTTGATTTACGGCTCTAGTTAGTGCCCACATCTCAGAGATGGTCAGCTACTAGTGGCTTGGGTAACGTTTGGAATTGTTGAATGTACCATTCTTCAAACAATCAAGACCCCTTGCTTTTATTTTGATTTATTATTGGGTCAAAAGGCTATGGGATTCTCCTAGTTGAACCAATCCAGAGAGCTGGTAAGTCAGTTTATTGGACATGAATACTGTTAAGTGTTGCCAAGTACGGCTTGGTATGTTTTTGGTGAATGGATGAAGACAGAATTGCAGCTTTCCTGGCATAAATAATTAACTTTAGAGTTTACTGAATTAAAATAAAAAGAATCACATGTATGGAAAATCTGTGCAATGTTTTAGTAAAAGCAACTAGTGAAACTGGATGTTGTGTCGAAAACGGGTCCATATATAGAAAAACCAAGTGGACACTGTGGGATCTGATAACTGCATTCAATACTATGATATATGACGACACTGTCAGCTGATTTATCAATGGTACTGATGGTGTAAAACAAAAAAAAAACAAAAAAAGACACCTAACCGAAAAAGTGTTGAGTGTTGAAGTTGACAGTACCAAAATATCCTTAACCATTTTTTTTGTATGTGGAATTGCACTAATCTCACTATTATCAAAATGAAGCTATTCATTGAACTCATAAAACTTGATGTAAGCTCTCAGCAACTGAGCACATGAACAGAGAAGGCTGCCTTAGTGACTGTATCAATGCTGAGTTAAAGGTAATGCCTATACAGAGTTACACTAATCAGTTGGAATCATAGCTACCGAGCCCCATATCAAGTCAAACAAAGAAGCGTTGATCTTTTTTTATTGTATTTTGTGAGATACTGATGTTAGAAATCAATGAGGTTGACCGCTGCTCATTAGGGCAGGTTTGAGCATTGAACAGTTTGAAGCTGTAACAGACGAAAGACTTGTAATTTAGCTGGTAAAATGCTTGCTTGTCTTACAGTACAATTTTTCTCCAAACCACCCTCCATTGTGGCCCTGCAGAGTTCATACCTCATTCTTTTCTTTGTCCCTGGCCTATACTTGGATACATCTTATATATTCTGCTTACCATTAACCTGCCAGCCAGAGGGGCAATAATGCATTAATGAAGGCGGGCGGATAATTATTGTTAAAAAAAAAAAATCATCAAATTACTGCTTTATTAACAGCTTTAGAAGTGAGGAAATCTCTGGCGTGTGCAGAACAGGGACAATTCAGTATTCTCAACAACAGCTATGTCTAATAAAGGCTTGCTTCAATTCTCCCCCCTCCCTACTACTTTTTAATATTGCTAGAGCCTCAAGAGGCCTGGGGTGCAGGATATTCTTCACGTGGTATAGGATTCCGTCCCTGCCTATCCGAAGCTTCTTAATCTTTAATATCAAGGCAATTAAAATTAATGACTGCCACTGTGGGCAGTGTTTCCCTGACATGCATTGTTTGATGGCATTACCTTGAGGTTAAACTAACGAGCGAGGTTTAATTGGAAGCAGTGAAAAGAGAACCGCTCATACGTTATATTTAACCTGCATGAAAAGGACCAGTTAATATCAGGGAATGGTAAAGAGGTATAGAAAATACCAGGGAATTATCTGTCTCTCAAATAAGTAATAGTAAAAGCAATTCTATTACAACAGACTACTACGATGCAATTATGTGAAATTTCAGTACAGTTCTTAGTGATATGTTCTATGTTCTGCGGGTGTTAAATGTGTAACTTTAATATTAGATTGTATTGTTGAGCATCACAGGACATTTTTGAAAACAAGAGAAATCTCAATGCGTAATTCCTGGTATAACATTTTCTAAATGGTGCTGTTGTGTATTGGCGTGGTGCACACTGCAAAGTTCAAAAGTATATATGTTACAACATGGAATAAATCAATATTAGATTGTGGTATGCCATGATTGTGCCATTGTATTTACCTTTCAGCCTACTTGGAGAAGGTTAATGTTTGCAGTTAACTCATTTACTGCTAACTCTATTGAGATCTGATACAGTTTTCTAACCCTATAACTGTAACAATACAGACAGGGCTCACTGCCAGATTACTCTATGAAAGAGAAAATATTAATATGATAAGTTGTGCGTTCTGCACTTACCTACATGTCATGAAATGAAACCAGACACTGCAAATATTTTTTTTTATAGTCACAGTAGGCAAGACTGGTGAAATGTATCTGAGTGAAAAATGAGTTAAAACCCATTTGAGACCCACTGACTAGGCTCTATCTAAAGGACAAGCTATTAAACATTTGTATTTTCTTTGTGTATCTCTTATCCTCTGTTTCTGGGCTAATGTAATACTTAGGGTCAAGGTTACACTTCTAATTGTTGTGAAATAGTGGGATTCGAGGATTTTGCAGCCTCAAAGCATGTGTTCATAACCCTTTTTGGGGACTATATCATTTTTTTTCCAAACTAAAGAAACAAGAACACACTTTTTAAGTGGTCACAAGGCACTGAAAATCAAGGGCACTGAAATATTGCTTTACTCAAGCAATAGTTTGTCTCAATGGGCCATGCCTGCCAAACACATACTGGTCCTGTGCTGAAACCCTCTAAGGATTATATGGATACATTCTATTCTCCATACTTTCTGTTTCTATATGTGAATTGTGGAACTGTCTACAATAGATTTGTACGCATGCTCACAGCGTATGCATATGCTTTAGAGCTGTATGGGGTAGGATCAATTGTATATATTTAAGGAATAATATGTTTTAACCCCCATGCTAATGTAATAACATTTGCGAAGGAACATTTTATCCCTCCTATTGCGAAGGAACATTTTATCCCTCCTATACAAGGGTACTCCAAAATAATGTGTATTTGTTTTACAAAGGTTGAGTGTTCTCTTTTGTTGAATCTAACTTTTCAGATGACAGACAGGACAGTTTGCAACAACTATTATTCGACATGGTTTTTTCATTATCATTCCTGATAATTTTCCCTTAAAATCCAGTATTATACCAACCATACACAAATTATCCTTTAAAGGGACATTATAGTCATTAGAACCACTACAGCTAAATGTAGTGGTTCTGGTGTCTGTGGCCAATCCCATCAGGCTCAACAATGAAAATGCTGCCTAGGAACACCTCTAGTTGCAGTCACTCAGACGTCCACTACAGGTACTTCCTAGTCTAGTGCTGCACAGTGTGCACCACCTACATTGTCTCCATGCTCTGAATGTTCTCCATAGAGATGTGCTGATTTAATGAATCTCTATGAGGAGATGCTGATTGGCGCAGCATTTTGCAACTCATGCGCATCAGCCTCCTAATGCTTTCTTGTGGGAACGCATTGGATTGGATCATCAAGATTAAAGAAAAGGTAAGTTTAAACTCCTTTTTATTGCACAGCGAGAGAGACCGGACACCTGAACAGCCACTGGAGGAGCATAGTTTTAGGAGTACATGTTTTTCCAAACACTATAGTGTTCCTTCAAGTATTTTCTGAAAAACAGGATCTTCGTGCCTCGTTAATGAGCATTTTAGTAAATAAGCCTTTATATGACACTTGTCCTGATGACAAAACGGTTACAGCTCAGCAATATTACAAGACTACATGGGATGACCTCCGTTCTTTATTCACATTATTGCAGAAAAAAAAAAATATGCACATAAAATGACAATGAGTATCTGTTTCTTTTGCGGTCTCTGAAACTCAATTAATGAATTGGTTCTAATTGCAGATTCATTTAAGAAGGGTTTTGTTTTGCTTATTTATTAAGCTAATTACGGAGTTAACATGGCAAGAAAAAAAAACGTCTATAAATTATTAGGTAAATGCTTCATCTCTCTGCAGTGGTGCATTGAGTTTTATGTTTTGAAATCAGCTTTATTTCTTTCACTGGAGAGGTTTTAATGAGACGACTGCTGCACACCTGTTTTATTAAAGACCCTGCAGACTGAAGACTATGTGACACCAAACCACAAACAAGATCACTTAACCTTTTAGTTGCCGTGACACTATGGCAACACTAGAATTAATGTTCACTCTTTTCATCAAAATAAATCATCAAACATTCTACAGTGCTGTAACTTTAATTTCCCCAAAATAAGGACAAATATGCCTGATGCACTTTAAATAGTGTGCAAGGCATCAATTATTGAGTGACTATGATACAGTATAAGTCATTAGGGTGCGTAATCATTTAAAACCCGCCTTGTAAGTGGCTAAACATTTTTGTCTCGAGTCAGATACCCAGTGGGGGAAGAAAAAAGAGAAGTTTCCCTATTTAAGCCCTCCTGACACTTGTGCAGTGCCATGGTTTACACTGGCTTTGTCCCCATAATCGCTGTCCACTGATATCCCTTGAACCAGCTTGACTTACTGTATTTGTGACTTTCTAACTTAAACTGATCTACATATTTCCATTGAACATTAAAGGGACACTCCAGGCACCCAGACCACTTCTGCTCATTGGAGTGGTCTGGGTGCCAACTCCCACTACCCTTAACCCTGCAAGTGTAATTATTGCAGTTTTTCATAAACTGCAATATTTACATTGCAGGGTTAACTCCACCTCTAGTGGCTGTCTATTAGACAGCCACTAGAGGTCACTTCCTGGGTTCTAGCACAGGTTTCCTGTGCTAGAGCGTCGCTGGACGTCCTCACGCTGTGTGAGGACCTCCAGCGTCGCTCAAAACCCCATAGGAAAGCATTGAAATGATTTTTCAATGCTTTCCTATGGGGAGACGTAATGCGCATGCGCGGCATTTCCGCGCATGCGCATTAGGTCTCCTCGGCCGGTGAGCGAGATTAGTCTCGCCCACCGGCCGACGTAATCATTAGGAGGAGCGTCGCGGAGGCGGAGACAGCGGCGAGGGACATCGCCGCTGTCCCAGGTAAGTGACTGAAGGGGTTTTCACCCCTTCAGTAACCGGGGATTGGTGGGTGGGAGGGAGAGGGACCCTCCAGTGCCAGAAAAAAGGATCGTTTTTCTGGCACTGGAGTTTCCCTTTAAGCCTGACCATTCTAAAGATTGGTAACACACTACTGGCTCAAATCTCTGTGCATGTCCATATAGTGCTGATCACCCATGTTTTTATATATGACTTCTACTGGTCCCATAAGTTAATGTTTGACTATAACTCTACATATTTCTCCTCGTTCAGTGCACTTTCAGCTTTTTGACATCTACATTTCTCATTTGGGTGCTAGTGAAAAATATTTTTTTAATAAAATAATAATATTAAAGGAGCATGTTAAGCATCATAACCACTACAGCCCACTACAGCCATCTGCCACCAAAATGGTTTTACAAGTACCAGGTTTCCCCAGGCAAGACTGTGGACTTTACAAACAGTTCAAAAATATTTTGAATCTTCACATTGTGACAGCGTCAGGGGATTCCTGGTAACGAAAGCACTACAGTGGGGTAGTAATTATAATGCTTGCAGTTTTGATGCTTGCAGTTTTGAGCACCCATTTAACTTCTTGTGAAAATTGAGCAGCCTGGGTAAGTCTATAAAGATAATATATTTCTTATTAATATCAAAATCAAAAAGCTTATGAAATGCAGCAGTGTTAGTGTCAGTGTTATGAGTGCCCTTTCTTAAAAACGAAATCAGAATCCTAGTTTTCCACATTAAAATTGCAATTAAAATCACAATTATCTAGCCAGTTCCTTTTAGTTTCAATATCTCTTTAAATCGGACCACTGCCTGCAGTGGCCCTAACCCAGCACCGGTGCAAGGATTTTTGGCTACACAGGAGAAGATGCATTATGCCACCCCATTCTCTTCTCCCAAAAAAAATGCATCTGCACCGGTGTCTCGTAAAACCCCCTTCTGAATTTCCCCTTTAGTGTATTGTATCCCCTCTCTTGTATGTCTCATATAACCCTCTTCTTTCCCACAGTCCTTTTCTGTGTGTCTCCACCCTCAGCCCTTTTTGTCGCCCCCACCCCTCTCCATCCACCAGGGCCCTTTGTGTGTCTTTTTCCTCCAAAGCTATATAGACATAGATATATAGGACCACACACAACCATACAGGCACACAGCCACATAGATATGCAAACACACAATCAGTCATAAAAACACAGACATAGAGATACAAAAGACACTGTCATGTAGAGAAATACAGACACAGTTATACAGAGATATACAAATACAGACATAGATGCAGACATACAGAGACATAAAGACGCAGTCATACATAAAGATGTAGGCATACAGAGACATACAGGCATGCAGAGACATGCATACACAGACATATAGTCACACAGAGACATACAGAGACATACAGAACAAGGCATACAGAGACATGCGGGCAGAGTCATATAGAGACATACATATACAGTCATACACAGACATATAGTCATACAGAGACATGCAGACACAGGCATACAGAGCAGGGACAGATCCACAACCTAATCTCAGGAGGGGGACTGGTAGTGGGTTGTAGTAGGGGGAGGGCAGGGACTGTAGTAGGGGTCTAGGGGCTGTAGTGGGGCAGGGCAGTGGCTGTAGTGGGGAAGGACAAGGGCTGTAGTGGGGAGGGGCAATGGCTGTAGTGGGGAGGGGCAAGGGCTGTAGTTGAAGGCTAGCTGCTCTAATTGGGGAATAGGGGCTGTAGTAGTGAGTTAGGGGCTGAAGTAGGTTGATGGCAGTAAGGGGCTGCGTGTGGGGGAATAGAGGCTGTAGTGGAAGGGATGTGTAGTAGTGGAGTTAGGGGCTGTAAAGTGGGGACAGGGCTTGTAGAGGGGGACAGGGGCAGTATGGATGGGGCAGGTCTGTAGAGGGGGGACAGTATAATGGAGGCAGGGGCTGTAGAGGTGGGAACAGGGGCAGTATGGGGGGACAGGGGCAGTATAATGGAGGCAGGGTCTGTTGGGGGGGCGGGGCTGTAGAAGCGGAGGACAGGGGCAGTATAATGGAGGCAGGGACTGTAGAGGGGAGGACAGGGGCAGTATTATGGAGGCAGAGGCTGTAGAGGGGGCAGGGGCTCTAGATCAGGGACAGGAGCAGTATGGGGGGCAGGGGCAGTATAATGGAGACAGGGCTGTAGAGGGTGAGGCAGGGGCTTTAAAGTGGGGGGGAGTGGCTGTAGAGGGGGGACATGGGCCACAGGAGGGGGGCATGGGCAGCAGGGGAGGCAAGGGCAGCGAAGGGACGGGAAGGACATGGGAAACATGATGGAGAAAGGGGCTGTATAGGAGGAGGCCGGCTGACTCATCAAAGGAGGCCGGCTGATTCCTGCTCTGTGCTGGCTGCAGGGAAAGCAAGGTGAGTTAAATAGTCCCAGTCCCCAGCCAGAGGCAAGGGATTCGGACTTTTGCGCCTCCCTGCTCTGGCGCCCTAAGGCGGCCACCTGTGCCGCCTTATGGACGCGCCAGCCCTGCCCTTCATTAGTTTAGTGAGATATAAAGTTACCTATTTTACTGTGGGAGCTTCTAAAAGAGTTCTGCATGCTGTAACTGGTACAATGTCAGTAAAAGCAGCCATGAGGTTCAATGGCCAAAACAGGCAATTATTCCAGTGGTTCTCTGGAATCCAGGACCACACAAAACTTTCACTGCCCCTTTCAGATCTAAAAATACAAAAGCCTTTTCATGTACTTCATGTGTCCTCATGGGTAAATAAGTCATCATGGTTATCAGTCCAGCAAGTGTACCCTCACACTGCAAATATTCCTGGGGAGGTGTCACTCTGACATATTAACTAAGTCATGAGTTCAAATATACTGATACCATAAGTATACAAATTTTATTTACAGGATTCCATGAGAAACAAAATTCAAGGCTAGAGATGCCAAACTGAAAGCATAATTGACTTTTGAGAGTTTTTACAATTTTGACCTTTCATTTGAAAATCACTTTGAATTCATCTTGAACTTGAGTAAATAACTCTGTCTGATTGGCATACTATTCCTTAATTCCTAAACAATTCAGTACTTCCCAGAATTCTCACTTGTGCTGTCATGCTGAAGTACAGAGGGCCTTTTCTTATACATCTTCTATTGCATGTTTGTAATAAAAGTATTTCAACACATATATAACAGGTATATGTGGAGTTTCAATAGCAAATTTCGGCTGTCAGTAGTGTATTTATGAATTTCCCTTGAATTCGATACCTCTTTACATTTCACTTGCTTGTGTAATTTTGAGATATAAAGCACTGTGGAAAGCACTTTGGCATGCTTGGTAAGAAATAAATATATGGTGTTTACACTATGCATCTGTAGTGTGTTTCAGGGTTTTAACACAAGAAAACATATTCTTAAGTGACATTTATTATGTTCAATATTAAAACAATGTATATGAGGCAGCAACAAGCTGAAAATTAACTGTAGAAATCTGAAACATGCCTGGCACATGCCTGAAAATGTCACATATGACATATCAGACAAGACAGGACCTAGGGGTTGATACACTGGCAGCAACCCATTGCAGAAAAATGAACTGCGGCATTTAACATTTTGAGAACAAGAAGCTTGATTGATGCCTTTAACTGTACAATTCCATGGCAAAAGAAGGGTTAATGGCGAAAGGCCTCTATGCTTATTAATGTTCCGCTTTTAGCACTGAACGGCTACAGAGCCACCTATAAGGTGAGATGCCAAAACTCAGACGAACAATACCTTCAGTGACAGGCAAGAACAATTCTATTGTTTTAACCCAATTAAATGTATGATGCACAGGGGTATAGCAAATTCTAATTAGCCATAATGCATTAATTACAGTTAATTAAAGTAATTAGAATTAGTTGTAATTAATGAATTACACTTCCATTAACTCACTCGCTCCTGGGACTTCACAAAGAGACAGATACTGAAAATCTTAAAAACAGTCATATATTATGTCAACACCCCTTTCCTTCTAATGGTGGCACTGTGAATATAGGAGGACTTTATTACTGAGGCTAGGATTAATGAGTGCATCCTGCTCACCTGTGATACCGTGATACTGCATTTCTTGGCCAGCTCCTCCTTGGCTTCCTCGCTTGGGTAGGGGTTGCTTAGGTGGGAGTAGAAATACTCATTTAGGATCTCTGTGGCCTGTTTGCTGAAGTTACGTCTTTTTCTCCTGCAAAACAACAACAAGGTACATTAAAACCTTTTTGGGAAAGAAAAAGGAAATAATCCACATATTTATTTGTCATACAGGAAGCATTAATACCAACAATGTTAAAAAAAAAATCGTATAAAAAAAATAGTATAGGATAGGAGAATACCAGAACCCTTTTCCTTAGTATAGGAGAATACCAGAACCACTCTCCTTAATATATGAGAATACCAGAACCACTTTCCTTAGTATATGAGAATACCAGAACCACTTTCCTTAGTATATGAGAATACCAGAACCACTTTCCTTAGTATAGGAGAATTCCAGAACCACTCTCCTTAGTATAAGAGAATACCAGAGCCATTTAATTCTAGTATAAGAGAATACCTGAACCATTTTCCCTAAACTAGAAAACTAATACCACGTTGTCTCTTCTATAGGAGAATACCAGAACCACGTTTCACTAGTATAGGAGAATTCCAGAACCATTTCTTTCCTAGTACAGAAGAATACCAGGATAATTTCTCCTTATTTATATATCTTAGTATAGGAGAGTCCTGGAACCATTATTTGAAGAGACAAACCCCATGGTCTGTCTGTTCAACTCAAAACAATACATAAACAAATGATGGAAATTATAAGAATGTTCTGTATCTTTCATCAGTACTGAATCTAAGGCTCTCAGCACAGATGGGATCACATACAGACATTTATACATGTTTCATAGGATTCAGACAACCTCCCTGTGGGGAACCTTGAAATGCGCAGGCCCCAGGGCTACTATGCCATAAGGCATCCAGCAAACTGCCTGCCTGCGGCAGCCAGGATCTCATTGCTCTCATACTTTTCTTCCAGCCTGCATCCCAAATCTTTCCCCAATGTTAACACTTTCAGACCAATTGTCAGGTTAACTCAGTAATTAGTTATTTCATTGTGTTTATTTTTCCAACTTTGGGCCTCAATTTAATTACAGCTGATTATGTTTATTGCCTCCAAATAAGCCATTTGTCGGTTTAATTAAATAACCGTAAAGGCATATTAGGAACCCAAAAATATAGCTTAAAATGTCAAAACCTATACCTATATTTTACGCTAAGAAAATATCGGAAGATTTGGTTTAACTCCACTTACTGGGCAAAAAAAATACTCAATAGATGGCTTCAACAGATTCAACATCTAAAAGTTGGGGGATTTTGTTACTATTTGCCCCTGGCAGCAGTATTAGCCTGCAGGCATATAGTTAAATAAAAACCTAACAAGAGTCAATATGAGCTCCCCATTAGTATAGCTGGCTGCTCAGTCGCTGATAAAATACAGAGGGGCCTGGCATTTCTTTCCCCTGTGTCACCATCCAGGCCATGGGGGCTGAAAATTAAATAATTAGAGTTGGACAAGTCACTATATATCCCACGTGGCCTGCGTTTGGGGGCTCTAAAAAAAAAAAAAAAAAAAAAAAAAGTGGCATGGATATCATAGTATCCCCACTCCAGCTCCCCTTCATGAGCAGCAGTTGGGAGCTACTACAAAATAAAAAAGTGAGGGCGCATTCTATTGTTCCCCGAGCACCCACGTATGGGTGACTAGTGGATTTCCTAATATAATAAAAGGAGGGAGGGTTTGAATACGAAATTGTTATTTTATTATTAACCCCACCAGCTGTCCAAGGGTTTCTGGGGTCAATGTCAATGCAAACATGTGCGGGACAAGGAAGACCAGGTCGATACAAAATCATGTCAGGATTACAAAAAAAAGCGTAGATTCACTGTAACGGTGATATGGCCATTGCTGAGTTACAAATAGTGAATTACAAGAGATTTGTGAAGATCACGTTTTAATAAATCAGTATGGAAGATAGAAGATAGTGAGGGGAACTGACACTGACCTGGCATCGAGAAACCTCGACCTTAGGATCATGACAGCCTCACATGTGCTCTGCTTCAGTTGCATTTGGATAGAGCTGAACTTTCTGTGAATGATCCCAACCATTCTTTCAATCTCCTTTGGAGAGATGGGGCGCGTCCGGCTTTGCTCCCTCAGAAGATTCATCACATGGGTGGTAAATTCATTACATGCCTAGGGTGAGGAAAACAAAATAATGGGTTAGCACAGGTAACATCATTTATGTACACTTTGAATTTGTTACACAATGTGGATATTTCAGACAGTGTCAGTAATATAATGTTCCCTGTTTAATGGTACATTCTAAGCACAATAACCACTGTTGTTATAGTGTTGGAAGTGGCCTGGTGACACCACTGTAAGTAGACAAAGAATTTTAGAGCAGTTACGACTTCTTATCTTTTTACTATTCTAAAAATATTTGACTACTTACAATTGGGGGACCTAGGGCACGCAGTAACGGTTACAGTGCTTGGAGTGTACCTTTAAGCTTGCGCTACTATCTAGGTACGGTGCATAGAAGATGAGAAGGATGGTATCAAGGGAACAACAACTTAATGTATGGGAATATGTGCTCAGCTGGAGTGAGAATATGGAAATAATAGGTATTGTTTAAAAGAAAATATAGGGTGTGGGGTAAATAAGAAAAACTAGTTTAAAAAGAAGTGATCTAAAAGATGATGATGATTAGAAGGTGGTGAATATGAAAAAAATGGCATGTATGTGAGAAAAGAAAGAAACGGTGAAACGTAAAGAACAATGTCATCTAATTTGCAAGAGAAAAAAATGTGTAGAAAAAAGAAAAAGCAGATAATGTGACAAAAAGGAAAAGATCGGAGATTAAGTCTAATTACAGAAAGAAAAATAAGAGACTGCACATTGGAAGGAATACATGGGCAAATAAAAGACGTGAGAAAATGTAGATGGTATGTGAAAGAAAGAAACATACATAAGTATTTAGAATGGAAATGTGAGAAAAAGGTAATATTTTCTGATAACCAAATGTGTATATGTGTGTACTTAGTGTTGTGATGGTTGAGACTTTAAATCAGCATCCATTACTGGTAGTCAGTGTAGTGCATTTAAACCACTTCCTTGCAGATAAGTAGTAAGAAATGAGCTGCACATGTCTTTCATACAGGCCTTGGAAGGATAAGTCTGTAAGTAGACCATCACTGTTTTTAACCCCTTAAGGACCTAACTTCTGGAATAAAAGGGAATCATGACATGTCACACATGTCATGTGTCCTTAAGGGGTTAAGTGAATAGTACGTTTTCATCAACTGAAATACCATTCCACGTTAGTGTGGTAGTGTTTGCCTGTCCTAGTATTAAGTTTGCTCCGTTCTATTCTCTGTTAATTAGTATTTAAACAGCAATCTAGCACATTTGTCACTATTGTGCGTACATTTGCATTTTCCTAATGCACGCAGATCATTTTCCAATATATATTTTCATATTCTTGCAGTTTTCCAAAATTAATTTTCAGTAAAGATTTAAAACGGTACCCCCGCCTCCTGGATCTTTAATGAGAAGTTGTTCTCTGTCTGCCAAGCCTTGTGCTACAGACACATTGTGGGGGCAGAAAAGTAAAAACGCTTGCTACATAGCGGGCCTAGCCACAAATAGAGTGGATTCTTTCTACACGTCATTATTTATCCTCGTCAGTCAGACACTGCAGAATAGTAACCTGTCTCATCGTGCTGCGCACAGAAGACACTGATTACTCACCAGTCATCCCTCAGCTTTCAGATGCAGAGGAAAGCACACTTAGCATGCCAAGGACCAGATCACGGTGCACAAACACTAGAGCAGGGGTAGGCAACCTACGGCACTAGTGCCATGCACGGCACTCGAGGTGCCTTTGCACGGCACTCAAGGCTACAAGAGCCAAACAGGCTCTGGCCTGTCAGGAGTCCCAATGAAACTTCAGCTATCTATAATACGAAAAGGTGGTGATGGACAATCCTCAATTTATGCATTGGAGCACATAGAGGAAGTGATCTCAGATCACTTCCTCCCAGCACTTATGAATGGGAATCCACACTGCAGTAAAGCAGCCCACAGCTTCCTGTTGCAGCTTCTGTCCTTGAGCTGTGCCTGGCCAGCCTGATCCTCACTGGAACCCAGGGAAGCCTCAGAGCTGCAGAATAACCCTCCCCTCATACAAATAATACAAACACACACACAGTCCGCACAAACACAACACCACCAACAATCCACATACATGCACACAACCCCACATGCAGCCTCTCACATGCAATACCCCAAACAGCCCCACACAGACACACACTACCAAATACACAATGTGACATATCCATCCACACACAGTTCCACAAGCAGCCCCCATACACAGCTCAAATTCATAGGTATTATACATGATACCACAAACTATTAATGAACATATACCATATAATAACTCATACGCACAAATACAACGATACAAAGCAACTGCAGTATAAATAACACAAGCAGTATATGGCAACATGCTCACCTCAATTTAAAGAAATAGGACCGACACACTATGGGACTTCACAATCTTATTTCGGCACAGTGCTGCTAAAAGGTTGCCTACCCCTGCACTAGAGTCTCTAGTGAATCTGATCTGACATCAGTTAGTGCTGAACCTGCCAGGTCTAAGTGCACTAGTTCTAGACACTGAACCTGCTCTGAGCTGTCCTCAATAAGTGCTGCAGCCTCAACACACCTGTGAGTATGAACAAGTACACACAAAGATGTACACTGATCCACAGTCTTATGACAGTCCCATTAACAGTGGAAGGCTTTGATACAAACAGATGCTTTAAGACTGAACCAGAACTACAGTGTGTCAAGTTAAATGGTCCCACACGTAGAGACCTATCTATTGGACCTTCAGGAAACCAAATAAATGGTGACATGATCCCCCTCATGTGAATGTAAACTATGAAGAAAAGAGTAGCAGCATAGGAGAAAAAACAGACAAACAGACAGTGTCCAGCCAAGCATCACCAGCTACAATCATGCCCAGTGTCTGCCCCCAAAGAATGCTCATCTGACAGCAGGAGATAGAGCTGTACAAAAGTGGTGAGGTCTGGTCTCCTAAAGTTTGATGACCGTCCAAAAGACTAATGGGTCCGAAAAAGTCATATTTTCTTAGCAGCACCCAAGACTTTGATCTGACAGAGAAAAACTGGACCAACTCTCTAAATGACTAGGACCAGTGTCTTCTGAACAAAGAAAAAAAATCAGATCAGTGCATGTTCCCAATGCAACAGTTATGGTATGGCAGAGATTGGATGACTGCTTTAGGTCGCCAGAGATAATTGAAGATGCACTCCTAAAGAAAACTGAAAATGATCCAAAGATAACAAGGACAATCAGAAGTTGAGAGAGCAAGAAGAAATGCTTCTGGAGCTGGAGGCAGAAAATGTTGTAGGACACCTGTCAGGCACCATGTAACTGGATACAACACATCAAGTCAACTCTGCAATAGGCAAGCTTCCTTACATCTTACGGGAAAGATGGATTACACAGGCATCAAAATACATAAAACATAATTGAGTTGCATTTCAACCTGTCTCTTTCTTGGCTACGTTCATCGTGAAAACATGCAACCCACTCCAGAAAGAACATGTTGCAGTAGCTAGTTTACAACAGCACGTCATGGAAGTGTTTCCCTCGTGCAAAAGACCTCAAGGACCTGGATCTAGGAATAGATTCACTATCCCTTCAGAGAACCTTAGGGCTCATTTGAGATCTGAGGAAGGACAGCTTCACATTCTGTGAATCTAGAGAATAAAAGTTTTTCACAAGAAGAGGCGTGTTGTCCATGGTCAACAGCATGTCTGACGCCCTCAGGTTATGCAAGGTAAGGTTCTTAAAGTGAATCTCCAAGAAGAGAAAGAAATACAGTGGAAGTTGTGGAAGGACTCACTGGTAGAACTTGAACAGCTCAACATTCAAAGGCCTTATGTTCCTCTCTGCTTCTCTATCACGCAAAAAAGAGAGAGCTGTGTCTTTTCAAATGCATCCACTGTTTTTAAGTTGATAGTACATGTTTTGATCAACTCAAGTACTATTCCACGTGATTTTGGTATTATTTGCCTGCCCTAGTATTATGTTTGCTAGATTTCATTCTCTGTTAATTAGTGTTTCAAAAGCAATGTATATTTTTTTAATGCACGCAGTTCATTTTCTAATATATATTTTCATATTTTTGCTGTATAAAAAAATTATTTTCAGAAAAGATTTCAAATGGTACCCCTTTCTCCTGGATCTAAGAAATTGTTTACTGTCTGCTAAACCTTGTTCTACAGACACATTGTGAGGGAAGAACAGGAGATGGCTGAGAGAAATAAATTAAGAGAAACAGGAAAGAGATGATGTTTTTTGTTTTAAATTATTTTTTGATTTATTTTTGAGAGTGTGTATTCACACGTGATTGTAAAAAAAAATTGGAAAAGTAGAAAGAATAGAGGGGAAAGTAATGTGGAAGTTGTAAGAAAAAAATATAAATGGTAGGTGAGAATGAATAGAAGGCACAAGTGTAGAGAAAACTATAAAGTGAGATTTATCAAAACATGCTATTCTGGATGAAAAGTAGTAAATGTGGAGAGAAATTCTATTGGTTTCCATGGTGATGGTTCCTTTTTTAGCTCTTTGCCCCAGAATAACATTTGTTTTGCCCTGGTAAATCTCCCCCGTAGAGTGAAATGTAAAAGTGACTAAACAGTAGGAAAAATGTTGGAGATTAAACACAAAGTGGAAAAAAAATACTATAAATAAACAGCATTTTATTTTATTCTGAATCTTTATTCTGAAAATTGCCAGTTACTTAAATAAAACAACAATAACAAGGCAAAAGGCATCTAAATTCAAATACAACATGGAGACAATAAATGGAAATAATGATGGGTCCCAGGAAAAATAAGAACTTGCTCGAGTAATTTTACTTAGAAGCATCGGATAGACTGCAACATCCTGTGTTCCAAAATCAGTACATGAGTTTATTACATATTTGCACAGGAAATCATATAAAAGGTGTCTATAGATCACAAAAATATCAGCAATGGGAATTTTATATATAATTTTATCATTTGATCCACTTTACTGTTTGACCCAATGTTAAAATCAGAGGTGTCGGATCTGTGTCAGGGCAATATGTGAAACTTTTTTTTAATCTTTATTTATACAACATTTGCAGCAAGTTGTAGATTGTAAAGTGTTCATTTAAGAGTACAAGTGAAGACTAATGTAATCTTATCCAAAATTTGCTCACTGTTACTAAATTAAATAAAGTAGTAGGGAAATCAGTAAAAGGAAACAAATCAGAGCAGATCATTACAGATAAAAATGGCATAATGATATAATAGCATAAAGCCTGGGAAGCAATGAGTAAATAAAAAATGAGAATGTAAACACTAGGTCGAAAAGGTAAGCTTAAAATGGCGAAATTCTTTCCTGTTTGTTATCACAGGGAGAATTTAACAAGTGATTTTTTTTTTCAGCATGGAGCCGGGAATAGGAGGGGATTTATTTCCTCAAACGCTTGCTGAACGTCTTTCAACTTATTAAGGGAAGCCATGTATGAACTGAAAGGCTGATTAGCAATTTGGCACAGGCCCAGGGTTAGTGGGATTCACCCAGCATCCCTTTAAAGCACTAGTTCATACAAGATTAATTAGAACATCTCATTTATGTAGTATGCACTCTAGCTCATTACTCTAAGTAAAATTTGTTAAGTATTTACATTTAGATAATTAAAATCTGGGTACGCCCTTAAGAAAGATGCATGCACTCCTGTTAAAGTGATTCCTTCATTGTCCTTCCATTAAACACTGCATGTTACATCCTTATATATGTATATTCTGCAAGAATGGGGGATGCAGGAGGTTGTGTCTAATTATAATTTGCTCAAGTAGCACAACATGAGAATATTAAATTGTATATATTAGACTTTGAGATTCAGTTTCGGATTATTTGCTATTTTGGGCCGATTATGCATTTTGGCCGAAAACATGAATTTCCAGCTACTATATGCACTAATCCTGAAGCGCCTGAAATGGCCAATCCATTTTGGATGCTTTGGAGTTAACTATTTCCCCACTGGGGACACAAGCAGCCAGTGTGAATAATGTTACAAAACTGCCTGTGGTGGTCACTATGAACCCAACATTAGTACAAGGGAGGTTTTATATCTCCCCCATGGCCCCACTCATCATGCAAAGAGTAGCACATGTCTGCTAAACAGCAAGCAGTCAGGGACTGTTTACCATTAAAAAAAATATTATTACTGCCCAGTCACTAGTAACATACTCCCTGTGCCCTCGGCATTGGGTGGTTCACTATTACTAGGATAGGTATGGGTTGTTGTTTGTGTTTTGTTTTTTTACTGGGGGGTGGAATTCATTTTTTTAGGGGGATGTGGACAACGGCATGTCCACCCCCCTATATATTAAATTAAAGCCCCTACCATCAATCAAAAGCAGGGGGACACTAGGTCCCCCATTTATCCATATAATAGGCCCCATACACCATCCACTGGTGGAGGCAGGGGAGGGGAACTAGGTGTTAGTGTTCCACCTACCGTTATCAATATGAAAGCCCCCACCACCCATGGGTAGGGTTTGTGGGGATACTATAGAGCCACATTTGTTAAAGTCTCTTTTATATACAAGCTGTTTCATACTAGTGTTTTTCTCGAGACTATCTATGTATAGCAGTCCTTTTGACTCACAACCCATTATTAATCACATAAAGAATAAAAGCTGATGCTGAGGTGCACAAAAATGATTCAAAATATGCTCTCTTATGGGTTATTGACATAACTATATTTACATCCAACCTAAAGCTGGGCTCTTTGGCTGCATAATCATTATGAAGATGTATTACATCAAGAACACTGACTTACACACAGAGATACTTCCATTTTGTCCATCACATAGACAAAAAAAAATCTATTTACGTAGAGCTTTTCTCTGTAGACTCAAAATTCTCAGTGCATTTTATTTGGCTTAACTATAATATCAGTTGACATACAAATGTGAAAAAAAAACATGAGTTGACCCAGCTGGGAATAAAACCTAAAATTCTGATTCTCCAACAGGTTCTACATTTGGTGTCCTAGCCAAATGAGCAATCTCCCCAGTTGCAGTGGCTTCCAGTAATATAATACTGTCCAACCGTTTAATGGCTAATGCCATTTATCAGTAAGGTTAAAGTGGGGAGGGAGTCGAGTATATTGCATCTATGAAGCAATACAACAGTGTGTTAGTTGAGAAAGCTAGAAGCTATACAAAAACCATTTGGGGACAAATCCAATTTGCAGACTGCCAGCTGGACAGCTCTGGATTAGATGAAATAGTGGATATAAAATAACTTCAACATTTGTTTTCTCACATTACAAAAAGATCCTCACTACATCTGCTCATATAAACTAGACACAAAACCGGAAAATAATGTAAACAGAGGTTGTAGGAAGCATAGTAGGCATACTTGGAAAGGCATCAATCTGTTACAATACACTAAATTTAATCTTTAGGCATCTAGATTGCTGGTCTTAAGATAGCTGTTTTGAGACATTCTAGCGGACCCCGGGTAACCCGACCGGTTACCTCAGCTAATACCTTACTTCAGCCACTCAGGAACAACAAACAGGCATCCTCCTCGCCCCCCTCCCCCCCCAAACCGACCTCTGTTTATTTTCTCACACAAGGTTTTTCATGCACAGACCCCTACATGGGGGCTCCAACAGAAAACAACAGGGGTTTCCATCCCAAGAAGCTGACGGGGGATAGAAGAGGGACAACGTCCTGTGGCAGGATAAGGAAGGGGGAGGGAGAGAGGCACAGACAAGCAATACATTTCACTTAACTCTACTTTACAGAGCTGCTCTCCCCCCCCCCCCCGTTTCTTTGTATTTGTCTTCACTTTTGTATCACACAGGTAGGTTACAATGCTGCTGCCCATCCCATGTGTTCCCTATTAAGGGTTAATAAGCATGTAGGGATGTATATAAAAAATACCCCTCTCGGGGGGCGGGGCCGGACCGCCATGCTGAACGGTCGCACAACAAAGCTGCTCCTACAACCCGTGCTAATTATAGCTCCAAAAAACAACTTGAATCCTACCTGACGACCGACAGCGGTGACCCAGTGCAAGCAAACATCCTGGTTCCGAGGAGAGGCTTGCTGTTAAGGTTTTAGTCCCTCGGAAGGGTGCCCTCTGACAACCAAGGGGGAGACCGTGCAGGCAGTGAGCGGGGAAGACGGCCGCTGCCCTGCTATCCTGCCTCCCAGTGATATGCCAGCAGCACAGGATTAGGTGGTTCTTGCCCTGTCCCCCCCCCATGGACCGGCGGGGGTGATCCCGGTCCCCACCCTATGACTTCCACGCATGCAGAGCCGCCGGAAACCCAACCCACGGCAAGGCCTAGGGTGCACAGGCTGATTCCAACATGGCGGCGACCGCATGTTGAACAACCTATGGAAGGAGGAAAATCCAACATGAGCCGCACGGGAATCGGCAAACACAGGCACAGACCCCACATGGAACCCGGAGCCCGGCTCGGAGGTGAGACACACAGGAGCGGTCAATCTTGAAGCATGACACGCCAAAACATACAGCAACACCAACGACCAGTGGAGGTCGGTATGGGCAATCTACCGACCAAGCACGCTCAAGTGTCCAGTCCACAGCAGACACCACCGCTCCAGCGACCCAGCCTTACCCAACATACCTCCTGAACCATCACGGACCGACTGCCTGCAAAGGAAGTGACCCGACCGGTGCTTAGCGAAACCAGCGTACTCTGCATCCCACACATGGCGGACACCCGACTGCAACCCAAGCTGAAAGACTGCCACTCAACCCTAACACCCATTATGACAGGGTCCAGAACTTTGTCCCTCTATACTGCCGTATCCAAGCGAGTCTCAGAGCACCACCAATTGTCGATTGTCATCTCTCTGTGGCGAGGACCACCCGGGGTGAAAAAGTTAAAACCTACTGCACACTTCTATTTGTCTGCTAATTTATGTGATTGATGTCTTTAAGCTACTCAATAACCAAGTTGATAGAACAGTCTATTCAGGAATATACACACACTTATTAAGCGCATGAAACACTCGTAGTGATGTAGTCAGTGGAACAACCCCACAGCCTCTCACACGCACGCTAAGCCTCACATCTTACTACTGTCTACCCAAAGCATAACTAAAAGAGCCTGCGTGTATACATAACTGTTGAATTCTTCAGTATCTAACATGTACCACAAGCGTATACCTTTATGTCTAGTTCGCCAACGGTGACACACTTTTGCATATACTCTAGACACGGAAGATAAGCCTGTAACAATGCTCATTCTTATAAAAATGTGTGCAGTAATCATCTATGCCATATGTATGTAAAACTATGTTCTCCACCTTTCTTGTTACTGCTGTTGTGGCATTACGAGAGTATGTACCCATTGAATGCACCACAAAAATAAATATCTTTGCTAGATGCTCAAGGAAGCAAGGTGAATGGTTAGAGTTAGGACCCACCTAACTCTAACCATTCACCTTGCTTCCTTGGTTAGAGTTAGGACCCACCTAACTCTAACCATTCACCTTGCTTCCTTGGTTAGAGTTAGGACCCACCTAACTCTAACCATTCACCTTGCTTCCTTGAGCATCTGGCAAAGATGACGTGGCAGGCGGGCATACCCTCTCATGGCCATTGGAGGTAACTAAAAACCTCCATTTGTTTAAAAAAACATAGGGATGTGGAAAGAGCGCAGGTAACTTTTTTCCTTTGGTTTTTACTTGATGTGGTCATGTTTACTATAAAGTTGCCAGACCATGTGTAACCTCTTCACAAATTAGAGTAAATTTCCTGAATTATTTTCTTTTTTGTTGAAACACGTTCTTTTATATATTTGAATTTGCCTTATTTTCTACTATCATATCAATAATTTAGTAGCAGAGTTTTACAATTACAAGGTACTAATTTCACTTAAAGGAAAGAGAACAGGCTCATTGATTCTTATGCGGGGGGAATTAGTTTGAGTCCTGCTTGAGACATTAGGCTACTAACTTAAAGTGCCTCAGGCACCAAGATTTAAAAGTAAGCACTGACGTTAAAAGGATTCACTGTGTCCTTACAGATTCTTTGGAAACCTGTTAGTATATTGCCAGCACTGTATAAAGATAATGTGTAGACATAAATGGGATATCTAAATATAAGCCCGTCTCTGGATGGTCTCCTACATTTTCCAGATTTGGGGTGAATTTAGAAGACATCTGTGTGCTACAGGAGCTGGGGTTTCACAGATGCTCAGGGGCAAAGGGACCCGAACCATACTTTTGCCTTTGGCAAAAACCAACTTGAGTGCAGTTCCAAGACGACAGCTCTCAATGTGTCATATAAATTAGATCATCAAAGGATAATGTGCAGGACACTTGTGTACAAGCATCTCCGTAAGGATTTACTAAAAGCTTCTAGGAGTATGTTTGTTGTTAGATTGAACATTATCAAGGGTATGGATAATAAGGATCCAGGGATAAATTGCCGAAGTATCCACGCGGCAGCTTGCGGTAGCGGAATTAATCACCTATGATTACCTGCTGGGAGGAGCACGATACGTGTTAGGTGTAGATGAGGGGTCCCTGGTGTGTACTTCATTTGTGCTATTTTTGTATTTAAGAAAGTGATTCATGGGGGGCGGAGCCTAAAGATTCCAAGATTTCTGGCAATTCTGCCTGTCACAAGGCATTTCAGTCACAGCAGAATACATTCCCAATAAACGACGAAATCGGGGGTATAAACACCGAAAACAGACACGATCTGGAGCCTGCGTGCACTCAGCGAGTCAGGGTAACCATGGGGCATTGAATTCACCAACAAACGAGTCTCACACTGCCCGGGAACCCTACCAACGCATATGGGGCCCACCTGCGACTAAGCCAGGGAGAGGCGGCCGCTCTCCTGGATGGTAAAGCCAGATCTCAACCCCTTCATGCACTCACCTCCATTCCCCCCCCCCCCTCTGGACCGGTGGGGGTCATCCCGGTCCACACTCGACTCCAAAAGCACCCAGCCGAGAAGACATCATAAGCATGACCCGGGCATGCTAAACTGCAGGCCCTCAAAGAGCACAGCTAAAATGGCGGCCGGCAACGCGACCCACATGGTGAACATGACACCGTAACCAACACCATGGAATGCACCCCTACAGCGACTAGAGGCGATACTGTTCCACTTCTGGGACTTACTCATGAGGCGGCAACAAGCAGCCCGACCCATGACACCTTCGCCACCGATGAAGGGTGAGCGGAACCGTGGGAGTGGAGGGAATACCCTTGGGCACAAAGTCGCCTCACCTATCCATCCACGCACAACCTAGCCCACCCGGGCTGCAGGTCATAGGGCGAAGAGCCCACAAGCATCGTCCACACTGGCGGAGGAAGAAGCAACGCAAGCGACGGACAAAGACCAGCTCCTCCGTCCCTCCCACAAGTGGAGTAAACCTGGACCCCAGTGGCAACCGAGTTTGTGGCAAGAAGATGCAGGCCTGCACACCAGCCTGGGGATGGGGGGACACCCTCACTGACACCAGTACTGCAGCAGGGTACAGAAACCCAGAACCGGATACTCATCGCCTATACAAAGAAGGCATCGGGTGAAGGAGAACCTGATGGGGGCCCTGTGTACTCGACGAAGCGGGACACTGTCACACTGCCAGCACTGCATGCCTTAACATGCCCTAACAGCGAGACTGTGGGCCCTACCAAGCGGTTGGAGACACTTGTGGACAATAAGCTTAATACTATGCATGCCTTATACCCTGCATCGCAGGTAACATGTTTCTTGATATGACGAATATAATTTGCTTCCAGCGAATAATTTCTAGAGCTTAGACAGAGTAGCGACACTGACACATGCCTGCCACCATGCCTAGTACACAATCGAAGGCACATGCTCACATACACCTGAGTCAAACCCGAGGAGCTTATATGTAAATCTGTGACCGTTTTACTTGATTAAAAAGTAAGCATTATGGGGGGCGTGGCCGACAACGGAGCTGAACGGTCGCAAATCTGTGGAGCTCCGTCTCGGCCCCACGGATAAAGAGACTAAAAACATAGAAAATTCAGCGAAAGATTCCTCTACCTTACCCGCCACCCGACAGCCGACAATATGGGGCGCAAACATAAAAAGATAATCCATATGGAGCGACCCGCGGCACCCGACATTCGGATCGCCTTCCAGAGGCCTCCTCAAGCGCGGCCTGCTAAGATGGCGCCGGAACCGCACATGGCGCAGGAGACCTCCGAGGAGTCCCAGGATGAGAGAGACTCGCAGACATCACCCCAACCCGAGGACACCCCTCACATGTCTGACTCGGATGATGATGATTCCCCATCCACAAAGGGGGACATCAAAAGGCTGCTAACAGACCTCAGACAAGTCTGGAAGGCTGACCTAAAGGAGACCCAGGCTGAAATTGGGATCCTCCAGCAAAGGGTACAGGAGGTGGAGACCAGAGAGAAACGCAGGGACAACCGCCTCCAAGACAACACGGAACGGCTGGACAAACTCGCCGACCAGGTTCAACGCCTGCACAACACGGTGGTCTCTCTGGAGTCCAGACACCGCCGCCGCAATATTCGTATGAGGGGCATTCCTGAAACGGTGAGCGACGAAGACCTGCTACTCTTCGCCCAGAGACTTGTTTCCTCAATGGGCCCAAGGTGCAACACAGACACCCCAATAATCGTGACTGCCTTCCGAGTGCGCAAATCACCAGCGGCACCAGCAGGAGCCCCCAGAGACACCATAGCCACAACCAGAGACATTACAGCGAGAGCCGCCATTATGGCCAGCTCCAGAACGCTGGGGACAGTCAAAATAGAGGGCTGTGAGGTGGCCTTATACAGTGACCTCCCCTTCTCTGTACTTGCTGCAAGGAGACAATTAGCGCCGGTCGCTAAGAAACTGAGAGAACACTCGGTCCGCTACAGATGGGACACAGCGGGTTCACTAGTAGTACTTCAGGGCACCGAGACATTCACTCTGACCCCCAATGATGACCCAGAGACTCTCCTCAAAGGCTTTGGTATGACTGCCTCCAAACACGGCAAGAGCAGTGCGGAACGCAGCACCTAAGGGAACTCACTGTCCACAGAGGCTGGATACTGCCCACTCTTTTGACCCCTCGAGCAGTCAACACTAGACGGCTCTCACCCTCTGATGTTTCGCATGTTTAACTGTTCTAATTGTTTTAAATGTTTTATCTAGGCTCAATGTCTTAGAGAGTGCAATACTGTCAGCAACTCACGACATCAGGGCAAGCGGCACTGCAACCAGCGCCGTACTCGCATAACCGCCCGTATACACATAGCTCAGGGCTGCGAGATTCCAAAGCCAGACAACCCCATTAAGCGATAATCTCAGCACATAAATGTAAATGATGTTGCCCATTATATGCTTCCATGACACTGTTACTTTAACTGAGAGTGTAAGGCTCATGATGGTAATATCGCATATGACTGTGCTTGTAACCATACTGCATTATTACTTGTTCTTACTATACCACATACAATGAGAAATGTATACCATGTGTACAAAACCAATAAAATACAAATTTAAAAAAAAAAAAAAAAAAAAAAAAGTAAGCATTATACTGTACAGACAGGGAACCGTCACATATTGGAATATCATTGATGTTTCTATGTTTAAAACCTAATCTTATAAGCAACAGTCCACCTGTATGATACTACTGGAAGGGATAGCGCTAGACATGTTATATTCAGATTAGCCCATGCAAGGGTCATAACTGCCTACAACCGGTGAATATCTTCAACGCTGCTTTTGTTATATTTTGTTCTGTTATTTTTGGTACGACTTCAGCCTGACTCACACTTTATTTACTTAATGAGTGTCTACGATATTGCATAGCCTACTGGTACTCCTTTAATAGCCTATCTAGACAGGCATTGCTCCTGGTTATAATCTGTTTTTGCTAAACGACAAGACAAAAATTTTTTTTACAAAAAATGAGGCATCACTATTCCGGAAATGTAATCCCTCAAAGTTACCGATGTACTAACCCTTCTATACGTTTCCCTCTTTTTATTGTGTACCCCATCTTGTATGCTTCAATAAAAGAAAGATTGACCAAAAAAAAAAGAAAGTGATTCATTCCGCTACAGCAATCTGCCGCATGGATACTTTTTCTGCTACTTTGAAACTCAGTTCTCTGAGCTTTGCCTATTTGTCACTGAAGGTTTACATTTCATTGTGGTTGCTGCGGCTGCTTTTAGCTTGGGATTAAAGCTTTTTATTTGAAGAAAATCAGGTGGCACTGGCGATTGTTTGCCCTTTATGTTTAAAAAAAAAACTGCTGAAAATATATATGCTTTGTATGTTTGGATATGGATAATAAAGAACCACCAATAGCATTGCTTTGTTAAAGGCCGTTCTAATTTACCTGTGACGATAGTCTTAGAACAATTGCTCATGTGGTGTATCTTAATTCACAATCACTTAAATTCTGGTGTATATTTTCTCATTATACTATTTAGAGCAGTTAATGATACTGTTAAAAAAAATCATGAGTGTGCATTAATATCTCATTAAATGTTGTTTTGATGTAATATTTAATCATGCATCCTCCCATATAAAATCATGTTTTTTTTTTTGTTTTTGTTTTTTTAATAAAGCTAAAAAATAGCTGCAAATTGTTTACAGTAGTGTCTTACTGACCTGCTCATACTTCTCCAGTTCCGTGTGGTAAATTTGCCGGATCTGACTGAGTTTTGCTCTGTAGTCGGAATGTTCTATTGAGTTATCTGAAGATCCACCTGATGCAGCAGCGGCTGCAGCTGCGGCAGCTGCACCGCCCCCTTTCTCTGGTCCAGAAACGCCTTCAGCCAAAAGCATGTTATCTAGTCTCATAAGCTGTGGATCTGGGGGATCTTCTTCTTGAGCTCCTCGGATGCTGAGACCTTCAAAGGAAATAGATAAAATATGTAAGGGGAAAAAAGTACCATGTGCCAGAACCAAGTATACGACCATACATAACAGCATATCATATGAAATAAAACATTTCTACAATGTCAATCGCTTCTTAGAAAGGAAGGTTCAAAGAGGCATATATTAACTACATTGTAAAAAAAAAAAAATACATGCTATAGTGCAATTTAAAATTGTGTTATTTTGGATAAAACTAAAGTCTCCTGTCTAAAACAGTCACTTCAAATGCATCAAATGTATTTTTTGTCCTTTCTTTTCTGATGGGAATAAATATGCTACAGACCATCAGAATTCTAGACAATTATAATTTTTGTCATTGACCAATGAGTACTATCTTATATGTGTTTGAGGTTTTCTTTTTCAGTCTTCCTTTTTTTATATATTCATTCTTTTTAACAGAAGTTATCTTTTCATAAAATAAATTTTTCATTAAATTTCAATCATCAGTAAGGTATTGTCATGTATAAAAGGGGGCATATTCAGGATAAAAATATAACCTTGCCTCTTTATAAATCAATGGTAAGACCACACCTTGAATATGCTGTGCAATTTTGGGCATCTGTTCTAAGGAAGGATATTATGGCAGTACAAGTATTGCAGAGGCGGGCTACAAAATAAATAACAGGAATGGAAGATTTTAGTTATGAAAAATGGCTAACAAATTTAAATATGTATAGTTTATAAAAAATGTGCCTCAGAAGGGATATAATACAAACCAAAGTCTGCTAAATCTGTTCATAAATAGAGCTATATATCAGACATAAGGTTGCCTATTTAAACTGGAAGAAAGGGAAAAGGTAAAGGAAAGGTTTTTTTATAGTAAAAACAATGATGTGGAATTCTCAGCCTGAAGAAGTGGTTTCATCAGTGTCTGTACAGATGTTTAAACATGGATGGGAGGATTTCTTGCAAAAGCATAGTGTTCTGTGATAAAATATTTAATATGTGGGGTAACAGCTTTTTCATCCAAGAGGAGATTTGACTGCTATTCTGAGGTTGAGAACGATTTTTTCCCTAGTTTGTAGCAAACTTGGAAAGAGCTTCAAACTGAGTTTTTTGCCTTCTTTTGGATCAACAGCAGAAACAGATGTGAGAATGGCTGAAGTGGACTATTGGCAGCCTATGTAACTATGTACATAAGCAGTGCTCAGCCATGACAGATCAGAATCTGATTCATGCATGGAACAATGACTATAACTACGTATATTCCTTTGCATCATTCGTTCTACCATGCTTACGGGCTACTCAATTATTCAGCTTCTAAAAAAAACTGAAATCTCACTATTTAGGTTTTGTCTATAACTATTCCTATAATTTCCTATTGGCACTCCAGTTTAATTAGTTGCCATACCAATACCATAGGATTCTTACTTTTGTTTTGCATTGGCAAGGGATATTACTATTGTTTATAATGCAAATTATGGGGAATTTCTCAAGTGAATCTAACTCCCAGATAAAGACTGAGCATCCAAATTGTCTCAAATCACATTTCCTTTAAAAGTGCAATAATACTATATACAGATCACATCCCAATACAATTAACCTCTTTACATTTGTTTACCTAAGTAACTACTGGCTGAATTCTCTTTATGAACTTTACTACCATGTGGGTTATATAATGTTTGCGGTGCTCTATTTTGATGTACAAAAATCGCAATAGAAGTCAGACTGCAATATGCACACCATGCATATTTCTAAAATGCAACAGTCACTGCATCTATATATATGCACAAAGCAAAAGAAATGGAAGGATGGTAGAGTGACCACTGGTCACTATACATGTATTGCATTGATAACTAGTCTGCTCACCACTCATTACACTCAAAATAGCCTTTACTTGTACTGTAACAGGCTTTTTGATTTAAAGGACCACTATAGGCACCCAGACCACTTCAGCTCAATGAAGTGGTCTAGGTGCCAGGTCCCTCTAGTTTTAACCCTGCAGCTGAAAACATAGCAGTTTCAGAGCATTCGGCGCTGACATTGGCAGGAGGAGGAGAGTTCCCCAGCGCCGAGGGAGCCCGGTGCTGAAGAAAGGTAAGTGGGAGGGGGGCCCTGAGTGTGGGGAGGACCTAATGACCATATAGTGCCAGGAAAACGAGTTTGTTTTCCTAGTACTATAGTGGTCCTTTATATTATATTTCAAATTTATTTTGTATCTACTTTGTTGGCTTTTTCCTCCTGTACCTTTCTTGAGGCTTGTCGAAAAAAACTGACACACTGGTGTTGCTACTGTAGCATAGGTAACTTTCAGATTTTAAATGCTGAACAAAAACATCAGCAAATACAACAATGAATGTATAAATGAACATCTGCTGGAAGTATCTTGAGGTCCTGATGAAACTACCCTTGGAGCAAAATGCTTAGATCAGCAACTGGGAATGGACCTATTACATCTTGTGCAGAACATACAGGATTATTTTAAGTGTTTCCCCACAAGGATCTATCTATATTTATAGATCTGCAGCTGGCTTGTCATGTGAATTCACACATTAATGAAAACGTTTTTAATAATATGGGATACCTGTGGGACAGAAGGTGACATAATAATGTGGATATGAAAGACGCTAGTGGAGACGAGTGTGTTGCCTGTATGCCACCAGCATTTACAATCAAGATGGGTAAAAATACTGCAGGGGTGCTTAAATGGGCAATAGGAACATTGGCCCTCGGGCTGTAGTTAGCCTAGTCTTCCTTTAATTCTCTGAAAAACCAAGAGCTAAATGTCAAGATATCAAGAAGAATAGAGTAAGAAAAGGTTTAGATAATCTGGACTGGAGGAAGAGAGAAAATAGGTCCAGGTTAGACTAACAAAAACAAAGTTAATGAGGCTGCCTTGGGAAAATAAATTCAATATTTGATAAAAAAAAAAAAAGTATCTATTTATCCATTACGCATTGCTTACAGATCTGGCCCAAATCTGAGAAGCCTCTTTCAACTCTTGATATAAAGGCTTCTGAATATGATTTGGTTGATAATGTGTAAAAGCCTGGGGAAAACATGGGGAAACCAATATTTTGAAGGAATGCACCACAGGATTTCTTAAACCTTCAGAATTCCAAAGCAATTTTTTTTTTATAAAACAATGTGTGCAGTTTGAATGCATTTAAACATTAAATTGCCAGAGGGGTGAAACTTGAACTGTTCTACAAAAAGCTGTTACTTAAAATGTCAGAGTGCCAAAAACATTTAGATGAAAAACGCCTTCGACAAAGCAACCAAGAGGAACAAAAAAGTATTTAGCACATGTGTTGTCTGTAGACATTTTAATTTTGACAAAATGCCGAAATGATTGTTCTGCAATCAAGATATGGCTCAACATTTTCTCTGTATTATTGCAACAAAAGCAAACCCCCCTCCTCTGCCATATAATGTGTACATTTAGGTTTATACGTCTTTATTGCCCTACTAACGCTGCTAATTACAAAGCTGCCAGAGAATAATTACCCTGAATATACCTGTGAATAGCTTTTGATACATTCGGTTATACTGTCTGTCCCATGCGTGTTCTTAGCTAACTAAAACACAATGCTCCTGTAAGATTTCATCTGTTCTGGGGCTTAAATTTTATTAACACACTCCAAAGCATTGTTCAACATGGTTCTGTGTTTGTTACACATGTAAGAGATGCGAGGTCTCCCTGATCACTGGGTGTCTTTCAACAAATCCTAATTAAGTATCTTTCAATGCATAAACACCTGCCATCCTGGTCTACATAGCAGATAAAGAAAGGTCTGAAGAGGAGGTGTAATTCCAGCTCGATTAATGAAATTGCAGGTCAGAATATTAACCTCTCTGTAATACCTGCTCCCACTCTTGTAACGCCGCAGTAAAACGTCCACTCCGGGCACCTCCTGATTGCAGGGTATGGTTAAATGTAATAATCTCTGGCTTTTTTTCAGCAGCTCATTAAGGATTCATTAATATATGGGCAAAGCTTTTGAATTATAAATAAACAGATTAGCACCCTGCGGAGCCTGGACCGTACGTTTGCCTCTTTCCAGCAGAACAATATTGCAGAGTGCAATCAATGCCCTCATCTGGGACTTAAGGTGCACATGCAGGGCACGCTGTGTCTGGAACTAAACGCAGCCAAATCATTTTACTGCTACAAGAAATGAGTTTGGACAACACCAGTGCTATGGAATTTATATGAGTAACAAGTGTATACACTTGGGACTGCTCATTTACACTATTAAAAAGGATGAGCAAATGTAGTATGAAAATGGACTAGAGTTTATATCATTGTTAAAAGGGTAAATAATGGTCTGCCATCTGCATATATAACAATATATGAAATCTATTTCCATCCTTGGCTCTATTTATGGCTAGTTGTCTGTTTTACTTCAAATTATTTTGGTGCTTTACATAAAGAAAGAGCAGGGGTATTGTCTATAGCTAGCAACTACTCAGACAATGGATGGAGGAGAGTCTATTATACACTAGCCACACCAGGAGGGGTGAGAACAATGGAACAATGGGATGTATATGTCACCGAGAAAAAATAATAATCAGTGTTTAGAAACAGATTACGAATAAAATGTTGTCCAGTATATTCACTACAAACACATTTCTTTAAATAAATGTCATGTTTGTAGCAAGTACCAATCTTGGCATCTTGTTAATAAAAAAAATATTGTATGGTATAGTAAAAATGGTATTAAAGCAATATCCTTTTTTTTTTTTCTTTATAAATAATAATGATGTTAAATACAATGAATCCATCTGCTAGACAAAAACCAGCAGGACCTTGTCTGTACAAGAATATGATGTTCAAACTCGGCAATACAAATTATTTCACTGACGCACAAATACAAAGCCAAAAGCAAATGTACAAAACAGGAAATGACTATAGGGCAAGGGTGTGATATCTAAAAATTATACAAGGAGCAATAAACGAACCACAGAAGGTGTATTCTTCTCAGTTTCCTTAAACAATACATTTTAACAACCATTTTGAAACTGTAATATAAAGTCTTCCAGAGGATACAAAATGGCGTTTCCATATATAGGCATTTATTCAATGCAATGTTTTCCTATATATCCCAGCTTACATAGTGATCTCCAATATCTCACAACTATGGGGAATTTTATGTATGAACACTGAGTAACACAAACAGATTTGAGAACATTAATAAAACGATTAGAGCCATCAATTTAATGGTAAAGTGTCAAATTCTGGAGCCCAACAAACTCTCCCAACATGTAGCGAGGAAAGATCATCAATCAGAAAGGTGGATTGCACCTCAGAGCTGGTAATGTTTTGTTTATGCCAAGAAAATGACAAACAAAAGCATCTATCCAATTATAATCTGTTGATTAAGATATGGATGCATCGAATTAGACTACAGATAAAAACAGTATGGCTTATGCATTTAAGCTTCTTGCAGCAAAGTAAAGCTAGCAGCCCTCTGAAATGGCAGGGTTTTTTTTTTTTTTTTTGGTTTTTTTTTAAATTCTTTATTTTTGGTGTGCATAAGAGTAGTAACAAGCTTCAATGCGCCACAACAGCGACATCAAGGTACAAAATTGAACATTGCATTATAGGTTGCGGCAAAAGATTGTCAGGCACAATTTTAGTTAAAGTAATATGATAGCAATCATTTAGGTTCTCGAGTAGTTGGAGCTTTTAAGCATGCAATGTAGCTAACATGTATAAACAAGTTTGACTCAGTAGCTTAAAGTAAGTATTAACAGTATGAACACACTGAAACTACGCTTGCCTGTGCTTAAGAGAGGGACATGCATTACACACATAAAAATCTGGGCTCTTTGTAAAATTATATGTCTAGCTAGGTACACAGCTGAGTGAAATGAATGACATCAAGCTTATATGTTTGGTAGAGGATATACTATGTTGAGTAGTTTAAAGTTCAGGCACATTGTTAATGTTAGGTTCTGGCATTGCCCTTAGAGCAACACTACATGAATGAGACAGACATATGTAAAATAACGATATGTGCAGAACAAAATAAATCAATGAAAACTGTGCTCATCTGTAGTAAGAATAGTCCTCGGCTATCAGGGGTTGGGCATGACAGCCCCGCAGGTAGAGGCAACAGGCGTCCTGGGGAAGTGTGAAACTGCCGCAGGGCACATGCAGCCAGTCCGCCCTAGGTACCTAACCCACGCCAGATCTTGAGGCCTGCCACTGGGTAGCGTGGAGCCACTCGGCGATATGTTGCAGCCAGCTTCTCCGTGAGGTGCAAGATGTCTTTATGACAGCGAGGTCCGAGCTCCGCTCCGGTGGGGTGGACTTGATAGTTGGAGGCCGTCTGCTTATGGAGGCGTATCGCCGGTCGCGGTACCGGGGTGCAGGCAGGTAGGTTATATTTCTCTCTGTACATGTGGTGCTACACCGCGCCCCGGACCGACTCAGCCCTCCAGTCCGAGGTCGCATGAAAGGTTGTCTCTCAGCCGCCTTGTGTCTAAGTGAAGTGCAGCGTCTGACCCTGCGGTGCGCCGCCTTCCCCAGAGCCGGTAGAGCTGTTGGTTTGGGCATGATTCTCCGAGGCAGGTAGGTCTCAGTTTGCTGCTGCGCAGAATGGAGCTTCCGACTTCTCAGTTGTTGCCCTACATTAAGGAAGAGTCTATCTTGCCTTGTGTGGATGTCGCTTCGGGCATCACTGGCGTGTGTAGCCCGCTTGGTATCCGCCATTTTGAGTAAGGCGATGTGTTGCCCTCCCGCTCTCCCGCCTCGTGGCCGAGGGCATGAGGATAATGCCGTCGGTAGGTGCTCTTCAAGGGTGTGTGCCCCAGCCAGCCGTTCCTCCAGCTTTGTCCAGAAGGCTGCAAATGTGGCATCCAGCCGTTGTAGAATATCGGGCCAGTGCGCCTTGTCTTGTGGTTCAGGGGCATTTGCCGCCATTTTCAGGTTAGTAAGCGCTGCTTGGGTGTACATCCCCCTGTGCTGTTGGGGTCCTTCAGAGACCGGGATAACCCCCACCGGTCCATAGGGGGGGGAACGAGGGTCCAGTCGCCAGCTGTTTGCCCTTGGGGGCAACCGGGGAGCGGCCGCCTCCCCAGTGCCGTGTGGACTTGTAGGCCGCAGATATTGCTCTGGTAATCCTTGCAGGGATGGCATCATGTTTGGTGTCAGTGTGAGCCCCGCTAGTTCCCCTCTCGATTGGTGACCTTTTTGGGTCGTTTGTGGGACACCTGCAGCTTGTATATAGTAGTTATTGCCCAGAAAAGCAGGAGCCATTCTGTTCTGCATCCTCTCAGTTCGGCGGCCAGACCCCGCCCCAGGGTTTTGTTTTTTAACCCCTTAAGGACACATGACACGTGTGACATGTCATGATTCCCTTTTATTCCAGAAGTTTGGTCCTTAAGGGGTTAAGGAGAACAAGCAACACATCAAGTCAATAGTAAATATTCTTATAGCACTACATTGTACCAATTATGCAGCCAAGGTATCCAACATGATTTTGTAAATTCAGTCACCCTGTTATTAATACAAGCAAGACATTTCCCAACATGATAACATTGATATACCCCACAATGCTCTTCAAACCATTTCTATTCTTACACAAACTGGGTTTTGTTTACTAAACTCTGAATTAAAGTAAACTGAAAACCAAATGTCAAATTTTAGGTTAAAATAGCCAAGCTGGGACTATAGCGGACATGGGGAATTTTTCCAGATGAGCTGTTTCGGCCAAAATTTTGCCACTTGGATTTCACATCCTTCTACAATTCAAAGTTTATTGAATAAACACAAATATTTACAAATAAGTATTTCTTACCCTGTACATTAAACTTAAAGGGATACTATAGAGTTAGGAATATAAGCCTGTATTTCTAACAATATAGTTCCCTCTGCCTCCCCCCTCCCTCACGCCTCTCTCCACCCACAGCATATAAAGGGTTAAAGATGTTTATTCACTTAAGTGATTCCCACGTAGATGTCCCTCGGCGCTGGATAAGCACTCCTCCAACATCACCCGACAGGGGATAAATGTGCATGAGCGTCGAGGGCTGTAAGGGCATTACAGATATATCCTTCGATCAAGAAGCTATTACCTTACAGTTGAAAAATTATATAATTGAATATTCAATTTTTGCAAGTATGCATCCAGTTGCTGTTTAAACATCTGTACGGACTCTGATAAAACCACTTCTTCAGGCAGAGAATTCCACATCCTTATTGTTCTTACGGTAAAAAAAAATTTCCTTTGCCTTAGACAAAATCTTTTTTCTTTCAGTCTAAACACATGACCACCACGTGTCCTATGTAAAGTCCAGTTTGTGAATAGATTTCCACACAATGGTTTGTATTTGCCCCGGATATATTTGGATAATGTTATCATATCCCCTCTGAGGCAATGTTTTTCTAAACTAAAGATGTTTAAATTTGTTAACCTTTCTTCATAGCTAAAATGTTCCTTTACAGGAAAGGTTAAAGCATCTTAACATGTTTAGCTTGGAGGAAAGACGAGACTGGTGGATATGATAGAAACATTTAAATACATAAAGGGAATCAACACAGTAAAGAAGGAGACTATATTTAAAAGAAGGAGAACTACCACAACAAGAGGACATAGTCTTAAATTATAGAGGCAAAGGTTTAAAAAAATATTTCAGGAAGTATTACTTTACTGAGAGGGTAGCGGATGCATGGAATAGCCTTCCAGCTGAAGTGGTAGAGGTTAAGACAGTGAAGGGGTTTAAGCATGCGTGGGATAGGCATAAGGCTATCCTAGACTTAAGATAAGGCCCGGGACTAATTAAAAGTATTTTGAAATATTGGGCAGACTAGATGGGCCGAATGGTTCCTATCTGCCGTCACATTCTATGTTTCTATGTTTCTATGTTTTTTAGTGCCGTAATATCCTTCTTTAGAACAGGTGCCCAAAATTGCACAGCATATTCAAGATGTGGTCTTACCAGTGATTTATAAAGAGGCAAAATGATATTCTCATCCCGAAAATTAATGCCCTTTTTCATGCATGACAATACGCTACTGGCTTTAGCCACTGCTGATTGACATTGCACATTGTTGCATAGTTTGTTGTTTATAACAATTCCCAAGTCCTTCTCATGTGTTGTTATCCCTAATCACTTCCATTAAGGGTATAAGTTGATTTGCATTCTTTACGCCGAAGTGCGAATTTTTCTACATTAAATTTCATCTGCCATTTGAGTACCCAGTCCCCCAGTCTATCTAAATCCATCTGCAGCAAAGTAATATATTGCTCACATTGTATTACTTTACAGAGTTTTGTGTTATCTGCAAACACTGAAACATGACTTTCAATACTTTTTTCAAGATCATTTATAAAGATGTTAAATAGAAGGGGTCCCAGAACAGAACCCTGAAGGACACCACTTGCCACCTCTGTCCAGCTTGAAAAGGCCCTCCTCATAAGAAAGCATTGAATCAATGCTTTCCTATCGGGTTTTCACTGACACTGGATGCCCTCATGCAGAGCGTTAAGACATCCAGCGTTAGGAAACCTAAAGTCCAGTAAAATCACGGACCGTCTCTATTGGCTGTCTGCAGCACTAAGACAGTCTTTAGTGGCTGTCTACAAATGTATACATTGCAGTTTCTCAAGATCTGCAATGATTTACATTGCAGGACTACAGGCAATACAGACACTGTATCTAATCCACTTCAATGAGCTGAAGTGGTCTGAGTGCCTATAGTGTCACTTTAAAGTATATTATAACCCCATAATAACTTTTTTTATTTTACATTTATATATATTTATTTTGTATTTTTTTTTTTTTAAATTAAGCACTATGTTCAACATTTAAGACATTGGCAGCAACAGATTAATTGGTATAATGGTATAACAACAAAACATTTTTTTAACAAACAGTTTGTTTGGCTCTGCATTGCAAATAATCACAATTTGTTTTCAAATGATTTATTTTCACATATTCCCGTAGACCTTGATGGTGACTTCTGTAGATAAATCATTTGTAAAATGTTTTTTTTTTTCTAAAATATTGTAACTATTTAAAAAGCATATCCAAATGAATTAAATTTAGGCCTTAGTGTGAATGTGTCCCCATATCTCCCAACAGTCCTGGTTCAAGTGGCACAGTCCTGTTATAATAAATAATAATACATTTCAATACATTGATTTGACACCTGTGGTTGGTAAGGATCCCTATCAACATGGACATTTTTTAGACACTGAAGGGCCAGTTTTTTGGCATAGCTGCCACTGCATTATACCAGCCAGAACCACTGCATCAAAGGCACAACCCATGTCCAGCACTACCCTGTCATGTCCTAAATTAATACTGTTTCAGGAAACATGGGTGCCAGGGTAACCTGTAAAAACTCTCATAACTATTACTTAAAGCCAGGACTACAATCAGTTAACAAATCAATACACTATATGAACTGGCTGGCTGGCTCAATGTTTATGTTTATTAATTTAAGAATTTGCCTATTTTTACAATTATGGCTTTTAACGCCTTTTCTTCTTCTACAAATCTATCTATTATGTTATATAAGCAGATCATTTCTTGTCTCTATGTGCTACGAATACTCTAATGTCCTATGTTATTTTAACTTAAACTTATGTCACTACTTCTTAGAACCACTTCCTTGAGTACCCCAGGATTACATTAAAAACTGCTAATAAATATTCCTATTATTCTATATAAACCATGTTCCTGAAACTTATTCCATTACACTGGGCACACAGGTACATGATAGTTCTAACTAAGTCAATAGGCACAATTCTGAATAGTTTGTTTGTCCCGTGGAGAACCCATTGTCCCTGGACATCCAAACCTCTGGCAATGCAGGGGTTAGTCAACTGGTGAACGATTCCTGTGTCAGGTATATTAAATATAACACCGCAGCGCTCTGCACATTTCCACGCCAAGCCGCCTGTCACTTTCGCTTCAGTCATTCTGTATTGAGGAAAAATGCAGCGGTGGGAATTTTACAAGGAGCTGCTCAGTTAAATGGACATAAATCACAGGTTTCATTCAAAGCGAATAATCACTGGCCATAAAGAGCTACTTGTCTCTTACTATATATTACCGGAACTTTCTGCCAGCAATAATGCAGCCATTCATGGTGAGGGGGAAACACAGCCAGGCATTAAGGACTGACATGTAATCCTGTTAGGGGGCTGATGTGCCGAGTGGGGCTGACATTTTTATCATGTGTCCACTTCAATTTGGAAAACCTAGCAGAGAGGGGGAAGAAAATGATTACTCGGCCTCTCCTGGTGCGAATCTCCCATGTTTCGGTGATTGCATAGGAGACAGAGGAAAGATGTGCTGTGAAAGATGTATTTTACTACATAGGGAGTTTAAATCCATCTGGCGTTTGTCACTAAAACTTCTAGTTAGCCTCGGTCACCAGCAGAGGTGCTATGAAATAATGAATATATGAAACCTTAACCTCCTCAGTGCTAAAAGCTTGCCAGACATTCTAGCACCATGCGCTAACAACTCATTCTAGCATTGAGAGGTTTAAAAACAAAAATTCGTAAAAGTGAAATTTTTAACAGGTATTTTTGTAGAAGTGCATTAATGTTGTAACTCACTGAATTTTCTATTGGATGCAACCTTTTTGTAGTCATTAGTCAAAGTAAAATGATAGAAAAATGTTTATGTCTTAAATTACAGATAACATAAAAGTGACACATAATGGAAACCTAAAAACGATGTTTTAAATGTTGTTGCGTGATAATAAAAAATTAGGAATTACTTCTAATATGACTATACAGTGGTCCATCATCACAATTTACCATTAACCTCACATGTACCCTTGAGTCTACATCATACGGTTATTCACTAAAGTGAGAATTGGGAAGTTAATTCCAACTAAATATTAAACTTAAGCCCAAAGTATTTGAACTGGATGCATAGCTGACTTGGATATTGTTTTCCTAATTTGGCTAGCTTGACCTTACAGGGACTATAGGCACCCAGACCACCTTATCTAAATGGGGATGGGGGCCTAGGACACTATAGCGTTAGGAATACACTTTTGTATTTGTAACACTATAGTAGTGTTCCTTTAAATGTAATATTCACTTTAAATTCTCATTTCTAAATTACACTGTTAACAATCTTCGTTGCTTGTGACATGCAGGTTCTGTGCTTTACACATATACTGCTGCTGCAAAGTAACAGAGATAGTGTGTTGGCACACCAAGGGCACATGCTAGGAGTTCCTGATAGGACCCATATGGGGTCAGGAACACAAACATGTATAATGTTAAAAGCACCATCAAGCCCCCTGGCTCCCTCCTGCCTCCCTAAATATATTCAAGCCTGCAGCTGCTGCCTCTGACCCTGCCCCTGATCTGCCTACTGTCTGCTGACATCATCAGAAGTGGTGGTCTGATCCAATCACAATGCTTCACCATAGGATTGGCTGGGACTGTCAAGGAGGCAGATCAGGGGCAGAGCCAGCACAAGTCAAGCACAGCCCTGGCCAATCAGCATCTCGTCATAGAGATGCATTGAATCAATGCATCTCTATGAGAAAAGTTTAGTGTCTGCATGCAGAGGGTGGAGACAATGAATGTCAGTATTGCACACTGTGCAGCACTGCCCCAGGAAGCACATTAAGTAGTCATCTGAGAAGTCGCAAGTGGAGTTATCACTAGGCTACAATGTAAATACTGCATTTTCTTTGAAAAGACAGTGTTTACTGCATAAAAGCCTGAAGGTTTTAAGATTCTACTCACGAGAACAAATGCAATAAGCTGTAGTTGTTCTGGCGACTATAGTGTCTCTTTAACGTGTACATATTGATCCTAAGTGCCACCTTTGTTCCTGACCAACGGCACTCTTGACGGTTTCTTTTATTATCCCTTGGTGGTGTCATTATTAGTTGACCAATTATTCATTTTATCTTTCTTCGGTCTCCTCCTGCTGTACTGCAAACTAGTTTCTGGAAAAAGCCACATCAGTCCTAGAAACACAGTGGATCAATTCTCGTGTGGAAGTATGTCTTTGACAAGGATCTTGATATTACTATATACTTTAATACTAGATTCATCAATTCTGAACTCACATTTGCAAATATGACTGCCAAAGTGTGACATCAGAACGCTATATTTTTCATTTCAAGAAAACAGTGGGGGCAGAGGAGGTTTAGTTACTTATACCAAGCTGAAATGTATTCCTAGCAAGAAAGATACATATACAATGTACAGATATTTTATCTTGATGTTTGGGTAAATTTGCCTCTGCCACCACCAGTTAGTATTAACTTTATGTTTGGCATATGGCAGGATTTAATTCCTGGAGTGTTTGAATTCTAGCAATTTCCCCATGTATCCTCTAAACTTTGGCCTGAATTAATGGGATAGTTCTAACATTTTGGGTATTTATCCTGTAACTTCTGGGAATGTATCCAAAGTTCCAGCAAACTGCTAGTTCATATGCTTTTAGCTTGGATTTTGGGTGTGGAGAACCGTGCGTGCTGTGCTGACTCCACCTACTATGACAAGACTTGTCCAGTATACCCTGATTCTTGGACCTTTTATTCTTTGCCCAGTTCATCTTAACATTTGTTCCTTAGTTTTTTTCCTGGTTATACCCCAGGCTAGATCCAACAATTCTTTGTTTTAATTAATCCCTATAGCTAGGTCAGTTGTATAATTTATTTGTGTCTACATAATGTGTCACGTGCTTATGGCATTGATACCTTTTAAGATAAACCTTCATCTGGTATCTATAGTCCCAGAAAGGGACAATTCTGTTCTGTTATTTCATGTTTTCCAGAGTTCTTAAAGGGACACTCTAGTCACCATAACAACTATAGCTTAATGTAGTTGCTCTGGTGAGTATAGTCAGTCCCTGCAGGATATTTACAGTAAATACGGTCTTTTCAGAGAAGGGGCAGTGTATACATTACAGCCTTGGGACATCTTCAGTGGTCACTCGTCAGATGACTACTGGAGGTGCTTCCTTGGGAAGTTCAGCACTGATATTCAGTGTTTCCACCCTCTGCATGGAGACACTAAACGTTCCTCATAGAGATGCTTGATCCAATGCATCTCTACGAGGAGATGCTGATTGGCCAGGGCAGCATTTGGCTCTGCCGCCTGGCCTGCCTCCTTGGCAATTTCAGCCAATCCAATGATTTGATATTGGAAAGTATTGTGATTGGCTGAGATCATCACTTCTGATGATGTCAGCTAAAAAGGCAGATCAGAGGCAGAGCCAGCACCAACACCAATAAATGTAAGATTTCACTATATTTAGGGTGGAAGGTGGAAGCAGGGGGGGGGCTAGATAGTGTTTTTAACACTATAGGGTCAGGGATACATGTTTGTGTATTCTGACCCTATAGCGTTCTTTTAATTTTCTATTATACCTGATATATGTAATCTTATTCCGGAATGTTTTGATGTCCTTGTCCTCTATTTAATATGTTCCTGTCTTTAAAATTATGTAATGTTAATAATTGTTTCTTTATTAATCTAGCACAACGTTGCACATCATGCTATATTTTTCTGTATTCCAGTTCCTTATCAAATATTATCTGCTGTTAATTCTGATTAGCCCCTTTGAAACTTTGATTCTCAGGTTCCTGTATATATACTGCATATATTCACAAAACTCTGGTTCTGATTACCTGGAGGTCCTAGGGAGCCCCTATTCTGTTGGTTTCTCCGCCAGTCACACAAAGGTCAGTTTTAATTGCTCCCACTCCATGTACATAAGAGAGTATCCTATTTGTTTCCTCCTCCTCTGGTTTTCATTCAGAGCTCTAGGAAACTGCCAAAATAGAGATTTATATACTTCTTCTGAGTATAACTTGTATCACGCCAGAGATAAACTTGCATGTAGTTCCTTGTGATGCTAAGGGTACGGAATGATAGTTGAAGGAACTTTCCAAGCACTTAAATCACGTAATCTTAATAATGTAGTTTTGGTGTGTATATCCTGCCCCTTTTGTTTTTGATAAAGTAAAACATTGCAATTGCGGAAAAACAGCAATGTTTACAATATGCTAAACCACACCTTGAGTGGCTGTCAGTCAAGAGGAGTTTCCTCATTTTAGATCTTCAATTTTCGAAGGTATTCATGTGCAGCATCATCAGGGGTGCCGTGGAATGTTTCTCCGATACTATGATTATAGTACCGAAGAAACATTATTGCTCAACAGGGACGCGGTCGAGTGCCACGGTCTTTAAGACCGCGACCGGGTCCCTGTAATGTCGGCCGGCTGGGAGGAAATCACAGCCTGTCACTTCCAGCTTCATGCGGAGAGACGGCACAGGAGGGAGAGGAGGCAGCAGCAGCATGAGGGGAGAGGAGCACGAAGATCTCCAGACCCCTTCACTCCCCCCAGCAGGACCAGGACTCCAAGCCACCCTCCTTGACATGCAAGGTAAGCTTACAGGTGGCTGGAGATATGAAAAAATAACTTATGTGTGAGTGTTTGTATGAGTTTGAGTGTGTGTGTGTGTGTGTGTGTGTGAGTGTGTGTATGTGTGTGTATTAGTGTAGTGTATGTGTGTGTATCAGTGTGAGTACGAGTGTGTGTATGTGTATGAGTTTTTAAATGTGTATGAGTGTTTGTATGTGTGTGAGTGTATGTATGAGTGTGTGTTTGTATGTGTATAGTGTCAGGGTGTGTGTTAGTGTGTGTGTGTCAGCGTATGCATCTGTGTGTTTATTTATGTCAGTGTGCTTCTGTGTCTGTGTGTGAACACACATCTGTATATGTGCCTCTGTGTGTATCTGTATCATGATGTGGGCATGTATCAATGATTGTGTGTGTCAGGGTGCATGTGAGCATGGCGGTGTGTATCTTTTTGTGTGTATGTGTCGGTGTCTATATGAATTTGTATGTATGTGTCGGTGTATTTATATGCATCTGTGTGTTAATGTGCATGAATATCTGTGTAAGTATGTATATAATTATGTGGTGGTGTATATGAATACATCCAATCAGTCAAACACCAGCACAACATACAAGCACACTCCTGCAATCTAACACAAATATTACATACAAACACACCCCTGCTTTCAAACTCAAAAACATATATATACAAACACATCCCTTCACTCAAACACAAATAATTCACACAAATGTAAATCCACGTTTAAAAGTAAACATTACATTCAGACACACCCCTGCAATCAAACACAGACATTACATGCAAACACACCCCTGTATTAAAACACAAATGTATACAAGCACCCCTTCAAACACCAACACTGTACATTACACTATAGCGCCAGTAAATGCCGCAGAGCTGTACAGATATACAACCTAGAAATTTTGACTTGGGGTGCCTTGGAAAAATACTGAAATATTAAGGGTGTCTTGAACCTAAAAAGTTTGGGAACTACTGCTCTATGATAAGCATTGAAAAAAACAAACCAAGGTTGTCTGTACTAATGATCTCAGGAGTGGAGTAGCTACTGCTAGGAGTCTGTCCTAGCACTGCATTCACAATGACAGGCTGTTTTCCCTTAGAAAGCAAGGAGCAATAATACTGCATGACAAACTTGTCCAACACATTTCATGAACTGGGAAAAAATACCCTTACAATGTTTTTATCAGTTCCATTAACATGAAGCTCAAAATGTCTAACTCTTGAACAGCAATATTCATTCAAGCATCTGTGGAGGCAATACAATGGCATTAATCTACATTAAGTTCTTTGTAATCTTATCACAGTGATCAAAGACTATTAAGTATTTCACTGTAAAGGAACAATTAAACAATGTAAAGCTTTTCATTTATTTTTTTTATTTTTTATTTTTCTTTGCTTTTTGCGGCATGGTCAAATTAATTAACACAACTGATAACGAGGTAGTAATTTTCCTGTATTGTTTCAAGATCTGATGTTATCCCCCGATAACTGGAGAGATGCCGGGGGGGAGGGGGGACATATTACACGAGGATATAGCAGCAACTGATACATTTTAACTCGTCTTTTGCCATACACTGTAGATTTCACTGGAACTTACCACGCAGCAAGGATAAATCTTATGTTTGCAGCTGCAGTGAAATAAATTTAGTCACCATAAAACGCATGCAGTCTCTGTGTAGCGAAAACTCCAAATGTTTATTTCATTTCCCTGCTCAGAGAAGCCCTCTTTTAGAGGCAGATTTATATTCGTTTTTCTACCAGCCTCCTCAGAAGCTCCTTTGAATCTGATAAGAAAGTTGTAATCGCAGGACGAGATTTCTTTCCCTGGTAAACATATTTATTTTTTTTATTCGTGGACAGTAAATGTTTATGCCAGAATATTTAGCTTGAGAGGAATGTATATTGCTGCACAACTGCCAGTTTGATCGAGAGCTTAGGACGGTAAAGATGCATCTCTAAAATGCTCTTGGTTTGACCTGCACTAAATGGTCCTTCAACTACACTTTAATTCCTTTACTCACATTACATAAATAAATCTAATTCTAATTGCAGTTATTTTTTTATGAATTTTAAATGTATTGAATTATCAATAATCATTGGCTCTTACAAGTTACAAAGATAACTAACTGTGTATGAATGAGCTATAGATATATCCAAATAGACATCTAGGTAGGTCGTGATAGCTCAAAGATATAATCCAATACAAATATTGGGAGTGCATCATCAAAGAGACTCACCTAATAAAAAGCCCCAAGCTTGTGCAGAGCACATCATTATTATAAATGCGCTACACTCTTGTCAAGTGACAAAGCATAATTAATTAATTAATTAATAATTATACATTGCTTTAGAAATAGTACAAGATATCTGTCCAAAAATGTCAACGCGTACCTTAATTTAGTATTTTATAAAGAGCGTTATGGGAATACCTGTTCCCTATCTGCAATACAAAAAGGTGTTTCAGGTGTGTCTGGCATCTAAAATTCACTTATATCCATCAGCCATTGATTTATATGAGTATATAGAGTAACAACCAATCAAAAAAACACATTTCTAAAACCAGTCAGCTAACAATAAGCAGCTAAAATAAAATAAAATGTATTAAAATATAAAAGAGACAACAAAATGAAAATATAAACAACACACTTTTGGGTTTATTCACAAAACAGTGAATTATGATGTATTGAAAGTCAAATTGCTAACTGTAGGCCAAAATACACAGGTTGGGTAAGAAAAAAAAATGAATATCAATTGTAGCATAGTAAAACAGTATTTTAGCAAAAATTATAGTTTATATATCATTACTTCATTTTTTTTTGTCCTGATTGTTCCCTTTGCTTACATATCCAATGATCACTTGCTCCCAATAAAAAATGAATTAAAATACTTATTTCAGGCATGTTTTGTTTGGAACTGGGTCACGCAATGTTTTAATGTGTGAACATTCACATTTTTGCACAATTTCACAATACTTTTATAACACACTATTTCATTAACTCCTGGGATGTTTAAAATGTTGTCAGCTCTTTGAAAGTTATGACCTGTCTATTATACAAACACTTGCCAAGTAGATTATTTATACTCTTTTAGTTGACTGCTCATTAGAAGGAAACAATTTACGAGCAACAAACTGATCCATTTAGAACCTGTAGTTTTGTATTAATTTTCATTTCTGAGATTTATAGACAGACAAAGCTACAGAATACAGATGGCTTGGTTTTCAATATAATAATGATGATACGATTAGTAGTATTGAGAAACACCTGAGTTGTGTGCTACTTAAGAATACATTTAGATTAAGGCAGGATTTACTCCAGAATTATTTTACATCTCTTTTTTTTTTTTTTACAGTACAATAGCAACTAATCTGTTTCTCAAAGGATTAGGATGCTGAGAGTAAATACATTTAACAATAGCAAACATACTAAGCGATGCTATAAAATACATTCAGAATTTGCCTTTTATACTTTTTTGTTTGTTTCCTTTCCAGATTTTTCTTTAGGCTTGGGCTTCCATCTTGAACTTATTCTCCTGAAAAATCTTACCCCAAGGTACAAGTGATCCCATTTTATAGCTGCCTACTTAATAATTAATGTATCATATAAAACAGACACTGATCCATAGAGACAGTGCCCCTCACAGGTTTTGTTGCATTGAAAAAAACAAAAACCTTATTTAATCTATTGGTGTGGTGAAGTCCCCAAAGATAAATGTGTGGGCAATCCTCAGACAATATCTGGAGTCATTTCCTACTTCGAACCCCGGGGTTCGACAAATCCCAGGAGCCACGTCGCCATGGCGACTAAGAATTTTTTCCTGGCGCCTTGGAATCGACAGCCCGTCCCCTCCTCCTCCTGTCTCTCTATCTCTGTGCACCGGGAGGAAGTGAATGTAACTGTAACTACTTCCTTCCGGCACTGAAACCCCGTAGGAGAAGGACAAGCTGACAGAGAAACAGTTTAGAGATGTCTCTGATCGCTGAGCTGCCCGCGCGCTCATTCGGCAGAGCCTCCCGCCTGCATGCAGGCCCGCCCTTTCCCCTTCGCTGGTTCAGTGCCGGGAGGAAGTAGTTACGTTCCTTTTACTTCCTCACGGCGCACTGACATACAGAGACAGGAGAGTGGGAGTCTGGATCAGCGGCACCCACTCCTATCAGTCGCATCCAGCCCTACTGTAACCTGCTCCCAGTCCCACTGGACCCAAGAAAAGCCCCTTCTGCGCCCACAAGGTAGGTAAGAGAAGGGTGGTAATATATGTATTTATATTTCTTTCTGTGTGTGTGTATATCTGTCATGTGTCTATGTCTGTATGTGTGTGTGTCTGTGTATGAAATGAGAAAAATGCTTTGAGAGTGTGTGAGAGAATGTGTCTGTCAGTGTGTGTACATATATCTGTGAGTGTGTCATTCTTTATGTTTGTGTACATGTGTCTGTCTGTCTGTGTATATGTTTGTGTATATGTGTGTGTGTGTGTATCTATCTGTCAGTGCAAGTACATGATTAGCTCACCAGCTTCCCTTCGGTCACATGGGAATGATGTTTTTACTTGCCTTTTTTCCAATGAAGTGCCCATCTCGCTGCGGCTAGCATGCCTCCATAGCTGAGATAATCAATCTTGATGATCTCAGCTAACCCAATGCTTTTTCATAGGAAAGCATTGGGAAGCTATTGAGCATGTGCGGCAAAATGCTGCACCAATCAGCGTCTCCTCATAGAAATGCTTTAAATAAATGCATCTCTACAGGGAACACTCAGCTCCTCCATGCAGAGCGTGGAGATGCTGAATGAACATAGGAGATAGTGTCTAGATAGCAGAAACTTTCATTAGGAGTTAGATTTTTTTTCAACAACAAATATACAATTCTTAAAGGAACAGGCTATAGACATCAGAGCCATTACATTGAGCTACAGTGGTTCTGATGACTATAATGTGTAGCGTTACTTACCTTGTCCGGGGGCCGGCCGAGGTACTCTGTTCCCGGCGCGCTCCGAGTGCCGATGACGGCGGGCGCTGACCGCGTGATGCGGTCACGTGTCCCGCCTAGCTTTGAGAGCGCGCTCTTAAAGGGGAAGTGGGAGCCGAAAATCAAAACGGTCTCCCATTGGCCCCTGTCACCCCACACTCCCCATACTCTCACATATTGGGGGCGTGGATATGACAGGGGCCAATCAAGAATAAGTTGAAGGTATTTAAACTTACCTCTCCCTTTACTCCCTGCCCTATCGTGGTTTCTGTTTAGTTCCCTTTAGCGCTTGTTGTGTTCCTTCGTATTGTCCTTGGCTTTGTTTATGACTACGTTATCTCTTTATCTTTGTGTACCAGACCCCAGCTAGTCCTAGTTTACGCTGTCTCTTTGTGCCCTTGACCTCGGATCGTTCCTGACTCTGTCTCCTCTCATATACGTCGAGTCCGGCCATTCTAAGGTCCGGTAGACGTATCTCTCCTCTGTGTTGTCTTTTGTCGAGTTGAATCCTGCGAGTTGGGGGTATATTTTCGTTACATAATGTTCCTTTAAGAATTGTATTTTTGTCATTGAAAAAAACTGGCTCCGAACTTTTTTAGCTGGCTTCTATATTAAAGCAACTTTGTCACGCCCTGCTTTACCCATTTTCTGGTTATTGAACCCCCAGACATACTCTAACATGATTTTTACATCACCCAATGGGTTTGCATCCTAAACGTTTTAAAATACAACTCTGCACATTATCCTGTCTTCTAGAGCTGTCATTGTCTAACAAAGCAGATGGTGTTTCACAAATACCTGTATTTATAGGTTTGTGGTGTTGTCCGCAAAAGTATGAATCATTAGTAAAGGGGGTGTGTACATGTGATTAGTTAAGCAAAGGACAACACGCTATATCTAGCAGTCCATCATCTTTTAACTTCACCAGCTCCCACTGACAACATGCAACCGCAGATATGCCAATTCACAAGGCAGAACTCTGCAGTGGTAAATTAGCCCATGACATATTATTCTAATATTAAATATTCTTATATTGTTGGACAAACTAAAAAAACAAACAGAAATAATAACCAGTTTCTGAAGCAAAATGTAAGCAAAACAAGATTTATCATTTGTAAACTATACTTGGTTAACAATTTCCTTCAGCTCTCATTTGCATTATTATGGGAAATGTAAAAAAAAAAAAAAAAAAAAAAAAAAGGGAATAAAAAGCAATTTAAATATTCACATTGTCACAAAAGTTTAATCTTCTCCTGTTTCTTTATTGTGGCACTATGGATATGAAGCATTGTTGGATTTTTAATAATAAAGAGCCTTAGAGATACAGAGTGGGTTGCACAAAGGCTGTAAAGAAAAATACACATTTCAATACACATTTGGAGAATTGATTAATTGTTTTAGATCCACTTTAGAAGATAAGTCTGCTTTTCACAGAATTACTGACGAGTGTAATATTATTCCAGAAATGAAGATCTGGAAAAAGTGATATTTCTTGAATAGCTGACCTAGTTATGAGGATTCACTTTAGAAGCTTATTGATTATAGCACAGTGGTAAGAGTCTTAATTACCTGTCCCCACTAACAAAACACTTTATTAAAACAGAGCGCATGCATTATCTTAATAAGGATTTGGGGTAGTGAGACTAGGGGGCTATTGAAAACACCCTAAAACATAAGAGATATTTTACGCACAAAAAAATGAGCAATGTGGGTTTTAAGACTATGCCATAAACAGTCTCTACAGAAAATTATGAGCAGCAACATAAATCCAGTCTCTACCTCTTCAGACGGACTCATTAAAGTGATACTGAGTCTCTGGGCAGCCATAATTCTGTAGACTGATGCTATGGAATCACCCCAGCGCCAAGCTGCTTCTTCACCTACCCCCTACCTCTATTATCCCCCTTCCCTCTGTCATACCGCAGCCGCCTGACCTTTAAACTGATGCTAGTTTGCTCTCATGGCTGAAGTGGGAGTTTGAGACCAATAAAACCGCTTCCTCCCTCATTTTGGAGCAGTTGTAATGGTACGTCTAACCTTTTGTAATGGCCTTGCACCATATGGGGAGGCAGCTAAAACAAACTGTATTTAACCTGTCTGCTGCCAAGCATCAACAGTATTTGGGTATGTAGTAGAATAGCATGCAATATGTTGATAGAACAGGCCACAATACAAGCCTGGAGCGAACGAAAGAGACCGGTGGCAGACGTACATTTTAAAAATGGTATACAGGGAATTGGAGGACGCATGTATAGCTCTGGTATTTATTGTTTTTTTCAATTATGCATAACTGTCCTACTTGCAGCAAGTAGCCTACGCCACTTCATACAATGTATTTAATTTGATCAAAAAGAAAGCCATCCCTGTTTATTAGTATAATATTTGGTAAGTCAGTTGTGTAATATTTTCTCTTTACGGTATAAGTAAGCAATCTATGTATCCTTTATACAGCAGTATATTAAAAAAAACAAGTAAAATAATAAGTTGTTAGGAAGTACCATTTTGTACGATAGAATTCTGTGGTAACTGTCTATTGGCAACACTACTAATATTAGACATCTTGTGTTACAATAACGTGCAGGGAAATAATTAATTGTATGCCTCCATTATTATTAGGACTTTTAAGACAAAGCAGTAAACCACAAATAAAACCAAATATCACTCCTTTAGGTTATTGGTAAGCAGCACATGGAATTCTGAGTATACCTATGGAAACTGGAAATATTTACAATTGTCAAATCTATACTTGTTGAGGAAAACATTCATTTTGGGAATATTGTTTGTCTGTGTGTTTTGAGATTAATTTACACAAAATACTATGCAATCAAAATGTTCTGTATTTATTCCCGTCCTCTAGCCTAATTCCAAAATCTGTGGGTTCCTCCTCTCTCATCTGCAAATGAGAGACCTCACCATTTTATGTTTGCAAAAGAAAGCTAATAAAAGTTTGTGAGTGTGTGTGTGTGTGTGTGTGTGTGAGGGGGGACATTTTCTGTAGAATCCCAAGACAACAGCGTCCCATATTTCTCTACAGTGCAACAAAGGATTTAATAGCCCATAACTTATTACAAGATTTTCACTATAAAGTCATTCATTTTTCCCTAACATAAAGCTAATCCCTTAACGTATATTCTCTCCCAGTGGAAATAAAGAGAGAGTAGCAGACTCACTTCATACTGGCATTGATAATACGGAAAACTGCTTATCAACTCTGCCAGGGAGATATATATCTGCTTTCAAGTCTAATTTCATTTCTAATTTATGTTTACAATATTCCTTGTGTTTATTTTCTGTTCCGACTTGCAGTCTGTTATATACACTTGGTTTGTTAAAGCTGACACATCCGGGGGAATGTGCCCCAGGGAATTTAGATTTTTCACACATAAAGTAATTAACGGGTCGTTAACACATTAACTGATACATGTTCGACATCAGCTAAGTTAGGATAGTAATAATTACCTGATTGTTTAGAGGCCACCTGCTCTATTTTCACAAAGGTTCATTGCCTGACTTTAGGACATCCACAATTCTTATGAAAAATGCCACAAATAAAAAGGAATATATAGAACATATAGAGCATCAATTTTGTTTCTAAGGATGTCAAAGAGATACTAACTGGTAAACAAAAGAACATAACCAATACTTTGCCTTAATATGAACTATTTTCCTCTTCCAGTTTATGGACTTGTCTACTTTGTTGGTTAGCTATATTACATATTTTACAGAGAGAGGCTTACTTAAATTTAGGAGTTAGGGAAACTATATAAAATAATAAGAAAAAACATTAGGAGCCAGATAAATCCACTTTCACAGGTATCAGTATCCGGCCATCCTTCATCAAATCTTAATCTATTTAACGCAGCACACCAGTTTGTGCAAATACCCGAACCTCCTTTAACCATCTTCAAAAGGTTGCAGTTCATTGGAATATGTGACACTAAGAGATGCAATGAATATCTTTTGATGAACACATAGACAACATTTTAAGTATACACCAGAATCAAACCTCTAATGACTGCTGTACATTGCGTAGGTAATGGGAGTGTTGACACTGAAAGTGTTAATTTTCAAAAAAAGAAACAAAAAAGAAGTATCAGTACTTTTCGAGTTCAAGACTAACTGCCCCCTTCATATCCGTGTCACCAGCCTGTCTGTCCAATGCTACATCACTCCATTGTGCTTGTCTACACCTGCCTGTCACAGGACATCTCTGGTATTACTTAAACGACTCTCTGAAAGTAGGACACACAGACAATAGTGAAAATATAGGCTTCTCACTCTTTGTGTATCATAAGTGAAAATCCAAATTCTGGATTATAAATGACATTTAGCAAGGTTTGCGATACAGACTGACATGGCAACAGAAGACTACTCACAATTAATCTGTTACTAACAATAAGCGAAGTGATGTTGCACAAGCTAGGGAAATATTTTCACTAAAGCATAAAACACCATTCACACAGCCATTTACATTAACAGTAGGACTGGTTGTCATGGTACAGAAAAATACAAACGTACATATATCGACAGAGAATGTTAAATACATTGAAAAGATGAAGTGCTACATGTGTCTACATATGTACAATTTTCTTTTAAGTTCTAGCTGACCAGTTAAAATCACAAAGGGCTCTTTGAATGTTATCCTGGTAAAATATCTTTATAAGGGGCAGTTCCTTTGTCGTCTAGAAGTTCAACATGCATAAATACGGCTCTAGGACTCACTGGAGTCCTAAAGAACTAGACGTTCTCAGATGATGGGCAGCATAGTCGCAAGCATCTTTCTCAAGGGAGATAACTAGGATTACCAAGGTCAAGCCAATGAACTCTTTCTACTGTTAAAGGGTAGATAAAGATTACATATATGACAATATATGTATGAATGTATATAGAGCCTGTGCCCTTTGTAGTCCTGCATTCTTCATCACAGATCAGTGGTGGGTAGTGTAGCGATTGAAGCTCACCTTGGAGGTGAGAATTTTGTTTAAATACAGCTCAGGTCAAGTGGAACTTAAGCCGAGTTAAGGCAGTGACCTTTAAATTGGGAGGCAGAGACATTTGATGAGAGAATATTGAGACGATGTTCATGTTAACTCGTTTAAAGCTGAATGGTTAAACTATAGAGCAGCAAGACCTAGAAACCAGGTTCATTTTACTTTAAGAAAACATTGCAAGACCAGTCCTGTCAAACGCACCTCAACATGTTGGATGGACAGGTCAGGAACAGGAAAGATGATTTCACAGTCCTGATTTCGTGGTTCAGAAGGCTGAGAGAAAGTGGCAACGGTTCCAGGCAGATGGAACACTCAGGCCCAATACTGTGTTTGGAATAGTGTGTAGAAAGGAAAGGACATAAAAGATAGATTTTTATATATATTTTTAGCGTGCAAAATAGCACAGAGGATGATAAACAAACCTTGATATATTGCATGACCCAAATTTACTACAATTATTTTTAAAAATTAATAAATGAATGCCGTTTTAAATACAAAATGTAAAATACATTAGCAATCTGTTGCATACTATGTTTATAAATCAAGTGTACTAAACAGGAAGCGTGCAGGGTAAATATGGTGATTGACTAATCTGAATACTAGATTTGTCCATATGCACCTTGTTTTTTCCAGAATAAAAAGTAAAGAAAAAAAGACGGAGGAGTTCAGAATTCCTAAAGGAGTTGTTTCTTCAAAAGATGGAAACATGGGAGACATAAACTGATCATTACGGAACCAATGTCGTCATTAGTTAACTGGATCAAGGCATCGTAGGCAGATTTAGCAACACATGTAAAATAATTAGTTATGTCATAATGCACTGAAAAGGTGCTTCAACAAAAATATCAGCTTCATAATCAGAATATACATGATGTGCAATCTGCAGCATGTACAATTATTTAAGGGTTGCATATCATGTCTAGTTGTACACTGACACTACAAAGCAGTGGCCTGATTTCGGGAATGAAAGTGGCATGTAATGATCTTCAAGGTAATTCATTATTCAGACCCGGAGAGAAACATGCAAATCTACCACTGAACAACTACTATTAAATGCCCCTAGGCCCCTGATGTGCATGAAGAGCTGCCCCGGTCTTTGGAGGACATACTAATTAAACGGACAGAAATGCCAAAAATTTCAAACCAGGTCAAGCAGCAGAAATCTTTGAGGAGGGGTACAGACGCTACCCCTTTTAGAAAAAAATCAGGGCAGAATAATTTATCTATGTCCTGCGGAATTGAAATTGACGTAACGGTTAAAGTTTAGAGCTTAACTTGATTACAGTGGACTTTTGATATAATACTATGAATAAAACATTACGTGAAATCCCAATCTGAAATTAAACTTGCCCAGGGTTATATCTGTCTTTACTATCTGCATGTAAGATGAGTCTGTTTTGTAAATTAACGCTAATATTCCACACTCCGAGGATTGTATGTAGGAGTTTATATCCACAGCACTGTTTGCACTGTGCTGCTAAATCTCTTTATCAGATGCTTTCCTGGTATTCTTTTATCTGCTGTTTGTGGAAACATATTTAAAAACTAATAAAAAAAAATATACCGGTAACTACAACTCCAAATCCTGCTAACATTTAAAAGAAAAAAGAAATGAATTAAAAAAACACTCACACACTCACAGGGTATTAATCTGGCAGTCTGCTGACTTACGTCTGATTATTGTATTGGAATAGTAATAAAAGAGTTCTTTATAAGGAACAAAAGCGAACGTTATATGGAAGTGTTATGGAAGCTGGAGCAATTGCGTTAGTTATAGTAAATGTGCATGTGGAATGATAGGAACAGTTAAACTAAGAAGTAATTGTGTTAAGAAAGTGTCTAAAGGAAGAGAGTCATCTGCGTGTGTGTGTGATATAGTTATATAGAACAATATGCTATTTTTTGCCGTACTGTATTGAGAAACTTGAGAAATATTGTGTTACATTACATTTTCAAAATTATAAACAGTGATAACTTTTGTAAAGGTTTTACCTTATATTGACGGGTACGCTAGCATAATAAGATAAATGAATACATAAAATGAAAGTAATAACTTATTATGCTAGCATCCCCTATGTTTAGTTAATATAAGTTAAATGAATACATAAAATGAAAGTAATAATTAAGCATAAAAAAGCCTTAGATCTCAGATGAGGAAATCAGACAGTCTGGTTCTCATCTCAGATAAGTAGTGACTTTGTGTAGGAGAGATAAAATAGTTAAACCTTTGTCTCACAGAACTAGCCCTCATCCTAACATGAAATAAAACAGTTAAATCACTTATTGCAATAATTAAGCGCTGCCAATTTAATTACAGAGAAGAGTATTAGAGGTGGTAACATTTGGTGGGAGTATAGAATGGGAACTTTACATGTGCGGCCTCTACTCACAAACACCTAATGGGCACCTCCTCCCACTGCGCTCCCAAACTGACACCACAGTGATAGGTTCACATTGCAAAACTTGTCAGGCTTCAAGCAGGAGGCGGCTAATTAGCTGCTAGGTTAATGAGTGTGATGCTCTTGACAGCGTTTTGTTACAGCCTGTGCTGTATTTAAACAATAAATGATTGCTTAAGTGTGGTAGAGACAAGATGATCATAACAACAATTCTTTTTGGTTGCTGTGATCAATACGAATCCCGTATTTGACAGCAGAGAGGTGTCACATGTAGTGGAATGTTACAATTTAGCCAAGTACTGTTTCCTTTCTTTATTTGTGTTCTCTTGAAGCTTCAGTACTAACACAGTAACTAGAATGTGATAAATGCCAGCGAGAGGGACAAACACAACACATTTACTGTATAATGATGTAATCTACATTAACTTGATTTTATATATGTAAAAACAGGACCCATGAGCTCCCTAGCATCTGTTCTTTTTGAGTCCAGAGAAGAAAATATATAAAATAGTTTTCATAAAAATAAACACACAAAAAGTTAATCATACATACAAATGGTGAGCAAAAATGTTTCTCTATGGAGTACATTTCAGCAACTTGAAATGAGCCGTCATACAATAACATGTAAAGTTTCATGTGTTTACAGGACCTTCATTGACGGAACATGAAGGGATCCTCAAGCCAGTCTGCTGTTAGGCAGAGCATGCAGTAAATGTCAATCACATTTGGGAGCAGCATTAGACTGCCATAATCACTAGGATATATGTGGGGGGAGGGCAGGGCCTGATTGCCAAGCGGACCAGACGTGCTCAGCAGGAGCTCCTGTGTCTGGCCATAGATTTCGGGGTAAATACCCCTTCTACTTACGTTTAACAGACGGCAACCGGCAATAATCGTGACCAGGGAACCTAAGCTTGAAAGAATCGTGGTGAGGCGGCCGCTCTCCTGGTTCCTTAGCTGCTGCTGAGACTCATGATTTGCTCTCCCCCCACCCCCTTTGCACCAGTGGGGGTTATCCCGGTCCCCACTGCTCGGCTCCACGCATCCTGCTTACTTCCCGCAGCAGTCAACGCTGGGGAAAAGGCCACAGGGCTACCCTTCAAAACGGCAGAAAGGCCTCATTCTCCTAAACTCTGGACGCAACATGTAGCGCAAGATGGATACTCGGCACTGTACCAAATGTTGCAGCATCTGGATGCACTCTTCGCATGTTTCTGGGCGCAACTAAAGGCACGAAGCACGGCAGCAACACAGGCCGGGAATGTAGATGGAAGATGGGCGGAGAAAGGGTCCGTGAGCCACCCTCACAACTACTCACCAAGCAGATAAGCTTCCAGCATTGAACCCGCCTGGGCCGAGAGCCCCCTATGCATCACCCACGGAGGCATAAAATCCGACGCCACAGGCGGGGAACATCCCAGCGATCCTACCGCATCCCGCCAGGGAAGGACTCGGACTCAGCCGTGAGCACCCAAGTCTGTGGTACATCAATGCAGGCCCTCCCCACAGCCCAGGGCTGAAGGGTTGCCACATTTAGCCCCCTCCATGGTCTGACTCCAAGTTACACCCGCAAGTTCCCGAGCCTTGGAGTTGGCTAAATCTGACTTTGTCATCTGGATCCAGGACTTGACAAACATGATTTGATCATGGCTTCCAGGGCTTACCCATTATGCCTTAATTTTAGTTTAATTTTTGTTGATCCTCTGTTTTATGCTCTACTCATATGACTTAGGCGTTGATGCGATTTCCCAGAGAGACAATATATGCCTGTCACCCTATCTCAAGCCCGTTATAACTATTCCTGGCCTTCACACTTACTTGGCTATCCCGGGCATCTTAAGTAGACCTTTCCAGTCTGCCCACTGCTGAAAATGTAAGGGGCCACAGAGGTTCACCTCTTAAGCTACCCTAGCTAAACATCCAGTAACACTCTTATGCTAAACAGCCACAACGCCTTACCTGCTCTGTTAGTTCAAGAAGTGGGTTATAATCTTGGGCAGCTCTACTGTTTTTCTTTGCATGTTCAATTTATTCTTAATTTTAATGCTACTATAATGTTTTGCATGCACACGGTATACTATAGGCATGTTAAGCACCCACGAGTACTCCATGATAATTATAAAAAACCTATGTTATATGTTGCCTAAATTGAGTCTACAATACAGTTTGTGTATGTACGACTGGCAACACTGGATCAATGATAGAGACACATGGGTGCATCAAAAACACACACACACACACACACACACACCTCCCATGGAAGCCACCAAATGGTCAAGAATCAAGGTCCCACCAAAAGAATGCAAATATTATTTGCTTGGAGCAGTGCTAATACTAAGTGTGGCCCTATCTTTGTGAATATTTTTAATCTGTACATTGTAGATCACATAGTATGCCTACTTGAAAATGTCTTCTATAAATCAATTATTGTTATTTTCCAACCATTTATAAATAGGAATATACACCATCCCTAACAGAACTTCTGCATATGTAATTGTCAATGCGTGTACATTTTAACAAATCAACTTGATATTATATATTTATATACATAATACAAAAATAGATATTTTAGGAGTCAGAAAGGAATACATCAATAGATATAAATATGCAATATCACAAAAAAAGTAGGTAGCAAAATATGAAAAAAAAACAAAAAAAACATATTTTTAGACGTTTTAGAACTGGAATGTGACCGATTTTATGAATGAAAAAATCTCAAAAACCAGGAAGCTATATTGTCCCTTGCATTTTCTAAGTTTTTTTTTGTTTTTTTTTGTTCTGCTTGTCTATTTCATATTTTTTTAGTAAATATAAATCACTTCATCTAGTCAGAGTTCCAAATGATCTTTGCGTTCCACATATACAAATAAAAGGCCAGATACTGTAAAAAATATCTGAATTCCTGATAATGACTAAATTGTAAGCTCGTTTGGGCGGGGCCCTCTTCATCTACTGATCCAGAATGTTAATCATGCTTTATTAGAATTTAGTGTTTGTTTTGTTAATTGTACACTAGCTATATAAATAATTGCAATTGTAAACACACCTTTTGATTTAATGGTCTGTTGGTAGACCAGACACCACCCATCGTAAGCTAGCAATCTCCAATGCTATTTTTTGCAAGACACGGTAATATGTGTGCCTGCACTCTGTTTAAATCCCCAATTTTGTAAAGGTACTTGCACTTATCTGCAGTTGTGCTGCTCTCTGCTGCTCAAATGACATTTTCTAACTCAAGTGAAAAAAAAAATGAAATAAATAATAATAATTTATAGAGATATTTTTTACAGCTTTTCCACACTGCCGAGCTATTTCCTTTCCCACACACCAGCAAAAGTCCATTTTCACAACGGCTATAAAGCGGCATGTTCAGAGCCAGTAAAACAACTCAATAAATAGCCTTGCGTAGCATAGCTGTCTGCTATCTTTTGCTCAATAAAAACAGAGGTGAAGTGCTTATTTTCATCGCTGCACTATAAGAAGACAGAAGCATTATGACTGCTCATACATTCTGACTATCATTTGCCACAAGCTATATCTGTCAGCATTAAATAAAGCTGCATTATAAATGTAAACAAAACTCGCACATCTACAAAATGAGCTGTCCGCCATTGCTGTAGGCGCAGAACTCAGCCTGCTTATTGACTCAGCCGCTCTGGTTTATTTATTTCTGTACACAGCCGTGCATTTACTTTGCCCGATCAGCAGAGTGCGTTGGCAGCAAGTAGCCTGTCTGTTTTACAGTGCTATTGGAGGTGAATATAGGTGAGTGCATTTTTGTTTACTGCAAAGACAGGTTTTGAAAAAGGCATAGATTGGGTTAATTCAATGTTGGAACAGAACCTTCCGCGTTTCCTAACAGAATTAGAATAGAAATCTTTAATCATTTATATGACTTTCCCTGATCACACTAGGATTTCGGCTTGTGATGCTAAGGAAGACATTTACATATTACAATAATAAAGTGGATTACCACTAAAGAATTTAGTGCTTGTCAGCTAAATGGTGTCATATTGAGCTGCAGAGACTTAAACAGGTGCCCTGGAACCAGGAATTGGTATTACAGACATTATGTGACAAGGGTAGGTACTTAAGGGGTAGATACGATCAGGCCAAATTTGACAGATGCTGCCTCTTGTATTGCTTCACAGCAAGCACATTTATCACGAAACATCTAGGCTATCAGAGGTTAAAAAATCCAACATTCAAGTAGTTAAACTCAACTCCCTCACTGTTTACAAATTTATACATTTATTCCCACCTGGAAAACATAAAAAATGCAAATTGGAGAAAATGCATAAAATGAATTACTTAAATGGTTACTCTAAGCACCTTGACCACTTCAGTGATTTGATGTGGTCATGGCGCCTGGAGTCTGTATGTGTAGTGTTTTGCTTTGAAATGCTGCACATATGAAGTTTAACCCCTCTGCTGCCTGGGGTGTAACTTCACCTCCGGCAGTGTCTTTACGGGTGTCATCAACCAGCACGAAACAGGAGTCATGCCAGTCTTTGGCAGCGGACAGCGGATGCTCTCAGCCAATGAATGATGAGGGCTGCGACTTCTGCTGTTCTGTAGAAACATGTAATGGAAACATATTCAGATACTCAGCAGGATGATATATATGTATATAAATGTATGTGTGTAGATAGATAGATAGATAGATAGATGAAACGCCATGCTTTCAGGGACACATAATTGTGTCATATTTATGAAAACACATAAAAAAGGGTTGCCCTGCAGTGTGTATAATGCATATTCTACAGGGTTCTTCATTACCTAATTAATTAATCTTATTCACCTTCTTCTGAATTCTACATACTACTCATGTGCTGTGCAACCAGATGTATACCTTAGGTGTCCCTAACACATGGTGGATATGGTAACTATATATATATATACACACACATATTAATAGAAAGACAGACACACACACACACACTCAATCGGGGATTGGGCCTCAATGTCTATGCAATGGTACCAGTACCTGCCCGGGTACCATTACTTCGGCCACTCAAATAGAAACAAAAGGGTGAACACTCACAGGACTTTCCAAGAGAAAAACCTTCAAATAAGTCCTTTGAATGCTCTCCCTTTTGTTACTTTACCAACTCATTGGCTTTGCACCCCTAAATAAAAATGTTCAAATAAAATAAATTAAAATAAAAAGGTTAATCAGGTTCTGACTAAACTTTTTTAAAACTGAAACGTTGACAATAAAGGCTAAGTTTTAATCAACATAAAAAAGACCCAGCAGTGCTATTCGGTTTTGTGTTTGTTTATACTATATATATATATACACACACACACACAGTTATTTTCTATCTCTTTATAAATATACGCACACAAGCATCCACGGACGCACGGAACAACATCTATTATTACTTGTGCAAAGCAAATACTCTAGTCCCAGCCTTAAATCATTTCAATTCCTATTTCCAAGTATAATTTAATCTTTCTCAGCGACACTTGATGCTTACTTCATCACAGCATAATGACAGATTAAAAACTTGTTGAATTAAATATTAAAGAGGACCCTGGGCACTGCTGCATTCTTACAGAATAACACAGATTGGAGATGAAATAAGAAACCCCAGTGCATATTTTATACCAAAAGCAAAGAATACAGAGATTTCTCCTCCAGGCCACCTACTTTGTAATAAAACGTGGGCCAAGTTTATCTAGGGAGGCTGCAAAAAGAGAATTGTATTATGTAGTATTGTAAACCGTCCATCATAGCAAAATGCTACACAGCTCCAAAGTCCGTATTAATACTACTGTTCAATTTAATAGGGGGGAGGTGGGTGTCAATGTAAGATTGACAGAATGCGATTTAAACAGGGGGTTCTCTGCATACCTTCTCCCAATTTTCCATGTGGTGCATTTTTTTTTTTGCTCAATAGTTTCTTGTCCTTAAAGGCTAATATTCAGTGGTTCAGTGGAATATGGCTAAAGCACTTTGGGTGGGTTTATGAACCTATACATTTTAAAAAAAAATTAAACAATCAATAAAATAAACTAATTAAATAAAAACATTAAGAGAGAGTTGTTTGAATAAATATATATATATATATATATATATTCAAACACACACTTTTTTAAATTATAATTTTTTTTATATTGGTTGAGATCTTTTTGATACATGTAATAGACATAAGAGTGAAGTTTGAATGGTTTTTGTTTCAGGTTTAGTGACAGGTTACTTTACTCTTAGAGCAGCCCCAGGAAATATCCATCCTCGCCTGCAAGGAACTTGCAGAACTCATCATCTCCTATTGGTGGCCAATGTCCTTAATTCAGCCCTAACCTGGGGAAACAGACAGTGTGTCTCTCTCTTACTAATATACCATAAACAAAACAGCTGCTGTCTGGGAGTGCAACTCCCACCAATCTTGTCCAGGACGGAACATGTGTATCCTGCCCCTGCACTGCGATTGAGGGTCTCACATTACATTCTAAAATACAAATCATATTCCACAGGTGTACAAACAAAAAAACAAAAACAGCAAACAGATTAATGTTTCAACCTTTTGTCTTGATAAAGACCGAAAGTTCAAAACAATCTTTTTGCTGCAATTTAATACACTAATTTGATTTGTGGTATCCAGTGGATGCACTCTTTTTTTGATTGAATATATATCTTCTGCGCTGTGTTCTGAACCTCAGTATATATATTTATATCTGTTTTCTTTTTTTGTTTAGGATGAGTGCCAGACATACCAAACATTGTTTATATATATATATATATATATATATATATATATATATATTTATTTACACACACACTTTAAAATATACTAGCTCCTTCCACTACATCCTATGCAGCTAAACAGGCAGTCTCACAGATTATTAGATGAGGCTCCTGATTGGCCAAGCAACTTATTGGAACAGGCAGAGTTAAAGGGTCATTATATAATATCTGGGTATTTGCACAAACAGATTACATTTTAAAAGTGAATAGTATTTTTTATCATATATGGGAGGGATTTCCAAGACTAAAATTCTTAATCCTTTATTTTAAAAAAATAACCACAACTTGCGTACTTCTCACCAGCATTTATTCATGCTATTCCTGTACTGTTGTACTTAATTGTGCTGTAAATAATTATGTACATTAATGGTCCAGACAAAGCTTTTACATAAATTAGCTCTGCATGTAACTCAACCAATTTGTCCATATAAACACTCTTTTATACTCCACCTGCTGTTGTGCATAACTGCTCCTTATAACTCCTGTTGCTTCTTATAATTGTATGCTGTAATATCTCAGACTGCTTTATACAATCACATAGTCACATATATATATATATATATATATATATACACATACGTGTGTGTGTGTGTGTGTGTGTGTGTGTGTGTGTGTGTGTGTGCGCGTGCGTGCTTGTGTAACTGACTAACCGTAAACAAGTGATTTAACCTTTTGTGTAATTGCAGGCTATAGCATATTGTAATGTGTTACTTTGTAGACATTTAAGTAACATAGTCCAAGCAGGTATCTAAAAGGGATACATACTGTAGCAACTCAGGAATTTGTAGAAGAAAATACACACACACACACACACACACACACAAACTTGCAATGCTGATGCATGCAATACAGAACTGGTAATGAAAGATTCCTTAAAGGACCACTATAGTCACCCAGACCACTTTCTCTGAAACTGCTATGTTTACATTGAGGGTTAATCCAGCCTCTAGTGGCTGTCTCCCTGACAGCTACTAGAGGCCGCTTCCACAATCCTCAATGCGAAAATCGCACTGAGGACACGCTGGATGTCCATAGGAAAGCTTTGAGTAATGATTCCCTATAAGCAATTTGAATGCATGTGCATTCGGAGCTGACGTCGGCAGGGGGAGGAGAGGTCGGGAGCCTGGCGCTGGATTAAGGTAAGTGGCTGGAGAGGTTTTAACCCCTTCAGCCGAGCGGGAGGATGGGGACCTAATAACCCTATAGTGCCAGGAAAACGAGTTTGTTTTCCTGGCACTATAGTGCTCCTTTAATTCAACACTTGTCTAGCTTTGACAAAAGAATTGCAAATTTTAAAGAGGAATTTAACATTCTCAATTTTAGCAAAACTTGGTATCTAACAGTTAGACATTGTTTGGGCTAAAAAAACAAAAAAAACAAAAAAAAATACAATTCCTTATGGATTCATTTACATGAAAAATCAAGCAAAGTATGTAAAGGAGTTAACTCTTCCAGTGTGCGTGATAGGCAATGCTGCATAAAAGGCACTGCAATGATAGTTTGCATGCAGAATTCCTCCATTACACGCCCAAGTGTCTGAAGCATTATGAGGTGGAGAAGTTGCTCCAACAGACAAGTGCAACGGAGGTAAGTTGTTTTTAATGGCTTCTGATTGATTATATCCACATGCAAATGCTGCAATAGCATTTACTGAGGTGAAGGGACAAGGAACAGTTATTTTTCTGGAAGCGATAGTTTTTCTCTAATCTCTCAACTAAAAAATTATTTAATTCTTCAATTGTACAGAATACTGGTGATCACTCAAAAAAGCATTTAGTTCAATGACACACCCATACATAAGAGTCATAACATAGATCTTGATACATAAGTGCATGCGATGCAGTATGAAATTCTAGTTACCGTTTAATAACCCTTATTTTGGGTGGGCAATAATCCAACCTTTGGGTAATATGGAAAAACAATTCATCTGTAGCATCAAGAAAACAAACAAATAAAATGGATTTTGACTCTCGATTTCCAGTGAATGCACATTTTTAGGCTATACCGCTTTAAATGTAGTTGAGTCAAACTCAAATCGAGTCAAAACTGGCCGTCAACAGCATACTGGCAAATTATTTTAATTGGCGAGTGTCCAGTAAATGGTTTTATTTGCATGAATATTTTATTATATATTTGAACAGGCTAGCCAGTAAAACTAGTAGATAACATCTGAAATGTTATCATTAAAAAATCTGTTTTAGGTTAAATTTATTGTGCACAATTGTCACATAGTTAAAGATTCACTAACAAGATATTTCTGATATACACAGCTAATACACAATAGCAGGAGTTAGGCAGATTTCGACGACATATCTGATGTGTCAATGATCTAGCCAACAAAAGTCTAGCCAAGTCTAGCCAACAAAAATTTCTAATGCGCTAAATATGTTAAGCTTTGAAGCTTTGAAGCCCCTGTTTTCCCAAATACAAAAAATCCCTGTTGGGAAGAGATATCCCGAGTGAAAACATACATGCTTTAAAATGATGCTTTTTTTATTGGGGGTGTATCTAAAATCAGCTTGCAAAAGTTGTAGATGTCTTGCCTGAAGCCTTCGCAAGTCCTCCACTCCTAATGCAACCCACACTTAATGTGTCTGTTCAATCAGAGACTTCCCAATGCAGCTTAATGAGAAGTATTTGCAAGGTAGGTGCTCTGGACATTGCTGCCTCATGAGTTTAGCTCCATTGAGCTAACCAAACTATGAAGTAACAGTGCCTGTTGTCTGATTAACAGCCAGGGGGTGTAACAAGGTTAATTTACAAAAGTGCCAATTTCTATTAAAATTGTAAAATGAGAAAAAAAAAAAAGAAGTACACACTTTTGACACATAAAGTACTTCAGCATGCTGGAGTGCTTCATAGGCCTGGAGTTTACCTTTAAATGGTTAATCCAACCACCATGCTTTTTAGAAGTGGTCATGGAGTCCGTATGTGCAGTGTTTTTTTGATTGAAACACTGCAGATCCAGAGATATCTGCATTTTTGTGCTGGGGCTGGTTGCACCACCAACACACGTGACATAGGCAGACTGGAACTCTGTTCTAGACTGCCTAATGTCAATTCTGTGCATAATTTATGTCTGTTGTCAGCATGCACTGCTTGCTGGCAACAGAGGTAATCTAATTCTTAACATTGCAGATAGAGATGGGGAAATGTCTGCAAGACAAGCCCCCCACCCCACACATATTACAGATGTCCCCTTCACATCAGTGTTGGCTCTCCCTCATCTTAACATAAATCACATGAACACTGTCTCTTTTCCTCTGTGCAGCTCTCCTCCGCTTCATACAAATTTGTGCTGTCTCTCTCTCTCTGTAGTGTCTCTGCGTCCCTTTCTGGGAGAGTGATGGGCAGGGAAGAGAGCAGGCTCTGTTCAACAGGACAGATGCACCCAGCAATGGGATGTGCCCACCTGGCAAGAAGGCCAATCTGTGCAGCATAGATAAGATGGTGGCCAGACTGACTGACAGCCTGCCTCTCAAGCTAACAACACTGCTGAAGCGCTCTATGCATGGTCCTAGTGACTAGTCCCTTCCCACATTTTTAAACCTGCTGACAGATTTTAAAACTCGGGACAGACCCCCGGGACCTGTTTTTACAGTACCCCAAAATGCAGGACTGCCCTGGCGAATTCAGAACTGTTGGCAATTATGGGTGGGCTGCAACTTCCAATGTTTTCTGCTAATTTTTGAGGTCATAAAATATGTGTATGGAGAAAGAGAAGTATTTCAATGAAATATGAACAGCAAAATATGAGTGGTTCTGAAATGCACTGAATTATGTCCAGTTAAAGAAACAATTCCTGTCAGAATGTTTGTTTTATTATGAAGTCTATGCGGATAAGTCCTAATGGAGTATAGGCCTCAGCAGGCCATAAAGATGTTACGTAACCCTTACTGCAAAAAACAAAACAAAACAAAAAAAAACAACCTATAGCAAAACTAAATCTGATAAGATTAGTTTAATAACTTCCATACAAGTCTGTCAGATATATGGTGAGGAAGAGCATGCCTTTAGTATCTAGGAATCTCCTTCATCACATTTTAATGACAATTATTACTGCAATTTCCTGTGTTCCGATGTCTATTTAGTTTTGTCTGCATGAATTGCATTAAATATTGCTTTTGTTAGCTGCTTAACAGAATTAAGTTTAGTAAACAGGTCACTGAGGTCAGTAGTAAATCCTTCTATATTCCCGACAAGAAAAGAGTTAGGAATCAGTCTGCTGCATGATAAAAATTAGAGTATAGTAATTTTTGCCCATTTGTGATATTATTATTATTATTATTATTTTATTATTTATATAGCGCCATCAGATTCCGTAGCGCTGTACAAAGGGTGATATTGCTAAGGTTTTCTTCCAGTCTCCTTAAAACTATGTCTGCCTCCTACCATTTACCGCATAGGCCCCTCTCTGTGGCTCAGTTGTAATACAGAAGCTGTATAATAATACCTGACTCTTTCAACAATATCATAGTGTCTTGTCTTAGATGTGGATCCCAAACGTGAAAATAGAGAATTTAGCATATTTACTTAGATCATAATTAGTATTAAATCATCTTCCTAATACTTTGCACAATTCTTACAACTCCCCCTAGTGGCTTCATAAAAACTATCCCTGTCTCTATTATTTATTTCTTATCAAATTTCCTTACTTTTTATATTTATTTACACAACTGCATATAACTAATTATGCATTGGATTTTATTATTTCACTTATCTATGTATAACTCTGCTTCAATGCTTTAAAGAGGGTTTCCTGAAGTCCTGAAGAAGATGTTTGACATTTAATTCATGTTATGTAACTAATTTCAAATTTAGCATGCAAAACTGAGGATTTCCATTAGATTATGACTAGCCATCGGTTCATATATAAAAAAAAAAAAGAAAATTTGCCATATAAATAACTTTTGCTTGGCAGGCTAATTTATCTCCTAGCAGCCAAACTGCATGTTTCGTTTGCCCCATAAAACCTGTAACTATAAAGCGTTATATTTCTTTACATTGTTGCAACATTCTTTATTACCCTTTTTATTTTCTGTACAATTATTCAGTTGCTCCATATTTACAGCATGCCCTTTCCTATGTGCTTTATATAAATCCAACCCTATTAATTGTATTTATAATTGTGCCTATCTCACAGTATAGCCACTGCCCATGTTTAACTCTGTTGCAAACCTCATACATGGAGACCAGTACAGTTTTAGGAATTCCACTACTAACTACTTGCTTGTTGCACTTGTAAGCAAAGGCAACTTCAAGCAAAAATATATCTTAGTATTAATCAGTATGGGGCTGCAAGTTTCATAGGTCTGTAATATAGCTCTGTTGCTCTGCACAATAAAACAGAACTGCAACTTAAAGGGCACTGTAGTGTCAGGAAAACAAATGTAAATGTATGGCGTATTCCTTACACATTTAGTTCTAAAACCACCGTTTATGTGATCTGGTTTATGGTGACTGGTTATGAAGATGATTTACTCATCAGATGTGATGATTTCAGAGAATTCAATGCTTTCTTATAGAAAAGCATTGGGAGGCTATTGTAAATGTGTCGCAAAACACCACACTGCGCCAACAGTATCTCCTCATAGAGGGGTGAAGTGGTCATGGTGGTATGCTAGGGGTAATGTTCAGTGCCTCCATGCAAAGAGTAGAGACGTTGAACGGCAGTGGTGCACATTGTGCAGCATTGCCTCAGGAAGCACCTCTAGTGGTGTCTGGGGGGTGGCCACTAGAGGTGTTCCTAGGCTGTAATGTAAACACTGCCTTTCTTCTGAAAAGACATTATTTACATTAAAATGTCTGTAGGGACAGACTATACTCACGAGAACAACTACTACAACTGATGACTACAGTGTCCCTTTAATGTGGATGCCCCTACAATGACGATTTTATTTATATTTTACCTTAACCCGGGATCACTGGGGCAGCTGAGCTGTTTTCACTGCTTTAGCAATCAATTCTCATAAGCAGATAAGGTAAAGGAATAAAGATGGAAGACTGTCTAAGTCCATCCACAAGAAATGGTCCTTAGCATCATTGTTGAAAACATAATTTTTAAAATCAGAATATGATCTGCAAAGCTTGCCATCTATATTGGAGGGGCTCATGAAGTTGTTTACTCTGGGACCTATTTTACATTACTTAAGTAACTGACTAAAATTATCTAACCATTACAGAAATGAACTGACCCATTTTGTAATTGTCGCATTTATTGTTAAGAAAAGATTCCAAAACTAACACCTCAGCTGCCTGGTGTTCCTTTACATGAAGGTTATTCAATCTCATTGTTCATGGACATGTAAAAGATGGGAATATTGCAAAACATTGCCAAATGCACCCTTTCTTACAACTTGTTAAAAGGCAGAAAAACATTCATATTAAAAAAAAAAAAAAACTATTAAAAAAAATCCTTGCAAAAGCAAGCTTGATTCGTTGCTGGTTGGAATCGGAGAGATTCCCCGGAGATGCTATGTGAGGCAGCTCATTGATTTTATTCTTGATGGGGAGCTATTAAACCAGCAAACACACTGACCTTGTGAGCGGAGGCAGGCGGCTGCGGGAGCCACATAAAGCTTTAATATCACCACTCGCCAGCCCATAATAAGAGGACCTGAAACCACAGGGAGACCTTAGTGTGCTGTACTAAACAGATACATATAAAACTCAAACATTGCATAGAGAACCAAGGCTACCTGACATGTCTATATGTCAAACTGTCTACCCATCGAAATACATTACAGTGCATATAGTCATATGCTTTTTTAATCTACATATATACCTGTGTTATGGGATAAGATGTGAATAGGTAGTTGCCGGCACCCATTTTACAGAAATGCTTGCAGTGTGAAGTTTATTGTAGTCTGTCTATAAAATCAAGACACCATAATCCGTGCAACAGCAGCCTTCCTAATACGGCAAATTAACTTTACTAGTGACGTTCTGTGTGGATTGTTAAACCCTCATCAGTCCCGAGGAAGGTGTAACAATCTAAATATAAATGTCCATAATAAAATTTAATTACCATTTAAAAAGATACCCTTTATTTTTCAGTATTCTCGAGATTCACTAAGTTCCGAAGAGCACCTAACACAAGGAGAATAACATACATGAAAACACACAAAAACATTTTACATAGATTTTCATTAACTGCACTATATATTACAGTATCTGTGGATTACATATAGATTTGACTTTACTTTAGAAAGATAAACATATTATAGAATCTATATTTTCTTATGTAACATGTTTTAGAAACCAGCCATTTTGGTTGTATGTTGACTGATACACAGTAGCCATTGCCACAAGTTAAAAATACAAAAATATTTCTTTGTATTTTTTTTTTTTTTCATCAGCTCTATATATTTCTTCGCTTCCCCTTGTAGTTCTCACTAACCTATCTATGTAATCTAGTTAACAAAATTTGGCAAAGCCTTGAGCTTCAGTCAAGCCCGCAAGGGTAGGTATCACACAATACGCCCCCCAGCCTCTTGTCTTCCTCAGTGTCTACAAACTGGGCATCACGCATTATGATGGAAAAATGTCATCAACTGGAAAAAAAACTAAAACGGTGAAGAAAAAACAAGCAAACAAACAAATGGAGACCAAAATAAACACATTTTGGAATATCGTTGAGAGATGTTGAGAGGACAGAGCACCTTTAAATATTTAAAGGCTGATTAAAAAAAAAAAAAAAAAGGCAACAGTATATTATCTCCATAGTAAGATCACATTTAATATAACACAATTTTTAGTAGGGCAGTTGTCATCATGCCCATAGGTAAGACCCTAAAATCTCCCTCTACAACTTCCTAATGAAGGAATTAATCAGACTGGTAACACTGAAGGTGTTGCCAAGCTTGCAAGGCAAATAAAATTTTATATGATGGCACCAGTACATTATTATCTACTTAAAGCACTGTATATGCTGGAACAAAATGCAATTAAGCTGAGATCCGAAAAAACTACTAGACTAGTATTAATTTGCCAATTTCAATACAGCAAACGAAAAATGTCCCCCATAACGATTGTGCTGTACAGTGTAATTTTATCTCTGTTCATGGTATTTATTTTATAGACACAATCTTCCATAGCCGTAATATATAAGAAGTACAGTTGTGAATGGTCCAAAAATGTCGCTTGTACAGTACTAAATCAAAAGAACAGATTTAAAATGTGCTCCTTTACAACTGCTTTAAACAGACAGCAATACTTATATTTAAGGCCACACAAGAAGTTGAAATATATATAGGGTAAGTCAATATTTGGATTCTATGGAAATACATATAAGACACTGTAAGATGCTTAACATTAGGGCACTTTGCCTTGATAGACTTTAATTTCTATGACAGAAAGTGTATTTTGTACTAAGGTACATTTATATTTAAAGGGAAACTATAGTGCCAGGAAAACAAAGTTGTTTCCCCGGAACTATAGCTCAGTATAGTGCCTGTTCCCTCTAACTCTCCCCCCCCCCCCCCCCTCCAACCTCCCGTGGTGCGGAAGATGTTAAAAATCCCCTCTGTCACTTACCTGATTCCAGCGCCGATGTCCCATTGCATCCGCTCCTGGCTGATGTCAGCAGAGAGTCAGGGCCTAATGCACATGCACGGCGATCACTGCGCTCACATTAGAGTTTTTACTGATGCTAGATGTCCTCATTCGACCCAGAAGTCCCTTTAGTGGCTGTCTGATAGACAGCCACTAGAGGTGGAGTTTACCCTGGCAGGTAATTATTGCGGTTAATGAAATACTGCAATAATTACCATTGAATGGTTAAGGGACCTAGGACACTGCACCCAGATCACTTCAATGAGCTGAAGTGGTCTGGGTGCCTAAAGTGTCTCTTTAACATAAAGAAAACTCGACCCGACTGGTACTAACACCAGCAGATGTATATAAGAGAGGAAAGACATTCTAGCATTCACCATGGGCAATACATAGAAGCCAAAAGTGCTGCAGGGAAAAAAATCTACTTAATTTCACAAATCACAAATAGCATAACAAAATATATTTAGACTTATACAGAAGCATACAGAAACTGGCGTTAGTAGGTATTCAAATCCTCTTTATGTACAGGTTTCTAGCCATTGCACAACCTTTGTGTGTTTATTAAACTATAACTGGAATTAAATTGCAGAGTTATTATGGGCACCCATCAGGAATAGTAGTTGCAAGACTTTTTTTTTTTTTTAAGTGGGATTTGCAAGGGGACACTACATAAAACCCTTATGATTTATCAGAAAAAAATCTTCCAGAAACTACAATATTCAAAACAAACCAATTCAGATTTAGCTCATTCTATTTCAAAGCATATGGCTTGATCTTCCAGAAAAAAAGGGGTTTGGGATTCGTACTAATTTAAAAAGAATGACACAAATAAATAGTGAATTATTAGTCTTTTTGTAATGTGCAGAGTATGCAGTTATTAAAGCCGCGTCTCTTTAGTGCTCATCTAAACCCGCGCTCAGTTCAGCAAAGCTAAACAGCTTATTTGGAAGGCAGTTTAAAGGCAGGTTCTTGTATGGTAAACTGTTATAAATCCTCATTATCCTAAATAAAATTACAGCACTTTAAAACGTTTCCAGGGAGGACTGTCTCGCTTCTAAACAAGTGCCTTGGCGGGGTAAATAGGCAACAATCTTTGCAGTGTTTGCGACACAGTGGGGTGTCCATTTCAAATTGTCACCCTGTTAGCAAACCAATTCTACATATTAAAATAAATGTGCTGCTTATTTGCTAGGTTGGGGAGATAGGCTGGAAGGAGAGACAGGCTTGAGAAATTATTTGGAAAATCCAAGGCTGGTGAGAGAATTCTGTGACTTTAATTGCTATTTTTGAGGAATAATTGCGCCCCCTTCTTACATTATCTCCCCATTATTTACCTATTTCACTCACATTCCATCTCCCCCTTCATCCTTTACCACTTACTCTCTGATCTTTTTTCTACACAAACTCTCTCTCTCTCTCTCTACAGTCCTTGCCTTTTCTCCATTTCTTTATGTACGTTTGTAGCTCCCCCTCTCTCTTCTTTCTCTGCCACATCTCTCTCTTTAAAATGAGTCATCGGTACATACAAGTAAATTAAAAATTGATCCATGCCCTTCAATCTAGCAGCCTGGGTCTGAAATGTTTTCCATCTACATTCAGCCCCAGATGTCACTACTTGCCTGTCCCTACAGAGTTTCCCTTGTATTTAATCTTAATAACACTTTTTTTAAAGTAGGTCTGTGCGTGGAATTTTTCAGTCAGTGCTCTAAAGAGCCGGCAATGCTGACTTAAAGATGGAAGTCATTGTGGGTACAGTCACCACCGCCCCAAGTGTCCTAGGTGTTATGCACCTCAAGTAACCCCCATCTAATTCTGGTTTCTAGCAGGAAAGCTGAATTAGATAGGACCCAGTCACTCGGCACTGTGCTACAAAAAGCAAATACCAGGATACAAAGTTGTTGAGATGTTGATGCACAGATACCCACTAGGGGTTTCTCCTAGCACAGGGGTAGGCAACCTTCAGCACTACAGATGTTGTCAACTACATCTCCCATAATCCTCTTACAGTTGTAATGCTGTCAAAGCATCATGGGAGTCCACAACATCTGGAGTGCCAAAGGTGGAATAACCCCTGCTCTACACTCTCACAAGAGGAGAGTAACAACAGGTATAGGCACACATAAACCATACCTCCCAAGTGTCTCTATTTTTGACTCAAATACCTCTCCTCTATCCCAATGTCCTTCTTTGCTATGTGCTCCATAATGCTGGTGTGTCTGAGTGTAACAGAGCTCAACAGCAATAATGCTCACCGTAATGTTTCTTTAAACTACAAAAAAATGTGTTTAGAAATCGGTCTGTGTAAATAAGATACCCTTGTTCCAAATTTTAGTTGAATAAATTGTTATTAGTAAAGTTACCTAAAAAAAACTCAGAACAGCCCCGCCTCCACACAAAGCATTCAAATTAAAGGAACACTATAAGCACAGTTACTATTTTGAAGTTTTGATTGAAGTGGTTATAGTGTCTGGAGTCCCTTGGCGTTGTCCTTCCCTTCACTGTTAAAGAGTTTTTAATGTTTTAATGCTGAACGAGTGTCCCCAGCAGCAGCCCCCCCTGCACTGCTTGAACTAATAAGTAATTATTAGCTTGAATAGCAATGGGCAGCTGTGATGGTCTGAGAACTAACAGCGTTCAGCCTATTACAGTCACGATTGCTGGTATGAATTAGTATGGAAAGAAGGAAGAGTTTAATCTCTGTCTTAGCCACACCTCTAGCTTGGGCTGTGCTGTAGGCGTCCATGGCACCTTATTTAGCGTTTAACTGCTCAAAAATGGTTTAACACTGAATTGAGGGACAGCGTCAGAGGACTCCATACACACAAAAACAATTCAATTAGATGAAATGGTTCTAGTGCCTACAGAGTCCCTTTAAATGGTCCCTCTTTGTTCTTAATATATATATTAACACACACATACATAATTACATATTATGCATATTGCACAATGTAAAATTCAAAATATAAACAACCATTCCCAGAATTTAGTGTATAGCAAAGCAGCTCAGCCCTTTTCAGGATTAAAAGGATGCCTGTTTAACAAGTCTCTGTCATCCAGGAATTAATGAAGCTGTTAATGGTAAAATGGTCAGGAAGTCATTGCTACTGGTTCTTAGACTGAAATACCCCCTGTATGGTCATTTATCAAAGCTCCAATCTATATCCGAAGAAAGAATCATTTTGTTTTGATTGAACTGCACTAATTTAGCATTGAATGACTGGCCATTAAGACACATCCATGTTGAGATTTGCTGATTACCTACCCATGGTGCATTTGCACACGTGTGTAGGCAGTGAAACAACTTCTGCAATTTAGAGAAAGTGGATTTGTTTTGATTAGAAGAAAATCTTCTTAGGGGTTTGAAAAGATTCTTGTTGTCATTGTAATTTCTTTAGTTTTGATTTGACTTGTTGCCGTCAATAAATGTAAACAGCTTTCATTTCTTAAAGTGGCACTGTCACTTGCGGAGTCTTTGCATTTTTTTTGGCAAATACCCTCCAAAGTGACATATCTGCACTTGAGGTGGTGGAATATTTCAAGATTTATTTGTACAAAAAGGTTCTCTATCGTCTCGAACAATTGCAATATAATAGTCATGTATTGAAACATGCGCAAAATATGCATATTCCCTTCCATAACTGGAAGCAACGGAATTGCAGGATGTAGTGGGGAAGCTTAAAAACGATTTAACAGAAAATAGAGGGTAATAACCCACGGCCTCTGTGCACTATAGTCACTTTAATAAGCTGAAGTGATTATGGTGCTTAGAGTGTACCAAATTCGGTTATTTTCTTGGTTGGTAAAAGCTTTAGATTTTGAAACATTTTGACACTTTAGTTAGGAAAGCTTTGGGATTTGTCAGAACTTCAGCTGATGTTCGAGAAAAGGATATTTATAATTCCTCCACTGCACTGTGTAAACAACTGCTTCTCAAAATACAATAAATTGTATATTTCAAAGACAGTGCATACAGATCATCATCCTGAATTGGTTCACTTGTGGATGGAATCTGCAATAAAGACCTCCTTCGGCAACAAGGGGGAGTGACATCACAGGAGAATCAGGCTGTATGGAGAATTTGACTTTGGTGCGAGATCTAAGATCATTGGTTACTGAGTCTCTTTTAATTGCGTGATTACATTTTTTTTTATATTTTTTTAAACACCAACATATTCCACATCAGGCAAAAGTATACACACATTTGCAAATGTATATTTTTACATTTTACTTTTGGTATTGAGCTGAGCTGCTGAAAATATTGGTATAATAATAATACTTTTACAAAAATGAGTGCAAAGTATAACAAGCTCTGAAACAAAAGCAAGATACATCTATATAATTACAAACACCTAGTATAGTTATAAAAAAAGAAAATTTAAAAAAAGCAGATGTTTTAAATAGAAATTGTATCACACAAACATTTGGAACTGAATTAACTTAGGTCAAAGTGCCTTTTCTGCCCCCACTGTCTTTGGACAAATGGAAACAAGATATGACTTCTGGGAGCTTCCATGTTGGTAGTCTGCTCCTGAAATCGACTCATGTAAATGCCAATGATTACAAAGTGTTTCATAACTTGACTATTGATAACATCAATCAATGAGATCCCTGTTTTACAAGAGTTTACAAGCAGTTTTATGATAAAATAGTGTTTTATTTGTAACCTGAGATGATAAAATCCAAGCTTCCCTAGCGGAAGTCTTGTAAAATAAAAAATAAAAAACAGCATTTCTGCTCCCAGGAGCCTTCTTCTCTCTTTTTTTTTTTTTTTTTTTTTTTTTAAAGTAGGAGCTATACTAATAATGATTTGTCTACATGTATGCCTCACCTACTTGTGTCCCAGGTCTGGCAGGAAGGTCCCAGTGTGCAATGCTTTATGCCAAATATGTTTCTTTTAAATATAGGCATAAATAAACATGACTTGAAAACATATTTATCCTGTTACATATGTAAGGTGAAATTTATTGCAGTTCAACAGCATCCATCTGGCACACTAACAGTATATCCATACCTCCCAATATTTCAAATGGACAGAGCGACCATTTCATTTTAGTGTAAATAAATGGTGGTGTGGCCAGGGAAGGGGCTCTTCTCAGAAATTTTAGGTGGCTAAATAACAATTCATGAACAAGAACAATGTATCTTATTTGCACAGACTGATTTCTAAATATATTTATTAGTTTAAATTACTGTATTATTGCCGTGGAACTCTGTTATACACTCCGACACCAACAACATGGAGCTCCTAGAAAAGAGGGACAGAGGGATTTGGACCCACATTAGGGTCTGTCCTTCCTAAATAGGGATACTTTGGAGGTATGTAACTCTAACACTGTAAATACCGCCATCACCTCATTGAATTATAAAGTCCATCCAGGTCAATCTGAACAAGACTTGTACCCTCTACAATAGCCAAAGTAATTCTATTTTGTAACTGTGACAGGGTATTAAACCCTGCACTCACAGCCTTTAAGTGGTTCTTGTCATCGTTAAGTGTGTCTGCATACTTCATTGTGACTTAAGCTTTTCAAGTTGTCTTTTATTCTAGTTATGTTGTGCTCTGGCGTCTTGATCCTGGCTAGTTTTTCGATTATGAGTATTTATGAAACAATGTCTCTGGCTTGTGTTAAAGTACATGTCTCTTTATTCTGACGTTTAGCATCACTAGAATTTTTACATGGATCCTGGCAACTCTTAAAGGGACACTGAAGGCACCCAGACCACTTCAGCTCATTGAAGTTGTTTCGGTGCAAACTCCCATCACCCTTGACCCTGAGCATGCAATTATTGCAGTTTTTATAAACTGCAATTATTACCTGCTACGGTTAACTCCTCCTCTAGTTGCTGTCTACCAGATAGCCACTGGAGGGACTTCCATGTGGATAGGCAACTTTTGGTCGCCTAAACAACGCTGGACGTCCTCACGCTATGCATGAGGACTTCCAGTGTCACCGGAATCCTAATGCGAGAGCGGCCATTGCCATACATGCGCTTTAGGTCTCTCCCACCAACTGACGTCAGTGGGGGAGGAGCGTGGGTGGAGTTGAGCCAGCGCAGAAGAATATCAGCGCTGGACCCCGGTAAGTGACAGAAGGGGTTATTAACGCCTTCAGCAAAACGGAGGGGGCCTTGACAGAGGGGGAAGCTATAGTGCCAGGAAAACAAGTTTGTTTTCCTGGCACTATAGTTTCCCATAAAGGCTGGTAATACTGCACTGGTTCCTATATGTCATACATTTCCATGCTGTTTAGTGTTTTGGCCTACATCTTGTGTGTTAGCATTCCATATAATGATCACTAGCCCTCAAAAAGACAAGCAAACTGATCTTTTGAATCCCTAATAGTATGAAAGTTCTATTTATTTAGATAGAAAGAAATACTTGATGTGCTAGAGAGCTAGTCTAGAGAACTATTCTTCCCCAAACACATAGATTGAACATTTTAGTATTTTCTGGAAACAAAGTGTTTAGTCCTTTTCAGAAAATGTTTCTCACTGCATGTTCTTTTAACAGTTTTTGACACCACTGATATTTCTTTATTTTGCCAGTTTGTGAGAATGAAAATAATTATTCGGTTGTTTACACCTTCTAACAATAAATATACTAAATCAAAGCTAATTAAGGACAAGGGCTCATTTTGCTAAGTGTTGACAACTCATAATTAAGGGCTTAGAGAGAATCTGACACTCTTTGTGCTTTTGACACAAATCCTATTTTAATAGTTTTCGCAGCAATTAACCCGTCCGTAAAGACAAAGAGTACAATATCATTTACTCACTTTTTTCAGTTGTGGCTTTTCCAGCTGTTATTGGAAAGACTGTTTGCCTTTCTAATTTTACGAGCGGAAAATTTTAAGTGCCTCAAAATTAATGCTGAACATCAAGTAAAAAATCAAAACCTCCTAAATTTCTATCCCGGGTAATTATTATTATAGGATGTTTATTTTCAAAACACCAACATAGTAAAGGATCACTAAAGTCATCCTGGCCACTTCATATCAATGAAGTGGCCTGGGTGCAGTGGTTCTGTAATTTTAAAGGGACACTCTAGGCACCCAGATCACTTCATCTCATTGTCCCTGTCCCCTTACGCCTGCAATGTAAAACATTGCAATTTCAGAGAAACTACAATGTTTATATTGAAGATTCTCTGAAACTGCAATGATTAGTAAGGTTAAGGCTGCCTCTAGTGGCTGTCTACCAGATAGCAACTAGAGGCGCTTACTACAGTTTCACAGAGTTTAACTCCGTGAAATGACAGCGTCTTCTACATCCCATTAGGAAAGCATTGACTTAATGCACACATGGTACTCTCGCTGCATTAGGTTCCCACCATCAGCTAACGTCGGAGTGGGAAGATCCTGACCGAGCACCAAGGCACCTCGTGCTGGAAACAGGTAAGTGTTCGAATGGTTATTTAACTATTTTATGGCTCATGGAGACGGGGTAAAACTCGGTCATTTGATGTGGAAGTCCCCCATAGGAAAGCATTGATCCAATGTTTTCCTATGGGGAAGCATGGATGCATGCATATCAGGTTTCCTCGTCTGGAGGCCATGCCTCCTCCATGACATACTAGGAGGAGGAGAGGAAAGTAGTGTTGAGGGAGCCTATGATTGGTCCGCAAACGGCTACACTGACGTCGAAGGGGGGTGTAGAAGATTAGCGGCAGGTGTTTCACCCAGCTCTGGATTCAAGGTAAAACTTTTTTTATTTCAGATTTTACTGCACATTAAGATAATGCACAGTTCATGGAAAGGTCCCACCTCTCAACAGGGTTATTGTTATCCTTTAACTATAAATGATATTTTATCAAGCATTTGTAGGTAGCCATATTGGACCATATGGGCATATTTTGGACCCACACTTTCAAGATGATATATTTTAAAGGGTGATAGGGTCAGTACTGTAATGTCTTAATAGATATACAGTAGGTTTTATGTGAAACAGCACAGTCCCGTGCACGTTTTGTATTTTATTGAATAAAATAAGTTTAGGCAGGAATACAAATGAAGTAAGCTGAAAAAAAAGGACAAAGTCCAAAGGGAAGCGAGGGAGTGTGTGTCAGGCTGAACTAGCTACTGGGGGTAACCACTTTAGCTTAATGTAACATAGCAAAGAGGAGAGCAAAATTGAAAAAAATAAAGCCCAATGTAGTATAAAATATAACTTTAAAAGATATAACTCTAAAAAGATACAGTGAAGTGTATAAAACCATATACAAATATAAATTGTGTTATTGTATTTAAGAGACACACCAACAAACCAGAAAGCACATAGACAAAACATATTTATGTTAGATATATGTGTGTGAACAATCTGGTCAGAGGTGGAAATCTATAGTCAGATTAGGAAAAAAAGAGAGGATGAGGGTTTGACACTGAATGAAAGAAGATGAATAAATATGTTATTCAGGAAAAAATAATAAAAGACAATAACACAATAAGAAAATAATACAAAGCCAGCCATTTAAAAATATATATATATATTAACTCTACAGACTTTTTAAATACATAGAAATGAGTAATAATGACATGTATAGTGTTAGGAAAGCCCAGCCTAGATTATATTTTCAGCATTTTATCAATGCAAGCATCCTTGCATTTTAGAGAAATGGTGAAGAGACTTGCAGATGGAAAAAAAGACCAGTTTGAAACGAAAGCTGCATTTTGTGGGACCTGCTTGATGATTTCAACCAATTGCAATGCAGCCGAAATTCAAAACATGATCAGGGACTAGAAAATTCACAGATGACGATAAGTAAGGCAGCCATCAGTATGCTGTAACATCTGAGACAACAATGGTTCATGGATCTCATAAGTGGTTATCACGTATTGTCCCATAAAAGCAAATGCAGCATTAGTAGCTTTCGATTTCAACGGAGGATGAGGCTGGTACTTACACAGACTGGGATTCCCAGATACTCAATTACAGCGACGGAAGCCTTACCTCCATCACTAAGAGCAGCTTCGCTGCACATCCATTTTTACTAAACAGGGTTCCGTGTCTTCTTGAAGACATTTTATGGTGAAAGTTAAAGTGAATGTGATAAACAAGCACATTGTTCCCCTTTCCGAATTCAGTCTATAACAAATCTAGCATACATAAAAAGTCTATACGAATGCATCTTTCTATTTCTTAGCCCTCTAGTATTTGCTGACACCAAAAGGGTTACTCTTCCTTCTTCTTCGTCAGCCAGCCGGGAGGGACCGCTAAACCCTCATCTTTGGCATTGCTTGTCAGTGAAAGGCAAATTCACACAGCCCCTCAGCCCTCGCTATGCAGGCATGGTCTTCTCCAGCTGCAGCTTAATTTCCTGTGACTTGCCTAATTACTGTAATTAAGGATTAATTGCCATTAATTATTCACACATAAGCTCATCGCAAATCATGGGGTAAATGTCTTATGAAGGCTGCCATACAAGCCATGTATAAACACACTGAGATGCTCCGGGCGGGAGGACGGATTGCTGGAGGACTGGAGCTAATTTCCAGTCATTCTCCTAACGAAAACAGCCATAATTCTCGCCCAACAGACAACCGATCCTCAGGTTGTGCTCAGACATCTCAGATATTTTGCTTTATGCATTTTTGTTTTTTTACCAGGGTTCTTAGTGTGTCTAAGGTAGATGTAATTTACATTTATTCAGGTAGAATGGCTACATATTTGAAGGTGAATGCAGCGTTACATGTGAGTATACATGTGCTGGAATTTGGTATCAGTGTACAACACGGCAAAATATGCTGCAAAGGGGGAGTCATGTAGATATAATAATGATAAAAGATAGCAAGCAGGGTCATTTCAGGCCAGCATGCCGTATCTAGTGCATATGGCTAAAATTAACAAATACTTAATGCAAATATTTCTGCAGTTATAAATACCCACCATCATCTTGCTTATCAAGGATAATTATATATAAAAAATAATTATATCCATTAAGACAGATAATTTTTTATGGTAAAGTCCATGAGTTTATATATATATATATATATATATATATATATATATATATATATATATATATAAACCAATAAATAAAGGACCATAGCAATTTGGTACTTAGGATAAATATGCCATCACTTCAAATGTAAACCCTACGAGTAAAGCATTCTTTTAATGTATGAGGGAATGACATGCTGAAGATTTGATCCCTTGGCATTGCAAGTAGAGGACCTGGAGTGACTTGACTTTTTCAAATGCAAAAAAAAAAAAAGAGAGAGAAAAAGGAGTTTCCCTTGCAGAGTCAGTTTCTTTGTCAATGCAACCAGTAGCTGCTCAATATGATCGGTAGCTACATAGAACACATATTTTAACCCTCAATATATGTACCACTCTGTACACAGCAGCCGTGTTCGATACTTTCATTTTCTTTTCTTACATCTTCAGCTAAGCATAAGAAATAAAACAGCACCTCTGAATGAAAATTGCATTAATAATGGCATTTAATAATTCGCCCACCGACTAGAATAATACAGTGACTTTCTACACCTTTTATTCAGTGTACAAACGTGATAAGCAATCAAGCATAGCTCGTCTAGCAACTAAGGCATGACGCCTACACTGTTTAACCTCGCTGGATTCCAGGCTTCATACAATAGAAAGAGCACTAGTTAGTAAATATGGTCCTAACGCTTTGTTCTCATTTTCATTCAGCATAGATCAAGATATGTAAGGCCCGAGGAATTTTATGTAGGCAAATTGAGCGATTTTCCATGGTAATGCATGAAGCATTTTTTCCTCCAGTAACTACATGTTTTTGGCAGAGTTAAACATTTATGCTAATGTACCTTCTGCTTTAATGTGTGAAATGGTTCTCTTCGTTAAGTACGTCACTTAATGAGGCTTTTTCCGTTATCTACATGACGCTGGGGCATGTAGGAGTGAGCATCGCGATGTCTGTTAAGATTTTGTTTCATAGGAGAGACAAACAGCATATGATACCTGTGCTTCTTGTAAAATTACAATGCAACTCACCAGAATATTGTAGAAACAGCAATGATTATTCCTTTTTAAAGATTACATTTTTTATCTTTCACATAATGTGGCTGATCGCTAAAGAAAAGTAATCCATAACTACATTGTGCTTAAATATCTAACTGTGTCCACTATTACAGAATGCTTCATCGAGCAATTTAAAGGTACAATGTACCAAATTTAGAATACAATGGCCATGACCAGTCAAAGATGGTAGAAAGCAAGCCAGGACTGGTCATCAGGCAAACGCCCAGTGGGCTGCGATGGCTACGGGCTGAGGCTGGCAGGGGAAATCAAAAGATCTCCCCTGCCAGCCCATGCAGTGCAGCACTGGCTCTAAGAGTGAGCACTATTTCTTCACGAACCGGAGGGGAGCTTAAATGACTGGAGAATTGAGGCAGGCAGCCTCCGTTTCTCCCTCTTGCAAGCTCAGATATTGTTAGAGCAATGCGGTGGTAACCTGGCACAGGCACTCGTGAGAGGCACCTGCAGATGTACAGACCCAAACACTAGCCCACTGGATCACCAAGGATCAACATGACCCCCTCTCACCCTACAAAGTAATAAGCAGGAAGGGGAAGTAAAAGGTTTGTGTTTTTTTATTTATTTATATATATTAATTAATTATTTAAGCTCATATCCTACCCCTTTTATACACACTACACTACTGCACTTACATACACAAACACACTACACACACTCTACTCCTCCTATATACAAACACTACACCCTCTGGATTTACATATTAAAAGACACTATACACACTCATCGATCTAAACGCATACTGCACGATCGATGCACTCACACATTCTCTATACAGACAGTACACACAACTCCATATCCTTATAAATACATACTCTTTACACTCACACACACTACAACCCCACACACTACAACCCCTATACGCATACAAATACTAAAGCTTATATATACACACACACACACACACAATACAACCCCATGCAGCCCCTAGATACACACACAGTACAGCCCTTACATGCACACACAACATCCCCTAGGCCTACACATTCTACAGGCCCTATAAACATGCACACACACATACTATAAATCCTAGAAACACACACACTAAAGCTCCTAGCCACACATAGTACTCCACAAACAGACCTCTTTACCTTTACTACAAGACAAACAGTCTACTGTACACACATGCAATCCCACAAGCAACCTCCAAACACATACACCATCATAAGGAGCATCCCACACATGCAACATACTTTAACAGCCCTGTTCCATTTTTGTTCTCTGGTATCCCACTATTGGTGACACCAGACAAGTCACTAGCAAACAAAGTGCATGCATACGTTGTGCAGAAAAAAAAAACAGGACATTTACTCCAACCAGAGCACTGAATGCTCTCGAGGGGCATCAAACTAACAAACTAATTTGGGTGGGAATGGAGGGGGGGTTTGTCATTGGTGATGACATAACATGCTCCCTTTTTGGCCCTACCCCTCCTAGTGGGCTCCTCTGCCCTTAACAACCGAGGCGGAATTTTTGTCCCAGTCTTGCCCTGGTAGAAAGTGACAGATTTCAATTATATTGCAGGGTTAATCACACTACTAGTGGTTGTCTTCCTGACGACCATTAGAGGTCCTTCCCTGTGATACTGAGTCAAACCATGCACATAGCCTCCCAAAGCTACCATCTGGGGAAACATTAGATTGGCTGAGATTATGAGGATTGATGATCTCAGCCAATAACGTGGTGCAGCCACAAAGAGAGCACCGTGGCAACAGAAAAAAGGTAAGTACAACTTTGTAATATTAACGGGAGGGAGAATCGGTCATCTAAGCAGCTAGCATACGTAAAGCAATAGTGTTCTTTTAACTTCTTTTGAGAGGGACCATATTACACCAATTACATTTGCATGGCAATTTGTGAAATTTATATCTATATATGATAAATACCTTAACTAAGCTCTTCTCACCAAGACTGAGTCCATAATATGAAAGTTAAGAGGTTCAATTCACTAAACAGAAAGTTGCAGTGAGTTTACAACAGACTTATAGACTAAAACAGCTAAGCTGTTAAAAATACCTCTGACGATTTCTGGCCTTTTTTTTTTTTTTTTTTAAAGCACAACTATTTTATCTAATTACGTTGACCCTATGTGTATCGGAGATCAAAAAGCATGTTAGGAAATATTTCTTAAAGAAAGGATTTTAGTTATGACGTTTATAAGGCACGTGTCTTAATAATCAGAGCCATTATACAGAGGACATTTGATTGTTTTTCTTTTTTTGTGGAAGGCTAAAACCAATATAAGGATGTTAATCACAATACAAATAAAGCAAGTTACTATATAATTCTCTGAAAACGAAAAGCTCTGGAATCCAGAGAGAGAATCTCGTAAAAAAATATGATTTCCGTAATAAAACAAATTACATCCGTACGTATGAAAAATATCCAATGACATAAAATGTGAAGCAGCATTTCATCTCTGTCTGAACGCGAGGTTGTCACTCTCTAACTGCCTACAGCTTCGGCTAAGCATGGCCCATCGCTTCGCACCCTCCGCTCAGTGCACACTCGTGCCTCCCTGGGACTGTCATCTAATTGATATGTCCCCATTCATTGTCACCTTGACTCACTGCTGGCAGCTGCAGTGTCACTTCCCATTTATGGGCTGGGAACTCCCCTGATCTGGGTAATTAAGAGTTTATGTGTTAATTGGTGTAAATACAAAGATGGCAGTCGAGGGCGTTAATTCCAGAGCGTGGCCGTAAATTGCACAGCTGATGAGGAGATTGAGAGAAAGGGAGAGAGGAGGGAGACATGGTGGATGATAAAGAAATAGGAATGAGTGATTCACAGGGAGCAAAACCCTTTCAGTGCCAGAGGAATGAGCAACAAGAGCTCAGTGGGTTAAAGGAAATTAATTGTTATAATCCTGTTGTATGAACAGTTGGCTTAACTGTAGCATGTGATCGGATGAGGTTAACATAACATTTGTTTATCTGGCTAGAATGAAACTCTACATATGATCTGGCCAAAAGTGTATTAATACAAAGAAATGAGAATTGTGTGGATGAACCAGAAAAAAAAAGTATCATTTCTATACGTGGAGAATTCACTCCTATTACATTCTCTCTGTGCTGTTTGATTTGGAGACAGTCAAATCAAAGGCGATAGGCAAACAAAATTCTATTTAAATGTTGTAGGGAGAAATGCTATCTATCGCACATAGGAAGAACACTAGTGGTTGAAAATGGTTACCTTGAGCAAGGGTAATCAAACAGTAAGCTCCATGGATGTTGACAAAACATTAAAGGAATTTGTAGTTCTAGCAAAGCTGTGAATCTACCTTTTAGCCACAGTGACCAAATGCCAAATGTGGGACCACAAACATAGGTACATGAGACAACAAGGGAGATACTGCGGCAGGTGGATTACTAGGGAAGTGAAGTTTGGTGTTGAAAGTGGTCTGCCAGAGTTTTTGGATTTCTGTAAAACAGAATTAACCATTTAATTTTATAGATCTGTAATCTTTTTGTTATGTAGAATTCTGTAGAGCTAGTCAATCATTGGCCCCTAAGAACTGGAGTTGGACTGCCATAACACAGAGCAGTAGGAGGAATTATAGCAAGCCGTTATGTGAAATGGGTCATTTACCATAACTGGATTACCAAATGCGATGTCTGTAAAATAATCAACTGCAGTCTCTATATCAAACAACATTAACCTTGCTGAAAGCAGGTGGAATTTATTTTCTTTATATTCAAATACGCTGCACAACTCCCAAGCAATCGACCCATAAGGTGATATTGATCTTTAACAATCGGAGTCATAGAAAATCACACATAATATGCTGTCTATGCGTATGGGGTCATTGCTTATTTAACCATTGCGATGCTGGGGTTTCTAGAGCAAAACATTGACAACAAATAAAGTGTTAATTGAATTGTGATTAAGGTTGCTTTTGCAATGAAAATGTTAACAAAATGTTCACCCTCCCATAGTACCAGATGTCCTGCTGGAGGTAGATGACACACACCATAGAATTCAAATGAGGAGGCGGCAAGCCCCCTTATAGAAGCATCTCAGTCTCTCGTCCCTACCTCTCCAACAATCGCTGTCCTTCCATCAATCACCCAGGGTCATGAATATACAAGAGGCAGTCTGAGAGAGGCTGCTACCTCCTGCCGATCAGCTTGGCCTAATTATCCAGGCTTTCTTCTTTGTCTTCTAAGTGTGGATAGAAGAAGGTAGGGAGCAGCCTGGGGCATCATCAAGCAAGGTTATGCACACTGACCCCTTGTGTGGACACAACATGTTTGATTCCAAGCTTCAGATGTCACATTTTCTATTCATCATTAAAAGGATGGAAGGCGTGGGTTCTTAAAACGATGCCCTATTCTCTCTTCCCTTCTGAAGTCCCCTGTACATTCAACTCCCCCCCCCCCCCCCCCCCCCCCCCCCCCCCCCCCATAGAAGCTGTCATTTCACCATTGTTCCAGACACTGTGGTGAATTAACATTCTAAGTGCTGTGATGGTAGTGTTCTAAGGCCAGCCAAGGTTTGTTAGCTAATGATCTCCACCAATGACTGCAGTGTGTTTATGGGTACTGCTGTGGGTTGAAGTATTGTGGAGTAGGACATTGTAATTAGTAATGATGTAGGGGCAGTGTTTAAGGGTTGAGCAAAAAAAATTGTAACGTGAAGGTTTCTGTTGGAATGGAATCAAAGATGAGTGTCTAGGGCATTTTATCATCTTGTATCCCCTAGCTTGAAGTAGAGGAAATATTTGTTATGAATGTAAATTTACTTTAAACAGGGAATATTTTGAAGAGATTCTGGTGGCCATCACTTCAAAAGGAGACAGCAAGTAGAATAGCACCAATGATTTCTGCTGTGAGATATGTAGAGTAGGAAAAAACAGCGGATGTATCAGTGTTGAATGGCTGTGTTTATGGATGAGAATAGTCTCATCAGCAAATTTAAGCAATAGAGGAGGAGGATCTGAATGTGGGATTCTATGTGAAAAATAAATGATGTTGGGTTATAGGTAAGAACTTGACTGTAGGAGCTATGATTGTCAGTGGTAAAGCTTGGAGCATGGGCAAGTAATGGCCAAAGAGTGGCCATTGTACATAGGTTTACAACAAAACATGATGAGATAGCACACATGACTTTACAGTACTATATATACTATATGTAGAAAGGATTTTATGTGTCTAGTGTCATCATGTATACAACGGTACATGAATGGGTTATCTATCAAATAAATTAAATATAAAGAGAACACACGAGCCACATAAAGTACCTACATAATAACTGGAAATTAGTCTCATTGCAATAAGCCAACAGTCTACTTGAAAAAGACAACCTGGAGTAGATGTCAGCTATGTCTTTGATTGTGGAAAGTGGAAGTAGGTCTATGTTTTATGGATGAGGCCAATACTATTCAAGTTTTACTTTACTGCTTGTTGATACTATCATAAATATATACAGAACACATAAAAATGGACTTTACTGCATTATTTTTTCCATAGATGTATAAAAATATATAACTGTACTATACAAAATCACTGCTAAAAAAAAGTGCTCACATTCATCTGCATATTTAACACACACACACAGATCAAATTGTACGTGCACTGTTCTGAAGGGCCCTGTCTGTGACAATTTGCAGATGTCCACGGCCAGAAGCATATGAAATAATAAAGCTCGCTAGCTGTAAACATTGCAGAATTCTGACACTATTGATTTATTGTGTCTAACGGTGACATCAAACCGGGTAAGTGACAGAAACACTGTTACGGCTTTAAGAGCCGTTTGTCACCGATTAAAGCTGCCAAACAGGGTTTGCCTGGACTGGCCTGTCAGTCCCAGCGCAAATTACTGCTTCCCTGTGCAGGCTGACGGCAGCCTGCAGCAGCCCCTCCATGTCTTCATTACCTTGTCACTGCAAACACACGCAAGGCCGGTCCCAATTTAATATGCGTGCTAATTATGCAAATTATTAATTGGGCTGGAGTTACAAACATATACAACAGAGATGAGATTTTAACTCTATTGAGCTCTGAGCAGACATTCAAAAGATTATGTTGTAGGGAGTTACAGCAGCATTCTTAATTCACATGTTTCATCCAAACAGTTAGGCTTAACACATTCATCCATACCTCGGTTCTCCTGCCACCACTCGTTCTAAAAATATACCCCTTCTATTAGCACTAGATACATAAAAGGCATCAATAATAATTAGAGAATTACAACTTTCCTTTTACAGTGAGCAACATGTAGAGAAAATAAAATAACTGAACTTTCAACTATGATCAATAAAGGTTAATATTTAACCGAAATGGTTTTAATTTTCTTTGCTATTAATTTAGTTCCTTTAATTTCTGTTAAGTTGGGAATTGATGGTATACTGCAAGCATGAGAAAGGTTTTGGTGCAGGGTCCCATATTGCATATCTTCCTGTTTCTTTGATGATCTGAGCCTATATTAAAGTTTATAGTGGCCAAAGCAGTCCATTTTATACTCTTTGCAAGTCCAGCTTGAATTGTACCGAAAGGAGAATTATTGATTGCGCTGTTCTCAGAGGCCGGATAGATGAGCTGAACGAGATGACATAGGAACTTTACACTTAACTTCTCTAAAGAGGTCACATCTTGTGGAAGAAATGTATTAACCCCATTATACACACACGGCCCCTTGTTGGTCCACCACCCAACACAACGAATCACAAACTCACACTCATCGACGAATATTGTAGATACTTACCGCTCGCAGAACCGCATCCTTAGGGTATCTATGGGCGCCACTGTGTCCACATCGCTCTAGCTCTAATCTGACGCACTCAGCTCCATGACATATCGATACGACAACACTCTGCAACTCCCACTATGGGATGTAAATACAACTGTACAATGTTACCTGTTATAAGCTGGCTCGGGAAGCGCACTTGACTCTGTATCTAACCATATTGTCTTTGTATAATGCTACTTTATTGTAATCTTACATTATGTGGTTGGTAAGGGCCTGCAAGCTCTAAACTCACTGTTTTCCCTTGATAATAAAAATTGATTATCAAAAAAAAAAAAAAAGAAATGTATTAACCCCATGAATGATCTATAATTCCATTAAATCCAGTGTTAGGCAAACCCATATAGCAAGAAAATCTTTAAGGACTTGTATGCATATGAAGTATAATCACTTCTGATTCATGAATTCATAATCAAAATGTAAGGGAAGGAAGGTGATGATCAGAACAAACTGGGCTTAGATCTGTTTGACAAGTAGAAGTTGATGAGCCAAATGTAACCAACCAAATTTTGACAAATAAACAGCGTCCACAATGACAACTTATTTCATTGCTCCCTCATACGAATTTCATAGGCAGCCTATGTCGTAAAAAATTAGAGAGCAATGGTTACAACACTGGTTGATGAAGGGGTCAGGTTTCCCTGTACAAAATACAGGTCCAATAAGGCAAGCACATATTGTTTAATCAAAGCTCTACACAGACACAAAGCATATTCACTTTCCTTATTGTGTCACACACACAAGAATCACATTATCTTGCTATACATATTACTGATGCACTCTCATGCATCTATCTACCCAGCAATGACAGATATGTGACCCTGCAGATGTTACTGATCCTTCGTAAAACTCAGCACCGAATCTATGAGAAAGGCTATACTGATGGGATGGGATGTGACATCACAAGCTCATTGTCCTCTCACACTAAGACAATTTTGCAAGCAGGAAAGATCCATAACAAACTGCACCAACAGTAATAATGGGTTTGAAGAATGTATTTATGGTTATTCTGACTTTAACCTATGCAGCAGCAACACATGGTCCATAGCCAGCAACACAGAAATTGAAACAGAGTCTAGCACAGTGGTTCCCGAACCAGTCCTCAGGGCCCACCAACAGCACAGGATTTATGTATATCCCTGTTTTATTCCAATGGGGGTACTGGCAAAACCTGGACTGTTGGTGGGTCTTGAGGACTGGTTTGGGAGACACTAGTCTAGTAGCCTCTGGAGGCACACAGGCCACCATTTTAACAGGTCTGGTGTAGATCATCAAAATCCAACTGAAGCCTCTGAACTGGGGGTAACTATTATGAATTTGTGTTCAACCTCAAACTGCCTTCAAAGGCCCTTAGTCTATGCATTTTATAATTCATATTGTGGCATATATGCCTCCCAACTTCTAACTGCAATATGGCAGTCTACTTCAAACAGATTCTATTTTGACAACACGCAAACCAAGTTCAATAACATTTACACTATAATTAGGCTAGGTGCCTTTATTCGAACATCAACACTGCCATTCAAGAAGTGCATTGTTGCGCACAGACAACTTGCCTATTAAGAATAACAAATTACTTCACTGAATAAATGTTTCATTGTATTTACCATACATTTCATAAATTAGAGACTCAAAAAATGTTGTAGTAGATTTTCAGTTATAGTAACAGGACTATAATGTATAGAACATGTTTATCACAACTTGTTGACTGATATAAAATCAGAACATTTTGCACCTGTTCACATTACTGCAAACCCGTGGACTCTAGATTTACCTCAGATAATTTTGGTTTAGGTGATTTGACCCTGTCACAAAGAAGTTTTTTGCCCAGTTTTCTTGGCTGCAGGAAGCTCAATTAATTCTAGTTATGCACTCACAACCCACTTGCCGTGCTCACCTATAATAGAAATACAAGTTCCTAGTCTGAAGAATTACTTTCACTAATGTTTGTTTCCACATTGCAACACTACTCAAGATTAAAATGTCCCACTCACGTTTGATTCTGTTATTGTCGGAAGGTATTTTAATTAGATTTTTTTTCCCATTCTCATTTGGGACAATTTTAGGGTGGGGGAAAAAACTCTCCCTAACACCTTCTTTTTCCTATGTGCAAAACTGAATTATTATTTCACGTGTCATGAGTATACTTAACATCTTCTCACCTAATTATTCCTCTCAATCTGCAAAGATATGCCATCTTCCACTGGTGGGATGGAATAAATACATTGTTGAAATTCAGAGTAATTTATATGAAGTGATAAGTGAAGTAAGGTAAGTGATAAGTGAAGTAAAAAGTGGTAGATGGAGTTTAATACAATACTATAATATAATATAATGTCTGGGTAGATATATGGCCATGCATAGATTTATATTTGTAGTAGGTGTACTTGTTCACATTAAGAGTAACATTTAAATGCCCCTGAGGAAACTTTATTAAAATGTACTGTGTTTAGCAGCTATCTAGAAATTGTGCTTGACGCATTAAAATCTACTTTTGAATAATAATAATATATGGCTTGAATAGATAGAGATAACAGGAATATGAAAAGCTAGGCCTGGCTGAAGCCAGTGATCGCAGTATAAACAAAAGCCCTGGATGTGGCATCTGGCATTAAATGAACTTTTCTGTAAACTGTATGCCAATTTCCAGAACGCTCCGAGCAGGGATCCTCTGCCAAGGCAGTAAACAGCTTTTATCAGCAATAATGATGGCATAATCCCAGTGAAAAAACCCAAGTAACATATGGCGGCGGCTCTCCAAACACAGTCCCGACAACGTAGGGGGCATTTTTACGATGCTGTCCACTAGCAGAGGATTTTCCGTCTTTTTTTTATTTATTTTTTTTATCTGACTTTTTTTCTTTCACGTTATAATCTTCACTGTTTGACATGATGTTGCATTGGGGAATTTTACACTAATGAGGTAATTTTTCTTTGTGGAAAAAAATAAGAAAAACTAGCGTCCATGATATAGTGTAAAGATGCTTAGGAGACATGATAGGATTTTGGAAAAGTAAAATGGTTTGTGAAACACTGGTAAACTGTATTAGGGAGGGTTGATAAAGGACAATAACATTATCCTGAAGCAAGGTTTAGAAAATTAAAAAAAAGTAGAGAATATGCAAAGGAAAGTCAGAGATTAGTAAGTGGTAGAGAAATAAATGTCTGAATGGAACATAAGGAGTGTAAAGTGGAGAAAAAATGGACACCATCAACATATATCGGTCAATGAGAGAAATGAGTGAGAAGAGAGGAAATGCTCACAGTAGTTAAAACGGTACTCCAAGCATCATAACCACTGGTGTTTATTGTAGCGGTTATGGTGCCAGGAGTCTTTGGGTGCAGTCCCCCTGGTTTTCGTCACACAGCTTTTCAATGGTTTGACAAAAACAAGTCTCTTCTGGCACTCAAAGTCTGTCCTTTCTACTTCTACATTATCAGGACTTACACGTACAAATTTAGACAGTAATGATAGGTTGTGATTGGAGGATGCCCAGAGTAGGCAGTTTATCGCCGATGTCCAAATTTCCACAGATGTATACGAATAAAGTCCTACTTTATTTTGGGGGAAACAGACAGGTCAGATTTTAGAGGGGAGGAGACTGACTGCACTCAAAGACTCTTTGTTTTATAACAATATCATTAAGCTGTAGTGGTGTTGGTTCTTAGTGTGGTTTATGTGTTATTTAAAGACTGAGATTCCTATTGAATAACAAAAATGGCCACCAAAGTGTTCACAGAATAAGGTAAAAAAGAAAAAACTCTCAATCGCCTATGAAATTAATGTTGTTCCTCACTAAAATAGTGGTAGAGGCTAACATCATCATTTCAGTTACATTGTAGTAGATAATGTGGCTATAACTAAAGCGCCTCAGTATCAGCTGAAAAGGAAACAATATCAGAGATCAAAAGATGTCTAAGTTTCCACACCTATCCCAAAATTCTGCTCCTCCGTTTCCCCTGCTGTGTATATATCTACACTGTCAGCTCTTCTGTATCCAGTGTCATTAAATCTCTCAGGCTTTCCTGCTGATGGCTCTCCAAGGCCGCAGTAGACTGATCTCTTCCAGGAACATAGCATTGTGCCCAGCCCCACCGTAACCTTCACATCGATTTTCCCAGCTCGGTGGCCATTCATTGCTGTGACATTTGGCTCTCGGCTCTTTAACACTCCTCAACCAAATCAATTTCATATTTTTGTCAATTCCCTGCGCCAGACTGGGAGTAAAATGGGAAAAGACTGTAGCTGGAAACAAAATGGTGATTTTCTCTAAGTGTTTTTAGCTGGAGGTCGCGGAAACAAATTTTGAAGCTCACCCAGTGTGATGCAGGAAAAAAAATGCAATAAAAACCAAACAAAGTGTTTTCATTCTCATGTAATGATTCTGAAAGTTAGAGGGAAGAGTAGGTATGCTGTAATGTCTTAAATGCCAGACAGGCTAGTTTTTTTGAATATGTATTGTAGCAAAGAGGTTAAATCTTAGGGTCACATATTTATATCTTCCGCAGCTTGTTAGAGTCGCTGTGTAATATCCGTACCTGAAACAGAATATAAAACATGCCTGACTTTCTTTTATGTGACCTTTTCATGTGAAGGAGTGGACTCTAAGCAGAAAATACAAAGCTCTCAGCTGGCCTAATTTACTAAGACATTTTGTTGGGAGTCTGGAGTCCTGCCTTGCCCTATGTCCTCCTTTGATGTTGATGCAGAGATGGCATAAAGACTAGTGCAAATAGAAGATATCCTACAAGTTAGCGTAATAGATCACCTACCGGCACAATGATGGTATGTTAACCTACTTCTCCAAAACCCACGAATACTTAAACCAATCCCCACTAACTTTCTGCTCCACTGCCTGTCTTTAACCAGTAAAATATTTTTCATTACTAGTCAGTCGTTTAATATCGTGCAGAAAAACAGTAAAAGTAAAGTTCACCTGCACATTCTCCTGCAATGTACAAGAGCCTCTGAGTCTCACCACGTTCAGGCATACTAAATAGCAACAGGGAGGTAGGAGGAGGGAGAAATTTGTCAGAAAAATACTTTAGCTCATAAGTGCAGCTGCAACATCAATACGCTAAATAATGTAAATATCTGGTTTACGCCAGGTAAGTTTATTTAGTGCACACAATATTATTATTAAAATTATTATAATTAAATTGGGTAATAGTTACAACCCCTGGATGTTGGGCTAAGGTAACATGCCCAGGACGTACTTGAAAACCAGAGTAATCTGAATGTACCTTTCCTGGTTAAATACTTTGTTAATATTATATTATTATTTGCATTTATACAGCACTAATATATTGTGCAGTGCTTTACTGGGGATATCTGAGAACAAGAAAATTACATATAAAACAATTTTGACAGAGACAAGAAATGAAGAAGGCCCTGCTCAAACAAACTTTTAAAATCTATGAAGTAAATGGCCACAGAAAGTCAACATGTTTCTGTTCTGTTGGTATTTTGGGTACCAGCAGATTCCTTACAAGTAGACACTTTACTGTTTCACTAGAGATATATTTGAATTATTCACTTAACCCCTAGTGACCCCTTAAGTCACTATGCCACTGTAATAAAAGTATCATTACTATACTCAGCAACATCTCCTGAGATATAACATTGCTGTCAATGAGTATTTAAATTGCAATTTAAAGAGCTGCATGCCGCGCTTATTTGAGCATTGCATGCAGCTCATATGGAAGTCTGAGGCCACTGAAAAGGCCCCAGCTAACAGAGGGCAGCTCCACATATTGATTGATACCCTGGGATCTCTGGTATGAGCAGGAATTTAACCCTGCTCACACCAAGTTATTCCATTGGGGGATTTAAATTCTAAAGACCTGAGGGCAGTGCTTACTTTGAGCGATGCATGCCACTTATCTGTTGTTGTAAGGCCACACATTCTTTTTTTTTTTTTTTTAAACTGTTATACCAGCTGACTTTCCTTTTGGATTAACAAAAAAAATAATAAAAGCCTAAATTATAGGTGTTACCCATCTCTTTTTTCTTGTGCCCTTACATTTTTGTTTTGTTTTTTAATCCCTTTTTCAGATATATTGTAGCACAACATAATATCCATCCTTGTGCATTTCAGATTGGCTCAAAGAACATAGACTGCCAGAAATACTCATACTCATAGCTTTCCCTTCTTTTTATGACACATTGCATGAAACGGATGAGTAAAGCTAGAACACATAAAGAAATGTGAATATATACATATAAATGTATAAAAATATATATCTGAATATATATATGCATAAATACATATTTTATAAAAGAACGCCTTTGACAGCATTGTCAGTAAGAAACTCATTATCATTATTCTGCCATGAAAGGAGGAACAAATCAGACAAAGGCTCTTCTGACAATAGAAATTTAAACACAATGGTAATGAAGATGATGTCTTTCTTTACAATAACTTCCCATCTAAAACATTGATGGCTAACCTTGGTTACCAAGATATTTGTGAGCTACATTAAATTTATGTGCAACTCATGATATTTAGCCAGCCTATAGGACTTTAGTTCACAAACATTTAGAACACAATTTACATTGTCGTTGAGAGCAAAAACTGGCAAAAATGTAATTAACTGACATTTTGATATCCATCCTTCCCACTAAGATGCCTTTATCGCTGCTTAGGAACACCCATCGATGCTCCAGCATGTCATCAACGTGATGGGTGTATATAATAGAGGAGCTGAAAACTTTAAATCAGTTACAAATAAATAAGGGTTAGCTGTTTAATGAAATTTACAATAAAGCACCACATGTATGCATTTTATAACTTTTGGACTCAATAACTAGCATTTTTAATTAACCTTACAGCTGATAGTTTTGAATGCTACTTCACTAACAAGATTGAACAGCTAAGGAAAGAATTCTCACCACCATGCCCCTCACTTTCTCAACCACACCTGGATCATGCCTCTCCAACCCTTCCAACCTTCTCCCAGGCTACTGAACAAGAGGTGGCTGCGCTTATCCTTTCGTCTCACCCCACCACTTGCCCACTTGATCCTGTCCCGTCTCACCTTATCAGAACTCTCTCCTCTTGTCTTGTGCCCTCCTTAACACACATCTTCAACTGTTCTGTTTCTTCTGGCACTGTCCCTGCTGTCCTTAAACATGCTACTGTAGTACACATGTTAAGAAAACGTGTCTTGACCCATCCTCCCCTTGTAACTATCGTTCCATATCCCTGCTCCCTTTTTCCTCAAAGCTTCTTGAAAGACTAGTCTTTACCCGTCTGGCCTGCTTTCTCAACTCGAACTCTCTCCTTGACCCTCTTCAGTCCGGCTTCTGCCCCCTCCACTCTACTAAGACTGCCCTTATTAAAGTCACTAACAACATTATCACAGCTAAATCCAAAGGTCACTACTCCATACTAATTCTTCTTGACCTCTCTGCTGCCTTTGACACAGTTGATCATGTTCTTCTTCTCCAAACTCTTCAATCCCCTGGTCTCCGTCCTCTCGTGGTTTTCCTCATATCTCACCCAACGCTCATTCAGTGTCTCCTTTTCTAATGATACCTCCACCCTTCGTCCCCCAAGCCTCTGTCCTTGGTCCCCTTCTATTTTCTCTTTACACTACCTCTCTTAGCAAACTTATTACCTCATTTGGATTCCAATATCACCTGTACGCTGATGACACCCAGATATATCTCCTTTCCCCGGACCTCCCCCCTGATGTCCTGCAACATGTCACCTCTTGCCTTTCTTCTATCTCTGATTGGATGTTCTCCCGCTTTCTGAAACTCAATCTTTCCAAAGCAGAACTTGTTGTCTTTCCTCCTCCTAATATTATTATCCTCCTCTCTCACTCTCCCTTCAGATTGGTGGTACCCATATCAGCCCATCCTTACAAGCACAATTGTCCGGTCTGTTGTCAAATCATGCCAATTCCACCTTAAAAACATCGCCCGCATCCGCCCCTTTCTTACACAAGATGCTAATAAAGAGCTTGTCAATGCTCTAGTAATCTCTTGCATGGACTATTGTAAGTCTCTCCTAATTGGTCTTCCCAATAGCCATACTGCCCCCCTACAGTCTGTAATGTATGCTGCCGCCAGACTGATTTTCCTCTCTGTCAGTCCTTACATTGGCTTCCTGTATCCTATAGGAGTCAATTCAAAGTGCTAACCCATACCTCTAAAGCACTGAATAATTCTAGCCCCTCTTATATCTCCTCACAGGGTATGCCCCTTCTTGGTCTCTCTGCTCTGCCCGTGTCCTTCTCCTGTCCGCTGCTCGCACCCATACGGCCAACTCGCGCTTGCAGGACTTCTCGCAGGCGGCTCCCTTCCTATGGAATAGCCTACCGCAGTTTTCAACCATTTAAGAAGTGTCTTAAAACCCATTTCTTTAGGAAAGCTAGTTTTCAATCGTTTAAAAAGTGCCTTAAAACCCATTTCTTTAGAAAAGCTTATGGCCTCCCAGACTAACTTCTACCTCACATACCTGTCTCTTGCTTTCTCCCAAAGGACAGCACTCTACTCTCTCCTCCAGCTCTGCTTCACTCCCACCTTATTTGATTGCTATTTCCTGTCCTATTGTGTTTTATACCCCACCTCCTAGAGACTGTAAGCTCTTTTGAGCAGGGTACTCTTCAACCTATCGTTCCTGTAAGTTTTCTTGTAACTGTCCTATTTATATTTAAATTCCCCCCTCTAATAATATTGTAAATCGCTACGGAATCTGTTGGCGCTATATAAATGGTGATAAAAATAATAATAAATAATGTTATTAGTATGTTCATTATTTATTTCAGGGTTCTCCAAATAGTCACCTGGGAGTTGGTCTTTCTCTCTCTACTACAGTATAAAAATAAACACTAGGAATTTCTAAAGATTGATGGGTAAGAAACTTTCAGTAGTGCATATCTGATAAATTACCATTTTCATCGAGTCCTGAAAGTAAATATTTCACATTCTTCTTGTTGGAGAAGAATTAAACTGAATGAGAAACTTTACATCCTAGGGTTCAACATGAGAACATTTTATTTATTTTTTTAGAACAGAGATTGTAACAAAGAAGATGTGAGGGTGTCTTATTAGAAACTAAGCATAGAAAAAGAAAGTCAGGCCCAGCAACCTTCTTAAAGGGACACTCTAGGATGGTTCTTACACAATGACATACAAAGTATACAGTAGTTGCGAGCATATCTCCGAACATCAGCAAGTCACAGAATCAGGACACTGGTAGGAGGCGAGTAAATGGGATGGCTTAATAACACTCTTTGCCCAGGAAGGGGGCATGTCTGCCCAAACTACTGGCAAGTCAGCCTGGTGTGAATACACATCAAGCTGCCTGCCAATCATTTTAGCCAGCACACTGAGGGCTGACCCTGCTGGGTGCATTGTTTCCCTGCAGGGTCCTAGTGCCCTAAACACTTTTAATTATGCAGATGTGCTAAAGTTGTTGGGGGCAGTTCCCTAGTGTCCCAAAAAGGGGGACAACACCCGAAAATCGGATCTGTCCCGCCATAATTGGGACAGTTGGGAAGCATGAGTTAGTAATACTGAGTGCAGGAATAGGCAGGGAACTTTCTGCCCAAACGAACAGACTTTTTTTGCACAGGGAACTCATGGATCTCAGTGTGGATGGTGAGCATGTGATATATATGAGAATGCAATATATGTATAGACCGTACATTTGAAAGAAGAAGAGTTTGTAAACTGTGCTTCAGTATAATCTGCACAATATGAAGGAAATATGTGTATGCCTAAGAGACACAGACTGTTTCTCACCGACTTTATTGTTACTAATGATAATCATCACATGATGTAGTCTGGTAGCCAGGTTAGCCTCAGACGCCACAGCGCACTGTGAAATACACAAACTGGCCAGTCCAGGACAGGAGTGCATTACGAACACAGCCCGCCTGCCTACGTACAAACCCGTACAGTGCCAGGCTAGCAAAGACTTTGACCAATTCCTGCCAACTGTCATATTCCACAAGTCTAACATTCTCATTTCTATTAAGCCTCTTTCTTAATACTGCCGCATCCAACCATGCAATACAGTGGAACCTCAATTTACAAATTTAATGCGCTCTCCGGGACGTTTATTTTTGCGAAAAATGTGTAAACCGAAACACAGTTTCCCATAGGAATGCATTGAAAACCAAATAATCAGTTCCGGAAAAGCCAAAATGAGCTGACATGGAAACCAACCCACAATGCAGAACACACAGTAAAAGGCATGCAAACTACGAAGCTCAGCTCCCTACCTTTCCACCGCTTTAGAAATGCACCAAAAAGGTTCCAAAAGTCCCAAAGTCCCAAAACCACTGCAAACTATTTTCAGAATGGCTCCAAAACTCGATGCAAAAGCCGCTCCAACACCTCCACACTTTACGCCACTTGACTCCAGCATGCATGGGGGCGGCGCAATAAACCTCCCAGATGCAATGCATCCTGGGGAATCTTCCTTTGTATTGCGGAAAAAAATTGTAAACTGAGGCATTATTTTCAATGGATTTTGATTTGTAAACCGAAAATTATGTTAACTGAGGCGTTTGTAAACCGAGGTGCCACTGTATTTCTAAAATCTGTCCATTTCTAGGCACTGACAGCACAAAGCAACTAATCCTTGCTCTTGTCATTTCTCGTCTCGACTACTGCAAAACTGTGTATCCACCATATCGACCTAGAAGAATGGTTCTCTCAGAAACCTATAGAAAAGACAACCCCCCATACCATTTGGTAAATGGCATTGAGTCTTAATTATTATTATTTTATTATTTATATAGCGCCATCAAATTTCATAGCACTGTTAAGCGGTCTACTCTTTCAGGATAAATCCTATGTCAGCAAAAACTAGGTGTAAATCCACTTAAATTTGCACCCAGCAAACATTTTTGCTTGGCTCCAGAGAGCAAACACACAGAGACCAGAGCAACAAAGTGTCTCACAGAGCACAGGGAGCCAAGTTTTCCAAATGGGTTAACATTTATAACTATGGCCTCAGTTTAATATTTTTGGATAATCTTTCTAAATGATTTTATATTTATGGATAATATTTTAGAATGTTTTCAAAATATCAACAACAAAAAAACATATATCATATATAAAAAATATCAATAAATATTGAAATATGTTTCGAAACATCAAATCATTTAAAAAGCTTATCCAAATATATTCAATCAACGTCTATATTGGCTAAATTAATGTGTATGAGAAACAGGTTGCAATGATGTAGAGCAGCAGAAGCAACATTTTGTTTAAGTGCTACAAGCCTAGTATAAAATGCAATGCTTCAGCCGGCTGGCCTTTATCATGTATAGGTACATTATTGAACCGTTATGAGGTCTAGATCAGTGCTACGAGTATACACACTCATAGCATTATTTTCTAAAGTGACAGCTAATTTAAGGTGGATATTAAACTTAGAGCCAAAGTAGCTGAATTGGAAGCATAGCTGTCTAGGAGAATGTTCTGGTTTGGCTACTATGGCCTTAAATTTAAGATTTAATGAGAATTACTTTAGTCAACATATAAACATATAAAACATACAAAATAGACACTGTTTTTTTTTTTTTTTTGTCTTCTGAAAAAACACATTCTAGGCAAGGCAAAATGGAGACTTAAGGAAATCTCCACATGCGAAAGCCGCAAAGGGACACAACCTGCCTCCTGATGTCAGTCGGATGGTCGGCAGCACTAAACCTGGATCCCCACGTGACTGCAGATTCAGAGTTTGATGCTCCAGCTGGTAAAAACTGTCAGGTGGGGATATATCTCAACATCATGCCATTTGCTGCTGAAAACAAGTTACATCAGAGTCAGATATACGAGACGTGTTATCTGTGCATCTCCTGTCATGATCTTTCAGAGAGGAGAGGTTACAACTACACCTCATACCTTGGGGACTACACTGACAAAGAACATGGGGCAACAGTAGATGCATATTACTTCATTTTGTGTTGACAAATGGTTCTGCAACCACATAATACCACTTTTCCTGTATGTAACAATATGTCTCAGGATTCTAACTGCCTATTTTTATTTATGTTTAATCACACCTTTTTATCTTGCTGCTTTTTAACCCCTGGGTCCAATGTAAGGGGAAAAGGCCAATTGTAATCACCGGGCTCTCTGAAATTGCCCACAATAAATGTTTATTGTGAAGGTACAGTTTTCCTCAGTGCAAGGTAAATGCTTCTGACCCTTCGAATATGAACACTCTAAACAAAGGTGTTTGTATATTGGCATTTTACATTTATTGTATTACTATAAAAAAAATAGTCACTGCAATAATTTTCCAAAGAATTGGGTTGACAAGCTAATATCATGTGATTAAATGAGGTCCCTGTAAAAATAAAAATAAAAATATTTATTAAAATAATGTACAGTATCTGCTAATCCCAACTGTATCTTTTCTTGCAGTATCATTGCTGCCTTTGGAGCAGCTATGTATAATACTTGATATGATTTTCAAAGGCGGTCTAACATTTCTGGTCCAAACAACCCAGTTCAAAACTATTCACACGCTCCGTTAAAATGGATATTGAGTGCCATTATATATTGAGAAGACATGAAATATTCTTGTGCCAACTTGATGTCATTTTGCCCACTAGCATCACATTATTACAATTAACATCCCTGAGATATTATTAGGAACACCTGTATCCCCTTGAGGGGTTAAGGCATCCCACGCAGTAGACCAAGTCTGTCCCAGCAGCTGCACACACACCGGTCACTCTTCCTTGTCACAGTTGATTTATGACCTCCTCCTCGTTCAATTTCACATTTTGTCCCCGTCATACCTCTGGCTCACGATCATTCCAGCCTGACCCTTCCAGGGCAGGCAGGCAGTATTGATAAAACAATTATCTGCTGGCCGTTCATCTGATTTTCCATTTCAATTAGGGCTCGGACAAGGAGAGAGGGAAAAGATTGCATCATTGATTTTTCTACCTTACAACAGTACAGACGTGGCCAACAATGAATTCCAACCCTTCAGACTTTAAGTCATAATTTCTAGATTCCCTTTCTCTCTTAATGGTTTTTTTTCTTGATGTGTGCCTAGGTTTGAGGTAAAGAGAGACAGTCTCATCAAACAGAAACATACTCAGCTTCCATTCTCTCTCCCATTTATTAAGGTGAGATATACGTACTACTGTTAACATTCACATGTAAAGCGTTTAACACATTGCTCACCTGAGTTTGGGTATAAAGTGCTGCATGAAAGCACTGACATAGTTAAGAAAACACCCTTTACAGCATCAACACTCTTGCTCTGTGTACATCCTTCATTCCCACACTGCAGAGTATGGCTGCTATAAAGAACCTTTCTCATCGGATCCACGGCTACGCATTCCCCAGAAAAAGCTTTGATGGGACACAATGGAACTGTATGTTATTATACTACTAGTATGACGTAGAATAAGAGAGATATGAAAACCTATATTCTAGCAGTGAAGGATGTGCACCCCATAGTCTCAAAAGTTTAGAGTCAATAACATGCAACGTGGACACACCACAAAAAACAATCATACAAAACAGCATTTAAATAAGTAAAATAATTTATATTGTGACAGTAAAATAACACTACTTACTGACGATAACCTGTAAGTGTTTTTGTCAAAGATAGATGCTTACTGCCCCTTTAAAGACATGGGTTTATGACTCCACTCTGGAGATATAATACAGTCCGAGGAATGATTCACTGCTTAGCACAGTGTTAGAATGTCCCTTGCACAGGTTCTGTTTTGCTTCTCCTGCCCAGTGACCCAGGGCCCAGTTCTGCTCTGCAGATCACAGCTTGGTGTTACTCTGGGGATCAGCTTGAAGAGCAAATCCTTAACTAATGTTCCAGGGTAGCACATAGGAGTTCACATCATTCACCTTTTTACATCCCACATTGCTTTTTATAGCCAACAGAATTAAATTCAATATACTTACATTATAGTATTACAGCTGTAAAATGTAATATGCCATCTTCTTTATACTTTTATCCTTAAGAAGGGCCACTGTCTATAACCAAAACATTGGCGAGAGATTTGAAACTAATAGAGAAATATTCAGAGACAAGCCTCTTTTGTTCTGGATATAATTGAAAGTCTGCATATACATACATATATGTATTTTAAAAAAAAAATAAAATAAAAAAAAAATATATATATATACACACACACTTCTACATACATACACATATATAACGTGTCTGCATATAATGGATAAATGAGTACAAACAAAAGTGAATGAGAAAGCACATGCCCAAAAAACACTATCCTGGTGTCTCGTACCTTCCAATCTTCCATGCCCGCCTTCCAGGATGTAGGTAGGCAGGTAGGACAGCAACCTCTGCTAAAGTTTAGCTCCCAGTTCCCGCTTGCATTGTGAAATCTGACTACCCCAAAATGCTGGACTGTACCAGCAAATTCAGGACTGTTGGCACCATAAGTCAGTCTCCATAATACAATTCACACAAGTACGCAGCCAGAACATAGCTCAGCGAGGAGCCTTTGTCATGCCACACATTGAAACAGTTTAAATACATTTTGAACTGGAAGTGACTTCATAGATTAGTAAAATAGATTAAATAACTGAAAGCAAACACTGGGTTTTCCTCTGTGAGAAGCATGTGCTATATGTCCAGTATTTCTCTAACAGAAGCATTTGAATGGACAATGGTCATCAAGCTCAATGACATCACAGTAGGAGGAGCTCAATGACATCACAGTAGGAGGATTAGGCTACAGTGACTAGTCTCTGCACTGACGTATAGGTAAATGTAACTGTAATTTCAATGAATTTTTTTTATTTAAAAATAAGGAGAGGGAGCCTTTACTACTGAATGGATAAAGGAACACAGGGGATAAGAAAAATTCTGAGACTGTCCCTTTAACAAAAAACTCCCATGTGCATAATGTTATTAGAATATTCTAAAAATATTTTGCCTACATATTGATATTGAGTTCCAGCCCTAAGGACTGATTTGTAGACACGTGCCTAAAATCTAGGTTAACACAAAAATGATGACTTTCATTATACCATCAGAGTTTTGACATTTTTAATTGAAACACCTGTAATTTTTCCGCACAACCCAAATACCCATTCAGGGAATGCTAGCTGATATTCATATAATATTTTGACAATCTCTTTGCTTTGCTCTGATGCTGGGAAACGCGATGTGCTCAAAAGCCTCAAAGAGTGTATAATCAATGTGATTTTTTTTTTTGTTTTTGTTCATGTAAAAGCTGGTTTTGAGAAGAAACCCAACAGATTCCTATTGTGTGTCCTGGAAACCTTAAAAAATATTATTTTACAATGTGGATTCATTGAATGCAAAGAAATGCAACATATTGTGAATTAGAGCATACAATGAGTGTTTTAATTTTATTTTTCAGCAAAAATAAACTACCAAGTATACATGTATATGTGCACGTAGTACATATACGTGCATTTCTGTGTCTATATATTTATCTGCGACCTCTGCTACAAATGACTGAATAAAATAAAAAGTATTTACTACTAAAATGATATGTTGTGCATAATATAAAATACAATCATCAGATACATGTTTTAACACTAGCTATTGACATAAAAGGCAATAAAAGTCTGCAACACCCGGAAGAACTTTTGAAGTTCGTCATATTTGTTCACAGGATGCTGTGAATTAAGCACCTGACGGTCGTTGTAGCTGGTCGTCTATACAACAGCTCTCCCTGATATTAATGTTTACACTTTCTTTGGCGTGGTTGTGCGTTTACATATGTGATATGCAGGGAGATCTTATTTCTGTTGCTTTTCCTCACCACCTTCTCAGGCCCCCCTTCCTTGCCCCTCTTCTGCCTCAATGCCTGCTCTGTCATGTGAATATACTCATCTGTGTATTGGTTGCAAAGAAATTCTCTGATCTCTCTTATCTTAAGATATTCGCAGCCCCCAAATTTCGCTTCAATCTCACCTCATCTCTCCATACTACATTAACCCCTAGCAATTGCCTTCCAAATGACCCCATTAAGCTGTAATTGCCTCAGCAGGTCTGCACTCTTCTTGTAATTCTGTTCCTCTCATATCCCAGACGCACGCTCAGCATCATTTGGCGTCCTGGCTCCCTTCACTGAACTCAGCTTATGACCTCTATGCACCGTGGCCGAAATGACTAGTAGATGGCACAGTGGCTAACACATTCCATTACTTAGATTTTAAAACTTCTCTAGGCCCTAATGTGATATTCCTCCAGAGGAAGAAGGTGGTGGGGGGGGGGGGGACATGTTGTCATGGAGACACAGCGCCAGCTATTAAAAAAAAAATATTTTGTTTTGTTTTTTCCCCTTGTTCTTCACTGAGCTGTGCTGTCATTTATTAATAAATAAAAGCAAGATAAGGGGGGAGATATAGAGGCAGAGAGGGGGAAAGAGGAAGGGAGGAACACAGAAAAATATAGAAAAAGGAAAGAAGAAACCAATCATTTTGCATAGTTAAAAGAAGGAAGACATAGAGTGTAGGTACATTAATGTGATTTTATAGATAATTTATTTAAATTCATTTAAAGTATGTGTAATGTAGCTCTTTATAGATCTACAGAGAATATACAACAGTTTATGTATACATTATACAAAGGGTACTGTGATCTTTACAGTTAATGCCACCAGAGTAAAGGAACACTTTAGTGTTAGGATAGATGTATTCCAAACACTACAGTGTCCCTTTGCCCCCATAGCCCCCCCGCTACCCTATTCCATTCATGAAAGGGTGAAAACACCCTTTAATTTACTTACATAATTCCAGCACCGATTTCCTTTGATGCTGGGTCGCGCTCCTCCACCGTCAGCCAATGCTGGGACCAAATGTGCATGTGTGGTGAATGCCACGCGCGCATTCGATCTACCCCATAGGAAATCATTGAATCAATGTTTTCCTATGGGGTTTTGTTTCCAAACGGTTTGTGGAAGTTCTAACTTGTATGTGCAAAGGAAATGTGTCTCTCATTTTCCAAATAAAGTCTGGTGCAATGGAGTCAAAAGTAAATAAAGTGGCTATCGCCAGATTTTGTTCCAAGTCGTCACAGCCTATCCCGTTATTAACTGGACTCCAGAGCAAACCTCACTCTTGCAAGTAAGAACAATTAGCATTTACACTCCAAGCACTATAACTACAACAGCCAGCTGCCCTGGTGCCCTCCTAGAGTAATATGTCAAACTGTTGCTGGCTAGTAACATTAGATTTTTAAACGTTATGACAGGTCTCGACAAATCCCTAGGAATTTTGCCTTGGCGTCTGGGATATGTGAGCCAGTTACCGCCGAGGCGGAGTGTCCGACTGGGGGATTTGTGAGGCGGGCGATGGGCTGGCTGCGAGTATTGTTGCCGTGCAGCGCGGGAGCTGAGATGTCCCTGATCTGCTGACGTCATACTCCGGCCCAGGCCTCATTCAGTGGCGCGCGAGCAGAGCAGGGAGATCTCACGGCCACCTCCACAATCCACCAGTCGATTGCCCACTGGACCCCAGTGTAAGCGGATTTTATTTAAAAAGCAATAATGTGTGTCAGTGTATGTGGGTATGTGTCAGTGTAAGTCTGTCTGCAGTGTGAGTGTATGTCTGTCTGGGTCATGGTATGTGTGTGTCTGTTGTGGCATGTATGTGTTTGTTTGGCGGTCATGGCATATGTGTGTGTGTGTCTGTCTTGGCATGTGTCTGTCTGTCTATCATGGCATGTGTGTGTGTCTGTCTGTCATGGCATGGCATGTCTGTGTGTCTGTCTATCATGGCATGTGTGTGTGTGTCTGTCATGGCATAGCATGTGGGTGTGTCTGTTTATCTGTCTGTCATGGCATTTGTGTGGGGTCTGTCATGGCATGTGTGTGTATCCATCATAGCATTGCATGTATGTGTATGTGTTTGTCTGACTGTCATGGTATGTGTGTGTGTGTGTCTGTCATGGTGAGTGTCATTGTATGTGTGTCTGTCTGTCAGGTTATATGTGAGTCTCTCTGTCAGGGTATATGAGTGTGAGTGAATGTGTATGAGTGTGTGTGTGTGTGTGTGTGTTAGGGTGTGCATATAAATATATGTTAGTGTGCTTCTGTGTGCATGCACACATCTGTGTATGTGCATCTGTGTGTCAGGGTGTGTGTTTTTATGTCAGTGTCTATCTGTGTCATGGTGTGGGCATGTATCGATGTTTGTGTCAGGGTGCATGTGTGTTTATTTCGGTGTGTATCTATATGTGTGTATGTGTCGGTGTCTATATGAATTTGTGTGTATGTGTCAGTGTATTTATATGCATCTGTGTGTTAATGTGCATGAATATCTGTCTAAGCAAGTATGTATGTGCATACATCCAAGCAGTCAAACACCAGCACAACATACAAGCACACTCCTGTAATCCAACAAATATTACATACAAACACACCCCTGCATTCAAAGTTTCAAACAAACAAAAAATATACAAACACACCCTTCCACTCAAACACAAATACTTCACACAAATATACATCCACATTTAAAAGTGAACATTACATTGACACACCCTGCAATCAAACATCACATAGAAACACACCAATTTATTAAAACACAATAAATATATACAAGCACCCCTTCAAACACCAACACTGTACATTACACTATAGCGCCAGTAAATGTGGCAGCACTGTACAGATATACAACCTAGAAATTTTGACTTAGGGTGCCTTGGAAGAATACTGAAATATTTAGGGCGCCTCTAACCTAAAAAGTTTGGGAACCAACAGTTACTGAAACAAGTCTGTGTCTTAACAAAGCACTCAGTGGCCTGTCTATATTGTACAGCATCATGCTTAGCAATAAGTCTGTAGTGAGATATTACACACATTGTGATGACCTGTAGTGGTGTGTGTAGTGTCACATATATATATGCATCGTTTCCAACTGCTCTTATTAATTTCATTTATACTGTGTTGCACTAGGTTGGGATAGGTAACCTTTGGCACTCCAGATGTTGTGGACTACATCCCCCATATTGCTCTTACACTCATAATGCTGATAAAGCATCAGGGGAGGTGTAGTCCAAAACATCTGGAGTGCCGAAGGTTGCCTATGCCTGAACTAGGATATCTACACTGTGCCTGCAACAATTCTGCTCATTCAACACCAGGGGCTGCACCTGCTAAACAGGTATAGCCATACAAGTCATACAAGAAACAAGTTTAATTAAATAAATGTAAAAAACAAACAAACAAACAAAAAAAACGATCAATAGGATTAAGCTTTCCTTTTCCACCATATATGCGCATGTATGAGATGTTGCAAAATAACAAATGGATAACATGCCAGATAGGGATAGACAGACATACATATTTGTTTCATAGGTGTAAGAGTGTGTGTGTGAAGAAGTAAAATATTAGAGCTCCAGCTGTTAGCAGACTGCAACTCACATTAACCTTTGCCAGGCAAAACCATAGCTGAAGTACAAGCACAGAGCTGTACTTCAATAAAAGCTGGATTGTCTGCTGTAAATCAGAACTCATGATTCATAGTCCATAGCAAAGTGATCGATAACCTTTGACATTATAGCTTTTGAACCTGGTTCAGTATCATGGGAAGCGTAATCCATAGCAGCCCGACTTGCTGATTTTCAGCAGTTAAAGTATTTACAAAGAGTCAGAAATGTTCTTTTTAATACAGGAATAGGTTATATATAATAGGTTATATATACATTAACATTGGTAGAAATAGCGATAGATTCAAAGGAATATATTGTATATTTTGATGGAAAAAGCTTTAGGTACGAATATAAAGATAAACTAATAGACTATAATCATTAGTATAAATCGCATTGCATCTGGCAGTGTCCAGTATATTATAGTAGCTACTGAGAGCCAAGGATGACAGTGGTTCTCACTATGTGGGTGAATGATAACAGGCACAGCCTGAGGAGCATGGAAATTGTATGCCCCCAGCCCTGTAGGATTATTTTTGCCCGTGTCGGCAGCTAACGATAAATTCCTCCTTTCAGTTTTAATCAGGCTTCCCCTCATAAGGAGGCAACAGACAGTGACGCCAATCTCTCTTCCTCCCAACCGTGCCTCACCTCGGTTCTCCACCGGGGACAGTGTGTCAGGATTGTTCAGCTGCTGTGGTGAGTGCCGCCCGGGCACCTGATGTAGAGATGCTGAGGTGCGAAGGGCGCTGGTCTGACAGTGATATATTGCATCTAGTTCCAGTAGGGAGGGGAACCTGAAGCATACTATGCCAATCAGTGTGTCCTCTGCCAGGCATTTAGCACTTTCACACATGCTGGCAGTGAATAGGTTAAAGTAGGAAGCACAGTAAATGGTATTTTTTAATACTATTTCACTTGATCCTGGCAGTATGCATATGTTTTTAGTTGTTTGGAGCCTCCAGTATCCTGTTCATTCATTTAACCCCTTATGAACACATGACATGTGTGACATGTCATGATTCCTTTTATTACATAAGTTTGGTCCTTAAGGGGTTAAAGAACTATTTAAGAGTGCAAAAATAAAAAAATAAAAATAAAAACATAAGATACAACTGTCAAGTAGCACCATACACACTAAAAGAACAGACTACAATATCATGAAATGGCAGAGCTTGCATTAATAAATAGATAAAAAAATAATGATCAATGGCATGCCAATTATGCCATATTGTATAGGAATTTGTCCTGGTCCTTATGGTATAATAGATAATATACTGACAAACAATAGAATTAAATAGTCTTGCGTGCAGCTACAAACCTTCTTACTAGGTCAAATAAATAAAAGTTGACTAAATAATGGTGGACAGAGGTCGTAGGATATTAGGCATCATTGCATAGTGAACAGGTCCATTTAGGAATATAAATAGACAATTTGAATGAAAAGATAGATTCGAAGAATGGAAAGATAATAAAAGTGATACAACATTGCAGACATTAAAGGGAAACTAATGGGTGGAATAACTCGTTTTTATTCTTTTAATTGTTTTATGCCTTCTTAACAAACCCTTTCACCGCTCCCCCCCCCTTTTAGAATTCAAAAGTTCTTTGAAATGCCGTATTTCTAACGTAATTTTCAATGTCACATCGCAGTCCTTGCAGTCAGCAACAACTCCTACCATGTCGTCATCTTGTCGGCTGTCTCTTCTCACAATTCTCATCCAATTAAATGATTCTCATAGAGAATCATTACAGATGAAAATCACATAGGGGCAGGCACCCCTCTCGCTCTATCAAATGCTTCTCAGGAGGAAGCATTGCATCCAATGCTTCCCTAAGATTAACATTTGATGACGTTTGACGTCCTCATGCAATGTGTGAGGATGCTGATCGTCACATAATTGAGTCAAACTCTTTCACGTGTGCAGAAATGCAGGCTGTCAAGAAGAAAGGTGTGTTTAACCCTTCAATCAAAACATTCCTGTATCTACTTAACGGTAGTGTCTTAGATTGAAGGGCTAAAATGACATGGCCACTTCACCCAGACTATTTAATTGAGGTGAAGTGGTATAGGTGATTTTTGTGTCCATTAAAGGTACAATCCTGGCAGAATTTGACAGTTTTTATTTTTAAATGCATCAAATATATGCAAATCTTCTTTAAAAAATAAATTAAAAAATTTACATTTTGAAGTTACTCCATTTTCCGGAGTTGGCGTTTCTGCAGTTGTTTCTCACCATATGGAAGTGTGACTGTGTACATTGCAGTTTGGGAAGGCGAAGTAGAAAGGATGTTTTTTTATGGAGCAAAAAAAAAAATATAAAAAAAAAATATAAAAAATAAACAACATTGCTAATTCTAATTTAATGTACAGATTGTACCTAATATTTAGCTAAGTGTTTTATAAAAGCAGCCAGTTTTTATGAGTACAAATCTACAGGACCTCTAATTACAGATTGCTCGCTTGATTGAACATTTGAAATAATTAAGCACACGCAGTACTACCAGGAAGTCAAAAGTTTATGCAACGCCAAGATATCTTGTGTAGGAGATTGTGGGTAAAAGTTAAATACAGGAGGTGATGCATTCCTTGATCCTCCTGTTCGCCAGATAAAAGGCTCTGATCTGAGAGTCCATTCTCTAAGCTATCTGAAGCATGGCTAAGCAGTTTTGGGGTTTACAATTAGACAAATTTACAACATTTGAACAGATGGGAGAGGAACACAATTCCATATCAAATCACATAAATCATTTAAATTGGTTCATAGGTTTAAAATTCCTGTGTTCCTCCTAATTCCAAAAGTATAATCAATTTATTGTTTCTTATATAAGAGGTCTTAAATAAAACAAACTTATTTTGATATAATGCATGCTAAGTCAGAACACAGATAACCAATTCAGAGTTCCATCAAAATGTATTGTGGCTACTGCAACCTCATTGAAAACCAGACATTTACACTGTCTGTTCCAGCATTGTTAACGGCTTTATTTAATACAGGTTAAAATTAAAATTTAATCCAGTGTGGTATGCAAGAAGATATTTTAGCAATACAACCTCACGGTTTAAAACAGTAATTGCATTCCAACATTTTGACTTGAAGCACATCAAGAAGCAATATTGACAAAAAGGAAATCTAGCTAACACTGAGTCACTCAGTCCCTCAGTGTTGTGGTCCCTTTAAGGGATTTGTAATTGTCAAACAATCTGAGATGCATGCACAAAATCTGTAGATGGAATGGCACAGTGTACATTATTCTGTACGAACTACAACATCGTCCTGTTCTAGTATCGTGTACTGATATTCTATGCATTGACTCTACCCTTTTCCAAAATATGCACATTCCTCTTTAAGTATCCTCTCGTGTCTACTGTCTGTCATCATATTGCCAATGTTCCTGGCATACACCAAACTGGTTATTTGTAAGTCCAGGTTTTATAAAAAAAAATGCAATGTGTCTTTAAAGGGACAGTCTAAGCACCATAGCAAACACAGCTCATTGTAGGGTATATATATGGTACAGTTTGCAAATTCTTCCGGTGACAACATCTCGGTTTGTGTCAAACATCTTTCAGAGCAAAGAAAGATTTTAAAAACTGAACATAAGCATAAATGAGCAAACGTTAATGCCAGTTATGAAATGTGATGATTGGGAGGAAAAGATGTGAATCCTACAATATGTTATCACTTACAGTTTTTAGCATTATGTGTCTGCAATTTTCTTAGGATACAATTTCATAGGGTTATTTTTGACTAACTAACTGTAATCAATGACATTTACATTTAGTTAGAAGTATAATGTTCTATCTATGACATCAATTAACTTTTTTCTTAACAATCTTAAAATATTGATAGTGGCATTTTGGTGTCATGTGTGGTTCTCATATCCACTTCTCTTGTTCTATAATTGTTTTCTAAAAATGAATTATTTAATCGTGTGATGTTAATCATGTTTTGTTGGTGTTATTAACTCCCAACCACTCAGGTCAAAATAAAAATGGATTTGCCTAACTTTTTGTCCTCACGGGTTTAACTGATGTATGACCTTTATGAGTACAATGTACCAGAGGAGTAAATTGAAATAGGATTAGCTGGTTCTTAAGAAAATACAAGTTGTAAAATAATGCTAGACCACACAAAACATCAATTTTTGAATGCACAAAGAAATTCAGGACTGACTTCATTTAGCAAGATATGTGATTTTTGCATATAAGGTCAGTCTATAGTTAGAGGCTTGTTATATACAAGCATACAATATATATACAAATAGGAAACATTTTCATATCTGTGGATATCGTGTGTGTTTTTAGTGAAGTTTTAGAGGAAACTTGGTATATCTACAGTACAAGTTATATAGAGGTATTATTTTCTCATGGTGATTTTCTGGATGTTTTATATATATTGTTTCACTCTATCTATATATATATATTCATAACCAAGAAGAATACGAAAGAATGCAAAAATGTAAACAGAGTTTTCAACATTACAGGAAATAGAAAAAGGAAGCAATTCTGAATGGTACACTCAATATCTAGCTAATATACATTATAATTATGCTAGTCCATGTACACACATGCATACGCGACCATGATAGTCCATAAATATGCATTATAAGAAACTTGTTGATATATGCTATCTTAAACAGCACGTAGACAAAATATTGAAAATGGGCCCTGTGCAATATTATGTTGTGAATCTGCCTATATCTGTAAATATTATTATGATAAACATAATGTTATTTAATACTGCAATTTCTGACACTAACATCAAGTTGGCTCTAACTGGCCTCTGATGTGCTTAACAGACAAATTGTTAACGGAGGCTAGTACACTGCATTTCATTTCAGTAGCAAAAACAAATACGGTATATGCAGCATAATAACCAATATGTTTTATGAAACCAGAACGATCCTTCCTATGTGTCATGGGCCTGCTGGTAAAAATGAAAAATCCCTAGCTAGTCACTCTGGCTCATGTTATGTGCTAGTCATAGTAGAGGTATTCAAGACATTGGCCCAGAGAGAGTTAAAAGCGAAGGTTCTGCTGTCTCTGACAGGAGATTCATAGGGCAGTGTCAGCTCCAACTTTAACAGGCTCAGAACGAAAGACAGAGAGAGAGAGAGGAGCTACCCGGCAATTATATCTGCGCTGGCAGATTGTAACGCAGAGGGTGGTGTGAGGAAGGATTCCTGGGAAGGCATGGGGAGTCGGCAGGGGTGTGAAGTGACTGGCGCACAGCTGGGGGGGAAAGCAGCCAGGGGGTCTGAAGGTTTAAGAACTGTATAATTATGATGCAGTCCTCGCCAAGCTAGAAAATGTTCCTTTTGTTACTGGATCTTTGCTGCTAGTTCCTTAATGTCAAGAAACACAAAGGAAAGGACAAATCATTTCCACAACTGCGATGTGGCATGCATCACCCAGAGAGTAAATGGGTTGTCAACCTCGAAGGACCAGAAAAAGTCAGGTTCTGGCCCTTAAAATGTTTATGCAGATTTCTTTAAACACGGAAAGTGATGGCAGATTGGAATGCCTACATCAGCCCAGTTTGCCATTTGAACACCTGCTGACCCCATTTGATGGCTGCCATCATCTCTTATATAGAGCACACTCTAGTGTCTATGCAAAGTTATTTTGAAATGGTTTGCTACAACACTTCTTATTCATGGGGCCTGTCATAAGCTAACCACATTTTATTTTTTTCCCCCAAGACTCTGCGGTGGGCCAAATACAGAATATACTGACCACCGTTCTCTCCTAAGCAGTAACTGCAGACAGATTTCTATATATTGTACTGTAAAAAGGCTCCCTGTATTCAACACAGTTGAGATATAATAGATTGCATGCCAGCTCTTATCTAAGATGATTAACACCTCTAAACCTTCCACTTCACAAAGAGCCACAAACAACCCCCCAGCAGTCCCTGTGACTCCCTCAGTCCTGGGAGGGTCATTGTAGTTTGAGTGGTAGCAGACGCATTAAATGCTTTAAAAGCTGCTGCTGTCATATCTGGCTAATGTTTTCCGACTCATTTAATGTTTTCAGGCTGATGGGTGTGTGACAAGAGCTGGCTGGCAGGTACGCATATATAATTTGCCTTTGGTTTAACCCTTTTTTAAGTGAATATCTGATGGCTAATTAAGTGCGTGGGTCCCTTGGAGGGCAATGGAAAACCAGTTAATGCAGAAACAGCATGTTGAACACTTTAAATTCAATTGCATACAAAGCAAACATTTACATTATGGCTGTATTAATCTATGAAAGAGTTAAGATCATTTTGTAATGTTACAATGCATTTTTAGATATCAAAAGTTAGAGATTTACGTTACCTATTTTCTTTCCATCTCTCAAGATAAAAAGATTTTTATGAAAATGTCTAGTAGAGAAAACAGCAAACATGGCTTTAAATACCACAGTTTTTGTTAAGCTCCGGTCTTAGACGCTAAAGACTAAAATTATTGGGGGGGGGGGGGGGGGGGGAAACATTATTGCTAGCCTACTTTAAATGTTATATAATAGGCAAACAAATGATTAAAAAAAAAAGTGGATAATGAACTGAACTAAGTTCTAAAGAAAACCAGTGTTGTGTTTATGTAAATAGAAGTTATTAGTAGTGAGACATGCCCGTTAAAAGTCTTTACTGAGCAAGTAATGATCTGATCTTAGCTGAACACAAACAGAGATAGAACCAGAGATTAAGGCAGAAACTAATTTGAGGCATTTGAAGGAAACGCTTCTCACGCCGAGAATGGTAAATGCGGTTGGGCCAGCGGGCACAACTGTCCAGGCAGAAAGACTGAAATTATTCAAGAAGCAATTAGGTGGCATCGTGGTGGGGAAGAGAATACTTAAAGAGAATGAACCCTGATGCTCCGATGGGTGTGAAGTCAATTTAAAGCCATTTCAGAGATAGTCTTTGCCTCCCTCCCAGGGCTAAGTGCTGCTGAACTCATGTTGTGTATGGAGATCAGGACTGTTCCTTTAGTTGAGTTCTTCATCCAAAATTGTAGGCAGAGAGGGAGGGATGTGGGCAGTAGTCCCACTAAACAGCACATACTGCATATGCATAATGGCAGCCTGTCATGTAGCATTATTTTGGAATTCCAACATGTGTTATATATTCTATATTAGGGATGGCTTTCAAATTCATGGCAACACATCTGGTGAATCTTCGACTGGACGATCACAGGTTAGTCATAAGTTACATTTTCATATTAATCTATGCATTGTATAGAAATAAATTGTGTTATCTATCTGTCTTACCAACATTCAGGACCTACTACAAAATAAGATAAATGGTAATGTGTTCTTCTATATAGAAATAGGTTTGAAAAACTGCCAATAGATAACTACAAATATTTCCATACATTTGAAGGCTGAACTTGATGGACGCAAGTCTCTTTTCAGCTATGTATGTAACTATATATATATATCTCTAGGAGGGATCAAAGAGAATTTTTATTACAAGGCCCAGGAAGGTAGACAAACTTCTGCACTAAGAGCATCATGGGAGATGTAGTCCACAACATCTGAAGTGCTGAAGGTTGCCCATGCTTGGTATAGGGAAAATGAAAGTGAGATGTGTGATAAGTGCAGATTCAGTAAGGGATAAATAAGCTGAAAAGGGGAGGGGAAAAAAGTGAAAAAGAGGTACAGACGTGACCAAGGTTGTTTGACTTTTTGCATTCGTCTGAAAACTCTCACAAGTAATGAAGATTTTTCAAATAAATTTGCAAAGCAGATTAACATAATATTCAAATCTTTGTTAATAAAACCACATTATTTATTTTTTTTAAGCAAAAGGATGAAAATTGCTGGCCATAACAGTTGAGTCAGAAAAGGTCAGCTGGGTATGAACCTACAAAGGAAAAAGCACAGCAAGGAGGTGATGTGAGAAGAAAGGGTAAAGGGAAACGACAGTATGAAGGATATAGGGTAAATGCAGTGTATCAAATAAATCACAAAATGGATTTAAAGGAGTATAGAAACTGCAAACCCTGGATTATAACTCCAGGTTTCTCGTGATTTCTTCAATTCAAACACAGGTCACCTTGGACACGTCCCACCAGTACCCTAGCCACCACACTCTCGTTATAGTGTGGATCGAAGCCAGAGATCTAATGAGACACGAGATTTCAAAGCAACTTGGGACAAGGCGCGACGCTGGTAGACTGAGACACCCTGCTCATTCTGCTATTTTGTGAAAGTCAAATATTTTCAAGGTGACTGTTTAAAAGGTAAAGATATCAAAATGTATTTTCTTTAAAACTTTTGTTAGTTTTAGTTTTTTTTTTTTTTCCGTCACAATGCTTAGAGGAAAGACTACATAAAACTAGAGATTACATATTTAGGAGAAAGTGTGTAATTCTTCATAGCGCAAAGTAAAAATAACTCTGCTATTAATGCAAGGCCCTTTTATTTAATCACAAGCTAATTTACTCCTGACAGAAAGTAAATTCCCACTATTTTCTGCAAGGCTTTATGAAATTGCCATCATTTTTAATTAATTCTTAATTAAAATATATTACACCACAGCTTCTACCCATCTCTCTTGATATTCTAACATAATCAATTCAAGAGCATTTACATATCATTAATTAAAAGCATTCCTCTCTCATCCTTAAAATCATAATGAGGCTCTATTTCTCATTAGCAGCCTTTAAGGGATAAAATAACAATACTGGTAAAAGGCGACCAGCATTTTTAAAAAACAAAAACCTCAATTTTTACTTCTAAGGTTTCATTTCAAGTTATTAGCGATGTTACCTTGGTTTTTGTTTTGAAATAAAACTACAAATGGCAGATCTACTTTTTACACATTTTTATAATATATCCAACAGATAAATTAAAAGTCATAGATTAATCTGGTACACAAATATATACGGATACCTTGTAGTCACTCCTGGTATAATGACATTAGGTACATTTATTTATCTTAAGGTATAAAGCAAAAATAATTGTATATGTCATTTTTATAGTCAAAACGCAAAAGTGAATACATAGTATTTCTTCTCATGGGCATTTTTTTCCCCCTCTCTAAAGACGCACGTACTTACACAGATATATTATTAGTAACTAATGCCGAATCTCAATAGGTGAAAATCAGAATGTAATAGAAAAACATGCTACATGAGCGAGAAGCATCTATAATTGACGAAACGTATTTTAAACTTTCTCCTTTTTCTTTTTCCATAAAAGCCAAATAAAACACTATATTGTAAGGAATACAAACATGTGATAGTGTTACACTACCTATTTAGGTATTTGCATACACACACCCCGTGACAATTTAAAAGGTATGTTTTACCTTTACCAACGAGTCGCGTTGGTCTTGCCGCAGTCACCCCACCTCCGCAGCTGAGATAATCATTTTGTCAATGTAATGCTTTGGATGGCTAGTGAGTGGCAAAACTCTGCGCTGTGCCAATCTAATGTTCAAACCAGTTCATTAGGTACTTTTTGATACTGTACGCACCAGTATCTGCGTACTTTTGGTTTCCCTTTTCTGCAATCCCATGTACTGGAGTATTCATGATTCAGTCACCAAAACTCACTCATTATTTTACATATGATCCTAGATTTGATAAAGAATCAATAACTATATTTATTTACATCAAAGGTCAAGATTCAAAGAGAGAAGGTGAGTGCTGTGTGTCACTGCAGATTATCTGGGGACTATACGGTCACTGTCTAAGCTCCCCTTCAGCCTGATCGTCTGTGAAGTGAAGATCAGTCTAAATGGAATGTTTATGCAAAGATACGTACAAGTTTACACCACTCAGGTTGAATTTACATTTTAAAAAGGAACCGCAGAGAAGTGACAGTTCCTTGTTTCCCAACTATTTCAGCATTTACTGGGGTAAATACTGCAGTGGAGGTAGGTAAAACACTTATCACAACTGTACTTCCTTACTGTGGAGTCTCCTCTACCCCATAAGATCTCATTCAAGCACTTTCAAACTATGGCATCTAACTGAGAGATGACACATGAAAATGCATGCACAGCATTTTCTTTAAATATGCTATATGTTTGCATGCACCATCTATATGGCACTGCAAGAGTTAACCAATTGACATACTTTGTCTGGGTTTGCCCAGCAAAGCATGTTAATAAAAACAAAAGAAGATAAAAAAAAAAGAAATAAAACAAATAGCACAAGCAATAGCTAACATTTAGTTAGCCATTAAGTTGTACTAATATTGAGGAAGTGACAGTTCCTTTTTAACTGTTATATTCATCTTTTTTTTTTAACCTACTTTACTATGTCAGGAGGACACCAGCAGAAAAAGTGTTTGTGTCAAAACCAACATATTACTAATAAGATTTATATAGCAACAACATATTCTGCAGCAAAGGTGGTGGTATATAAAGGGTCTCCTACGCTGCTTTTGTTTAGCTTCTCAATCCAGATACATAGGTAAAGTCCAATTATTATTTATACAGCGTCAACATATTCCGCAGTGCTTTACAATCATATAATGGGGATAATTGACATGCAGTTGACATACAAAATATTAGCAGAGACAGGTGAAGAAGCCCTGCTCAAATAAGTTTACAATCTAGAAAACTAAAAGGCTTACTTCCAGAACTTAATTAAGCTTGAAACTAAGATAGGGCATCACTAACACCTGCTCAGAGGCAATAACTACTGGATATCAAATGAAAACCCAATACGGTTAAAACGCAAAACATTGCCTAATTACATTTGGTGTACCAGAGTTTTATGGACTTAAAGGACCACTATAGGCACCCAGACCACTTCAGCTCAATGAAGCGGTCTGGGTGCCAGGTCCCCCTAGTTTTAACCCTGCAACTAAAAACATAGCTGTTTCAGAGAAACTGCTATGTTTCCACTGCAGGGTTAATCCAGCCTCTAGTGGCTGTCTCTCTGCCTCTTGTTATTATATCTAAATGAACTGGTAATCACAAACAACCAAATTGAGAATGAGAAGTAATTATAGAAATAGTATGGCCAATGAGACAGTATATTTCTAAGATTGTTGGTATTTAACAAAACAGACCATTTTATGCAATATTCTTTAGCAAAGTTTAAGTAATAATAATAAAAACATTCATTGTCAGTCTACCTTTTGCAAACGCCATATTAAGGCACAGCAAATAGCAAGGCATGCTAGTTTTTCCAACATGTTATCCGTTCACATATAAGGTCTCTAGGGACCATGTATATGCAAAGCAAAATATTGTTTTATGATGGTCATGAGAGAAACCAGAATTTTGCATAATATCTTTGCATGTAGATTATGTTCACATTCCTTTTTTCCCCTTTCAGAAAGTGTGGCGCCCCTATGCAATCACTTTCGCCATTTACAATCTACATTGAGATGATTGAAGTGAAATATGCATACAAGTGGATGATATACAGAGAATCAAATTTCAATGCATCATTGTACGCGTACAGCTGCCACAGGGAAGATGAAATATGCAGTATTTATACTTGTAGGATGGTCAGAATCTGGGGGAGATTATGTAGCATTCCTAAACGATCTGTAATGGTGCTGAGTAGGAGCCAAGCAGATTGTCTGTGAAAGGTAAATACAATTAGGCAAGTCCTATCACTTTGCAAACCAAATCCCTGTAGGTACCAAAAATTGCTCTAATTTACAGATCTGTTTCATAGAACCGTAATAGGCTGGCAGAACTAACATATGTACAAATAATTGTCTCCCCGCCTTTTCTGCAGATCCCTCTGGCAGCAGAATGGTTAAGATGTTTTGCAACTAGCGATACTATTGGGCAACTATGGACGATGATGGAATCTGGAACCAGAATCAAAGACCAGCATGTGTACGAATAATAAGAGAATAGGGATATTTTCTACAGCTGTAACTATATCTGCACACTCGTATCAGGCAAATCAGATTTATATCACTGTCTTGTGTATATATCAGGTGCTCCAGGAATACTTGTCAAGACAGCCTGTCTCAGCCCTTCACACGTCAGATAAAATCACAGCACTCTGTGTTTGGGTCTGTTGACAGCAATTTATTTTGATGTGTTGTCACAATATGAAATTTCTCCCATGCTCTGCACCATGTTGCTCGTTTCTGCTGCACTTTTTCAGCTGCCAGATGCTACAGGTTTAGTGAAGAAACACAGACTTTTCTTTTTTAATGATTCAGTGAGGAGTTGGTGAAGTGGCACAGTTAAAACATGCATCCCGGGAGACAATGAGACATCGTGGCATCCCAAATCCTACATACTGCTGACTTAACATCATTACAAAGTGTTGACAAGCCGTGCCAATCCACTGTGCTAGAATAAGTTGTGTCCTTCATGCTGCCGACATGTCATGTGTAGAAGTGAAAACAAAGACAACAGTTTCTTTTCTCTTTCTGTCTGTTTTTACACTTTCCAAATCTCTTTCCCTGGCAGGAGGCTTCTCCAACTTGCTACAAGTTCCAGGCCATTTATTTTCTACTTCTTCTTGGGTTGCTGCGTCTATTGTCTCAGTTAATAAAACTGCAGTAGAGCTACTTTTTTCTATTTAACATTTTAAAGATCCTCTTTAATTATAGTATTAAATCAAATTGTGTTGGATGATGGAGCAGGTTTGGCACAGGAGATTGAAGAAAAGGTTAGTCATTCCTTGGAAGTAGGTAAGAATGCTATTGCTTCCAATTCTGCTTGAAGAAGGGGACTGAAAGTCATTTACTTAAGATCTGAAATGTACCCCTGAAAACATCTGCTAAGATTCAATTGTTTATTTATTCAATAAATACATGATCAACTGATAAATATATATGTTTTAAAGTTTTATAATTTTATAAAAAAAAATAATAATAAGCCATGTAGATCACTGGATCTTTTTACTAGATTAATTGTGTAGGACCAGGCTAGGAGTACAGGCCAAGTCTTTATGATAACACCCACAGGTTGAGCCTTCAGACTCTGACAGCCCCTCGGACAATGCTGATGACTAAATCACCTCCGCATATGAGAAAGTATAGAAAAGAACTGGAACATGACATGAATATGAAAGTTCTTGGCTTTGTCAGTACACTGACAACGTTTTTTTTTATTGCTTTCTTAGGATAGACATAAGAATGGAATGTGAATCGAATTGGCTGACATGGTGCAGTAACAGTAGTATTATGGGGTCATCAGGCAGGCCACCTCAGTATTTCTGACAGGTACGTAACAGGAGATACAAGCTTATGTGCCACAAAAGCAAATAATCATGTAACATGCTACTTCTCTAGTATAAGCAGATATGTTTATAACTGGAGAATAGTAAAGAATGTGTATTTTTTGCAATACAGCTCTGGGTGACAACAGGTTTGGATGGGACAAAAGGCTTGGTCTGGAACGTCCAGGTCAATGCAAATGATGGATAAATAAAGACTTGGGATAGACTTTAGGAAAAATCAAGGATGATCTAAGCCAGGGGTTGGCAACCTTGCCATAATGCTGGTGAAGCATCAGGGGAGATGTAGTCCAGAACATTTGCAGTGCCAACGGTTGCTTACACCTTAGTCTAAGTTATACTGTGGTAGTGGCACAACAATGCAGACTGACAAGCTAGAAGTAGCCAACTAATGTTACTTAAGGTTGCAACTTCCCAGTTTATATCTGCACATGCACAAATGTATTGCTTATGGATAATGCAAGCCTCCAAAATAGAAGCACTCTCACTCAAATAAGCACATCCGTGCTGACACGCTGCACTCAGACCGGGAAAAAATCACTCACAACGTCACAGTTTAATCCACACATGTTCATATATATCCCTCTGCTTTCAGACACTGAAGGCTTTAAATAAAAGCAGTCTCACTCAAATAAACAAATTAAATCCAGCGCATACTACATATATAAAAAAATGGGGAAGAAAGTGCAGTCACGATTGCCACATTAAAAACATATATTCATAGTCCAGCACATTAACTGCACATTGTCAATACACAAAATATGAAGTCAAAAGGAAAAGACTATCTCCACACACAGCATAAATTAAAAAAAAAAGGAAAACACAACACACAATGAAAAAAGACAATATACACAGAAAATACAAGTAAAAATGTTTAATCTAAATGAACTAAATAAATAATAAGATGACAGAAAAAGAGGGAATAAATTAAAGGGAAAAAGGGAATAAATTAAGCATAAATAAAAAAATGTAACAATATGGGAAATAGCTACGAAGATGTGGTTGGCATGAAAATGGCAGCTGCTATCTCTCTGCAACTACAAATGGCGTTTAGTGCAGGATACACTACCTTATCCCTTGAAAAGGCAGTTGTTAGCTACCAAAATTTTGGCGGGCTATCTACGCTCCTTTTTTCTGGATTTGCAGATGTTATATAATTTGTTGGATTTACTTGTTGAATTCATTGCTTTTTAACTTATTTATTGACGTACTAATACAGTGCCTATTTATAGAAAAACATGTAGACTACTATGTGTATATGATATTTGTGGTGTATGTATGGGATACACTGTAGTCCATCATCCTATTTTCCTACAGCTATTTTTGTAGTATGTTTGTTGTGAAATCCTTTTTTTCATTAATCCTGCCATCCATAATCTCTGCAATCATGTTCTTTTAATAACCTACCAGAATGTATAATCGGATACCTTTTCAGTTAGCTAGGGGTGTTTGCTCAAACAACAGTTGTTATAAAGAGTATTATGCTGTTAACACATGTGAAGAAACACCATATTCCGTGATATAAGCCATGTACTATGTTTCAATGTTGCAGCCAGTCACTGTAAGCCTTTCTGTTCACTCAGCAATGGCAGACAGGAAATGAGAAAGGGCCAGCTCGTCGAGCCTCATTGTGTAGGCTGGTCTAGTTTAAGAACCATGTAATTGTCACAAATATAACACTAGATTCAGGCCTGGAACAAGATTTTTTTATAACTTTAAACTCAGATTAGAGTAAAATACCTTTTACTGTTACTTTAATGCGTTTTCTCATTTTCGCATCGCCTGTATATAGCAATAATTGACCTGAGCACAAGGAACTAAACCAGACACTCGAGAATGTAATCCCATTAAACTGCTGCTATATTATTGCATTATATGAACATGTTATGGCAAGTGTCATGTCATTGACCTTATTGGAAGGAGTACTGAATAGTAAAGATTGCTATGGATTGACTGTAGTTAAGTAGTGTGCTCCTTTAATGTTGAACAGATAAAACAGCTGTGCCTTAATCCTATTACAGGACAAATCAAAACTGAAGAACAATGTTTCTTTATTGAGTCTACAAATTGTATCAAAAATTTGGCATTTCGCAACAATTATTCTGATATAATGAGACAATAAATGACCATAGTTTTGGAGAGATTCCATTTAAATTACTTTCCTTGTTTTGAAAACTAGTGTACTTTGACTGTCTTCTACTACTTACAAACATGCCCATTGGGCTGCTAAAGCTTTCATATAAAATACAATGATACCATTAATTACAATAACAGGGCACTGTAGAAGTTATGGAGCAAAAAATGGTGCCATGTCTCCATTCAGAGTCAAACCAATTTAGAGGTGCTTGTCAAAACTGGGGCTCTCCCAGTAACTAACGCCAAAACCCTCTGCTAAATCTTGGCTTAAATAGAAGTGAACTTCTGCATAGAAACTCACATTTCTTACATTTAAGTATAATAATAGATCCTTATATTAAGAGCTTCCAGTAATTTGATATTGCAGTATTTTTCGAGCCTCACTGAGGATCACTGCAATATATGGGAACTTGCTGGATGGTAATGTGGAATCAGCGTTTGGAAGCTCATTGTCAACTCGCTGGGACATAGCAGTCATCTCTAGGTAGTGCAATGCAATGTATTATGAGCCCCAACTATTCATCACAAATTCTCATCACTACTGGTCCGTATTGTCATGTCCCTAAATACAAACACACACTCTCCTCAACTGGGGTATAATTGCTGAAACATAAAATAAGGTATAGGAAACTCTTTTCCACCAATCCAATAATGGTCATAGTTAAAAAGTGTGAGAACAGTGGGATTATGATGCATTGACATAAAGCTCTCAAAAAATCCGGTGCACGATTGTAATTTCTCCTTTAGTTTTATTTTGCTCTATTAATTCTAGATAAAAAAAAGAAGAGGAAATAAATGAATGTTGGTAGCCAGAGCAGACTGTATGATTCCCATATGGATATTGACAAAAAAAAGGGATTTAAGGTGAATTTCAAATTGATGGCCAAAGTATCCAAACTGGAAGCATAGCTAACTTAGAAAATCTCACGCTAGAAAATCTCTAAGTAAGCTATGCTTCCAGTTCGGATACTTTGGCCATAAATTTGAAATTCACTTTGAATTCTCACTTCAGTAAATAACCCTGCCAATGAATCTTGGAGGCCCCTTTGGTGGGAGACAAAATTAAACATATACCCCCCAAATCTAGTGTAATTGTCTTCTTAAATTAGAGCATTTCATGCTAAAGGAATTAAGCATTTGAGTGAAGTGAGTTCTGCCAGTACCACTCTAAGTTCAAAGCAGATTTGTACCTGGGGAACATTTTTAAATGAATGTTGATAAATTGATGTTCATGCTGGACTCTATGTACGTGGGTTTAATGAGCTCTTGTAACAGAATTTATCTGCTCAGTAAATTCATAACCCTTCTGAAAGTATTGATATGCAGTTAACGTTAATATATCAACAATTGACATTGTTATAACAAATTAACTCATTTCTGTGTGTTGGTAAATTAAATGTATTAGTTTACACAGTTAACGATATCACACAGTTTAATGCTTCTCTTAGTCAGACATTCCTAGTGCAATATTTTATTGAAAAAGCACCAACATGTTCTGTAGCAACGGGGAACAAGGTCCATCAAGTAATGTAATAATATAAACTAATGAAGGGCAGTGACTTGAGATGTACAAGGATCTGAAGCTAATTATGGTTTGTAACAATATCTAACAATGAAAATTGGCATGCCTGGAGAGTACCGTATATACTCGAGTATAAGCCGAGTTTTTTAGCACATTTTTTGTGCTAAAAAAAACCAACTCGGCTTATACTCGAGTCAGAGTCTGTATTATGGCAATTTACATTGCCATAATACAGACAGGGGGGAGAGGGGTGCTGGCAGAGCTGTACTTACCTTTCCTGCAGCTCCTGTCAGCTCTCTCCTCCTCCGCGCCGTCCGTTCAGCACCTCGGTCAGCTCCCAGTGTAAGTCTCGCGAGAGCCGCGGCTCTCGCGAGACTTACACTGGGAGCTGACAGAGGGAGCTGCACGGACGGCGCGGAGGAGGAGAGAGCTGACAGGAGCTGCAAGAAAGGTAAGTACAGCTCTGCCAGCCCCCCCTTCCCCCCACTGAACTGCAAATGCTGGACCACCAGGGAAGGAGAGCCCCCCTCCCTGCCATATATCAAGCAGGGAGGGGGGCCGAAAAAAAAATAATTAGTTAAAATAAAAAAAAATAATAATTAAATAATAAATAAGAATACAAAAATAATAATAATTAAATTAAATAAAAAAAATTAAAAAAAATTAAAATAATAATAAAAAAATTTCCCACCCCCCACCAAGGCTCTGCAACACACACACGCACACACACACACACTGCATTCATACACACACACACTGCACTCATACACTCACACTGCACACATACACACACGCTGCACACATACACACACGCTGCACTCATACACACACGCTGCACTCATACACACACGCTGCACTCATACACACACGCTGCACTCATACACACACGCTGCACTCATACACACGCTGCACTCATACTCACGCTGCACTCATACACACGCTGCATTCATACACTCACACTGCATTCATACACTCACACTGCATTCATACACTCACACTGCATTCATACACTCACACTGCATTCATACACACACACTGAATTCATACACACACTGTAAATAAATATTCAATTAATATATTTTTTTTAGGATCTAATTTTATTTAGAAATTTACCAGTAGCTGCTGCATTTCTCACCCTAGTCTTATACTCGAGTCAATAAGTTTTCCCAGTTTTTTTGGGTAAAATTAGGGGCCTCGGCTTATATTCGGGTCGGCTTATACTCGAGTATATACGGTATAATGATTTGATGAAAAGGGAAACTGTTTTAGTATGTTGGTTGTCCTTGATGAGAGAAGGTAAATCGTGGAACATTAAATAAAAGAGGTAGCTGTTACATGGCTCCAGGTGGCATATGGGAGGTGTGCCCTGCATTACAAATGTCTAAGGAGTGGGTGGAACCGGGGTGGGTGTTATACTTTTGCAGTATAGCAATAAGGCTATGCAGACACGCAAATAACATTTCAAGGTTTTTTAAGAATACTTATCATATTCAAAATAGGGAAAATTACGGTAATCACACCATACAGCCATATGGTTTAAGCCCACCACTTCTTACATAGTACCCCAATATCGGTGGGTCATAACCTACGTTTGTAAATTTTAACTAGAGAGAATATATACTGCAAGCTGGTTTACTCTACTAAAATATAATCTCAAACAATGCCAATTTTGACAAAACGGTACCGATTTTCAAGTCCTGTCATACTTGTCAAATATGCCTTTGTAAAAATACACTGTTTGATTCTTTAATTCTATTTAGTTAAAACCCTCTGAGTCATCTTTGTAGTGCAAATACAATATCCCATTTGTGGGTTATTCTGTTAAAAAAAAACTTTCAGTATTCCACTATATATTTGAGTGTTAGACACACTCGCACTAACCTCGAGGTTCTATAACACTGAAACAGTGGAGATATTCTGGAGAGATTTGCAGAATCTTTCTCAAGATCTTGAGAAAGTCCACCAAGTACGGGCGAAACGCGTTGATGAGCTGAGGATCAAGCTTCCATTCATCTTCATTCCTCCGGTACCAGCAGTAATTTTTAGTGGTTTGAGGCAACGGCGTCCCTCTGGTTCCACCATGACTATTGCAGCTTGAAGAAAGGGCTTTACACTGTTTCAGCTGCTCCAACGGACTTACTAGTGGTTATCATTATATTTTATACCACTTCTTTTATTTTTCACAAGGATTCTTATTTTAACCATTTGTCAAATAAACTGTGTTTGATTTTATCCCACTTGAAGTAATTTTTGTAAAGACATTACTGCAATACCGAGCTATGGATTCTCAACACCATTTTATTTCTGCTCACAATACCAGAAATATAGTTATTACATTTGGTTAACGCATATTCACCACTGTGGAGGTGGATAAAGACTACACAGTAAATTAATATACTGTCACATTTTCCCTTTTTTTTTTTATAAAAATTAAGACTTTTTGAAGCGCTGACACTTTTTATATTTCTAAAATAAGGCATTGGTGAACATAAGTAAAAGTATTACATTTTTGTTCAAAACTATTTTATTGAAATACTTGGAAAAATTTTAGCACGTTGCTTACAGTGAAACATGCTTAACTTAAAGTGTACTGAGAATTGAATTCAGGATAGTTATATGTCATGGGAATTTATGTCATCCCTGTAAAACATTACATCCTACAATTTTATTTAAGTTTTTTGCTTGGAAGCCATTACATCAATTAAATGTATTTCCTGCTAAGTCCCATTTCAGAACTGACATTTCTCAGAATTACCGAAAATCGACGATATAAGACCAAAGAAATCACACACCAGTTTGCCAATTACAGCACCTTACAGTTTTCACAGTCACTGTTGTGGTGTGTGTCTTAAAGGACCTGTTACAAGTCAGGCATTGCAAAAGCAAAAAAGCAATTTATGTATTCGGAGCTAAACTGTGCTGCAACCTTCAATAGGTTCCTTGGCAGGCAATAGTTGGCAAGAGAAGAGAGCATACAGTGGTCAGTAGGAAAGATGCTGGGAAACTGTATTTTTATTACGACCCCCTTAGATTTCAGTAAATAGAAACACAAGGCGATAAAGCAGTTTGCCAGAGGCTACCTTCAAGCCAGGACTATGAGCAGAGTTAGTTCTACTGCTGACTTCAAATGAAACAGAGGTAAATCGGACACAATCTGAAGCTAAGGAACTGCTCCAGGCTGCCAGCAGTTCTTGAATCTTTATTAGCATTTTTACAGTTTCATCCCCGTTTTTTTTTTTTTACCTGCGGCAAACATTCATAATGTGCAGGCTACTAGTTGAATGCATTCTAATATACACCTGTGTATGTGAATGCATGTAATTGTACACATAGCTCAAATAAACAGCTCAATTTCACATCTCACATATTGTCCATATAATTCCTGACCATGTACAAGGAGAATATCTTAATACTCATCTTCAAAGACAGAAAACACATTTGCCCCTTATTTCTAGATATGACTGTTCAGATCTTTGGAAGCTTTAGTAATATGGTGTCTTCTTCTAAACCCCTGAAGGATTAGCATGCAGTAACAAAGCAATTTGTGTGACTCTAACGTACAACATAGTGGCATTTTGAATTGGTAGATAATAGGAAAAGGTCTTTGCTACTGAACATAATTCGTACTGGGATCTTATTTAAAGCTGCTGCCTGTGTTGTCAGCAATTAACTGTACCCCAAGCTGATCTGTCATCAAAAATCTCTAGAGATTTTCAGGTTCCTAAATCAGACATTTTGTCCAACAACCAACATTTTGTGATGTGGCCAGTGCAACATTATGGCAAATATTGGCAGTATTTGGTATTCTCCCATTACACTTGCCAAAGATGTATGTATATATGTTATTGCATATGTTTTAATTAACTGCAGCAAACCAAAATGAAATAATATGTATATTAACAGCAAATATGTATTGGAATACTGAAAGTTTTTTTTAACAGAATAACCCACAAATTTGGGATATTGTATTTGACTCTGAAGGTTTTAACTAAATAGAAATAAAGAATCAAAAAGTGTATTTTCACAAAGGCATATTTGACAGGTAAGAACTGGATTAAAATGGATGTTACTTTCCCCAGCTAAGATCCATTTGGTAAGTACATCTATTGACTTGTATTTACAGATAATGCGTGGGTACCAAATATTATGCCCTACCAAATAATGCAGTTGATGCTGATTGGCTGCCTTGGAAGTAAAGAAAAGGGAACTGTTTTCAGAAAATGAAAACTCAGCTCTGTTTTGATCAAATGGTTCCTAACTTTTAAATGGAGTAATAGACACTATCCTATTAAAAAAAAAAAAATATATATCACAAATAACATAAACTATATGTAGTTAAAATAAATGTATTTACTGATGCCAAACACAGTTTCCTTCTCTAAACATTGCAAACTGTGTATTTCTAAGACCATCTTGATGCAAGTCTCTTACAACATTCTCTTACAAGCAAGCTTGGTGTTGAATCACATATACGATTTATGGGGCTGTTCTATTCAATAAAGTAAGCAACGGTTTGCTCTTTTCCCAAGGAGCCAACAAAGCCTGCACTACCCGTCAGAACTCCCGTTCAGCCTTCAAAAATATCACTCTTGCACATCAATAAAACAAGACTGCAAGGTATTGAATCAAGAAAAGAGGGAGAGCAACTTAGCTTAAAGCACGGCAAGAATTGTGAAAGGATCTGTTTGCACATTTTTCTGTCAGCATTATAGTAGTAGTGCATTCTAAGAATAAAATTATGAGAGGTGGTAGGGTCTCTGTGCAGTGACTATAAAACAGGAGTTAACAGTTAATGATCAAATGAGCTATCTTACCTGCCAAATGCAATAAATAATGAATGACAGTGACAGTGGTACACGTAAATAAAGCACTCCTGATACTTCCCCACCTTCCCTACTCAATATTTTATAAATGATTCTGAACAAGCTTACACTTGCACAATTACTATATCTATAGTTTTATTAAAAGATCACTAAAGTCCACCCATACCACGTAATCTCATTGGAGTGGTCTGGGTGCTGTAGTTAACCCTGAAATGTAAAACATTACACTTTTGTAGAAAACAACAATATTTACTTTGCAAGATTAAACGCACCTCTTACAGACAGCCACTAGAGGTGCTTACTCAGCAACAACAGACTAGTCCGTCATGTGACAACAGAAAGTCTGTCATGTGACCAAATGCTGCTCACAGTTAAGCATTCAATTCCGTGCTTTCCAATAGGAAGCAATTGATTGGATGGGCACTGGACCTTGCTGCGCATGCACAAAATGTCCTTTATGAGGAACATTCGATGAGACCAGGGGTTCTCAACCCAGTCCTCAAGGACCCCCTACCAGTTCAGGATTTAGGGATTACCCTGTTGTGTCCCCACCCCTAAAAACACATTAGACACAGCAGGGTAATCCCTAAATCCTGGACAGTTCGGGAGTCCTTGAGGACTGGGTTGAGAACCCCTGGATTAGATGAACACATGGAAGGCGACGCCTCCAAGGTGATGTAGTGGGAGGCGGAGCAGCACCGACGGAGTCTCCGCACTGAAGATGAGGTAAGTAAACCTATTATTTTACTGATTTTTATTACAGATGGGTGTAATCTAAATAGAGACAAGGGCACTATAGCGTTATTAATAAAGGATTTTGTTCCTATCCTATAGGAACTTCAAAGAAGTGTTTTCTAAATGGAGTTAGTTACTTGACTGAGCATGCAAGCTGCCAAGGCACTTGCTTCTTCACTGGAAACTATGAAGAAGACTAACAGAAAATAGGAATGTTTTCATATCCTGTGCACACACTCCATAAATGTAAATGTATTGGAATGTAAAATTTTGCATTACTTTTTTATTGTGCAGCTAAAAGAAATACAAGCTAACATACCTACTTTGGCATGCTGTAAAGCAGGATACAAAAAGGCATGTGAAAAGGGAGTGGGCCAGTGGCATTACCTGCAACACAGAAAAGACAGGTGTGAGTTTTACCTCTTGCACAGGGTATTCTTGTGTGTTCACACTACATACAGTATGTATCACCTATATACAGGTAAATAAAATACACAGTGTAAACTGTAAAAAACAAATAATGTTTTAAAAATGATGTATATCATCAAACTCACACTTTTCAGAGCCCATTTAAAGTTGGCTCTAGACTTATAGCGCTTTTCATCTCACTCTTGAGATATCCAGTATTGGAAAGATGTGTATATCCACAGGAACTTGGAACTGGTAGCTTGCAGTGATGCTCCAAAAAGTCCAAGGCAGGTGTGTAGTTAAAAGTGTTTTATTCCAAAAGTTATTTTAAATTACAAAATAAATATATACACAGTAAAATATATATATATTAGCAGCACAACGCGTTTCAACCTTTCAATAGGTCTTTCTCAAGTGCATCTGATTTTCCAATGGGCTCTAAAGCCCTAATATATGCCAAACAATCAGTTAATTACCTTAATAATATTCACATCTGTGAGTTAGTTCCCACCCATGTCCAAACATGGTCACAGCCGGAAGTGTTATGCCACACTCAATATGGCTACATTTCCGTCTGTGCACTCCTTTCCCCAGCCCCCCCCAACATGTCCGATATTTCATTTATCTTTGTCAGTCCGTGTTCCTTCAGTTTGCTGTTTATTCTTTCGGTCTCCATTTCGCCGCGTCACTTCCGTTGATGACGTCGTGATGCAGTCCGATACGTCACTTCCGGTTGTAGTTTTTCCGGTCTCTCATGATCTTCCAGACGGTTTCAGCGCACAATTGTCCATCATTAAGAAGGGCAAAAATGCCAATAGTTCATATTGCACATAGATAGGAAAACGTTTAAAAGGAAGGGAAAACAACATATTAATGTTGGAAAAGAGAAAAGGTATTCATGTCTGGACATTAGTGGAGCATTTTAAAAAATATATAAATAATACACAGTAGGATAAGAAAACATATCCCAGAATGATTCTTAATGTTAGGAAATGCCACCATTACATGGACACTACCCCCTCCATCCAAAAGTGCAATTTTGAAGACAAAAGATATGTAGGGAATGTATATCAAATATATGTGTACAAACATACCCTATTATAAAATACTATTAATCTCAAAGTCGATGTTGAGACCCAAGGGAGATAAGGTGCGTATTTCAAAGATCCACTTTACTTCCTGGGTACTTAGTTTTTTAGGGAGATCCCCTCCTCTCCAGTGGGAATTAATTTTGTCTATAGCAAAAAAGGTTAAAAAACTAGGGTCTGAGCTGTGTTTTTCTAAAAAGTGCTTGGATACACTGTGGTTTATAAAACCTTTTTTGATATTCCTAACATGTTCACTTATCCGTACTTTTAGTGGCCTCGACGTTTTGCCCAAAAAAAACACATGCTCCACTAATGTCCAGACATGAATACCTTTTCTCTTTTCCAACATTAATATGTCGTTTTCCCTTCCTTTTAAACGTTTTCCTATCTATGTGCAATATGAACTATTGGCATTTTTGCCCTTCTTAATGATGGACAATTGTGCGCTGAAACCGTCTGGAAGATCATGAGAGACCGGAAAAACTACAACCGGAAGTGACGTATCGGACTGCATCACGACGTCATCAACGGAAGTGACGCGGCGAAATGGAGACCGAAAGAATAAACAGCAAACTGAAGGAACACGGACTGACAAAGATAAATGAAATATCGGACATGTTGGGGGGGGCTGGGGAAAGGAGTGCACAGACGGAAATGTAGCCATATTGAGTGTGGCATAACACTTCCGGCTGTGACCATGTTTGGACATGGGTGGGAACTAACTCACAGATGTGAATATTATTAAGGTAATTAACTGATTGTTTGGCATATATTAGGGCTTTAGAGCCCATTGGAAAATCAGATGCACTTGAGAAAGACCTATTGAAAGGTTGAAACGCGTTGTGCTGCTAATATATATATATTTTACTGTGTATATATTTATTTTGTAATTTAAAATAACTTTTGGAATAAAACACTTTTAACTACACACCTGCCTTGGACTTTTTGGAGCATCACTGCAAGCTACCAGTTCCAAGTTCCTGTGGATATACACATCTTTCCAATACTGGATATCTCAAGAGTGAGATGAAAAGCGCTATAAGTCTAGAGCCAACTTTAAATGGGCTCTGAAAAGTGTGAGTTTGATGATATACATCATTTTTAAAACATTATTTGTTTTTTACAGTTTACACTATGTGTATTTTATTTACCTGTATATAGGTGATACATACTGTATGTAGTGTGAACACACAAGAATACCCTGTGCAAGAGGTAAAACTCACACCTGTCTTTTCTGTGTGCGCAAATCACTTTATTTTTTAGAATTTATCACATTTTAGTGTAAGTGGTGACATTACACTTCGGTGATTTTTGCTGCACCGGATCTTATTAATTTAGCGCCATTTGTGTCCTTTCTCTGTTTTAAATTTTATTACCTGCAACACTGCCACAAGGGACGCATCCACTCAGAGAGGGTACAGACGCACTCAAAGTATAGGCATGTCAACCTGGTGTGTGCAAAAAAAAGCTTAAAGGAACACTCCAGTGCCAGGAAAACAAATCGGTTTCCTGGCACTGCAGGTCCCCTCTTCCTCCCACCCCAACCCATTCAGTGACTTACCTGAGACCAGCACCGATGTCCCCCGATTGTGCATGCGCGGCCGCCGGCAGGGAACACCTAATGCGCATGCGCATTAGACCTCTCTATAGGAAAGCACTGAAAATGCTTTCAATGCTTTCCTATGGGGATTTTAGCGACGCTGGAGGTCCTCACATAGCGTGAGGACGTCCAGCGACGCTACAAACCAGAAAGTGCTCTCTAGCGGCTGTCTAGTAGACAGCCACTAGAGGAGGAATTAACCCTGCAATGTAAATATTGCCGTTTATGAAAACTGCAATATTTACAGTTGCAGGGTTAAGGGTAATGGGAGTTGGCACCCAGACAACTCCAATGGGCAGAAGTGGTCTGGGTAAATGGAGTGTCCCTTTAAAAAAAAAAAAAAACACTAACACCTAAAATCCTGTACTTACACAACTAATAACAGCTGAATGAAGATTTAAAAGATCCCTCCCATAGCAGCAAAATGCTCCACCGATCAGAAACTTCTCATGCTAGTCCATGGGGTACGATCTAACACCATAAACACCTGTCCAGACAAGGTTTATGGGATAAGTAATTTATTTCCGAGCAAGATCATCTACCGTAAAAAAAAAATTCTACCAAGTCTCCTCTATGTGGTTTCCTGGCATTGTGTGCCAGATCCAGAATATAGAAATTGATTTAGTCTGCCTGTCCAACAGAGATAAATAGCCCTTGTGTTACCTTTACTCTTGTCATATTGGCAAAAATGTGCTCCTATAAATGGGCATGCCCAATGCCACATGGTTACAATAATCAAATACACACCAGTTATAAAGTAGCATTTATTTTCATCCCAATGCACATCATATAAAGCTTCTTACAATGCTGCATTTAATTAACATAACTTGTAATAAGGTAATAATTTCCCTTTAATGTGCAAGTGCAATTAAAACTCATATTGTGCACATACTTTAGACCTGACAAGGTGGTATTGTCATCAGTGTATCCCAGATAATCTAAGATTTGAACAGATTTTCTGACTGTGAGCTGTCTGGGTAATTGCTCTGCTGTCTGAGTATTCTACTCAATGGCATCCATTTGTATCTCATCGGCTGACTATTACATGTTATTACCTCAATTAATAATGGGAATAATACAGAGCATATGTTGGGCGCGTCGGAATGAGCGACTCACTTCATAACACCTGTGCATTCTGCCTTTCTGCCTGCAGTTTAAGAATCATTCTTTAGGAATGAATGGGCACATTCAAATTCTTGTAATGTTTTTTTCATAGCCATAAAACCTGCACTATTTGAATGATTTGGCAATTTATTCCACCCTCCAAAACATATTTGCCTTCTCATAATACATATGGAGCACTGGAAAGGCCCCTCACTGCACACACAGAGAAAAATAATCTCATGTTCAAATCCCAACCAATAAGAATTTTAACCTAATATAAAGTGAGGTGTAGATAGTCAGCTCACACTTTAAATTCTGACATTTTATCTGTGGGAGTAGGATATAAAATTAGGAAAGAAATATGAATTGCAATGCTGAAAATCTTCTACAAGGGACAAGAATATATTAAAACAGGGGTGGCACATAAGTGACACAGGATCTACTTTTTTGATAACCATGTTATAATGTACCACATTAACATCCCAGCAAACTAATTTTTATATGTGTGTATATAAATGTATATTATATATAATTAGTACAGAATATATTATTCTCTATATATGTTTATTATACCAATTCTATAAATTGTATTATAGTGTATGTATGTATATATATATACACACACACATTATATATATACACACACACACACACACACAGAGACACACAGAATGGCACAAAGGGTTACAAATTACAATACATTCAGACAGACATACAGACAGTCATTCTCACACAATCCAATACATACAGGCGAGTCCTCACATTAAAGCTGGATGTAATTCTCACACTTTCCATATAGCTACACACAAGAAATACACTAAGAATACACACAATCACAATCCTAGACACACAAGTCACACAGTAAAAGATGCACACAATTACACATACCCACACAATCATAAATATAAACCCAATCATACATAGTCAAGGAGTCACACAATCACAAATACACAGTCACAGATGCACACAATCACACTACTAGATACACACAATCACACTACTAGATACACACAATCACAATCACACTACCAGATACACACAATCACACATACTCTCAGTCACATATGCACTTAATCACACAGATACAGATATATACCCCACTGATGTAATGTGGATGAGTAGAGCCTTTAGGGTGAGGGAGTTTCTTACAGGACAATCCACTGATCTGGATATTTAGAGGTGTATACCGTAAGTATAATAATATTCCTATAATTTCAGCATTTTCTGGCCCCATTCACAACCAATGAAGAGTACCTGTGTGTTAAAGCCACAATGTGCTGTCATAAGCACCCTTTTCCCTCAGGATGCAGACCATCTAGGCTACATTAGGGGTGGATACAGCCGGCCCGCTCAGTTATCGGAGTGGGCTGTCACTGGATCTCTAATTTATGAGTTACAGCCATATCAAGACCCTAGTTGTGTGCAAGACCCTCTCAGTCCCTACCAATACAAATCTACCAGTCAGCTGTCTGAGATCGACCAATAGAACACAATCGCCCATTTGACCACTCGAGTATTAATACATATAGAAATAAATTCACAAGAACAAAATGTTATGCAGACGCAAGTCCTAAACAGTTTGCCATTTAACTATTAATATGCAGGGCATGCTGAAAAAAAACACCATCTCACAGCATCAAATGATGGAAATGACTAAGGCCTAGATTAGCTTTGTGATGAGTTAACAGATACTTACAGGTTGCATTCTGTTAAATCAGCTGAAATGTGATAACTAAAGGTCATTCAGATGCTGTTCATTTGCCTTCTTTGTTTAGTGAAAACATCCCTGTGTCTTTTTATCCACATGCACACACACACATACATGAACAACCACACATATAAGCATACAAGGATGGGCCCTTTATTCTGATGTTCTGTTGCAGGCTCGGTCCTTGTAGCCCTGAGCACTGATATGAACAAGCTGCGCTAGCTTTCTCTACTAATTTCCTCTCTTGACCTTCTGAGCACACATACAGATATGGCTGTGTGCTCTCACTGGCAGGCACTGGCTTCCTTTATGGAGCTGACATCTGTATCAGCGGGTTAGTAACTCTGTTATGGGCTGTAAATATAGAACTGTTGGAACTTCCTCTTAGGACAGAATGAGGAATTTGCCTATAATTAAAGCAGAGCCAGTTAACGGTTGGTAGTAAAGGTTTACAGCAGCAGTTGACAGTTGTGGAGATAAGCTTGTAAAAAAAGGTCTGAAACTGCAGTGTCTAGCTCCTCTTCCCACACACCCTAACAGCAATCCATTGTTTAGGAACATGTTCACTAAACGGTGTCTGCAGCAAACCAACAAACCTATTCAAATGAACACAGTAATATAATGCAGTAGAAATAATATCCAAGTATGTCAAATACAAACTACACATATGTCTGTTACGGCTTTCGATACAGCAGAATAGACATTAAAAAATGAAGATTTAAAGAACAAGTGCATCAAGGACATAAGGGGTCTTTTTTGGCCAACTCTGCCTGCAGAATCTTGCAGTGTGCTCTGCTGAAGCCCTCTTTGCAGTATACTTGCTCACAGCTCATGCTGTGCTTCTTAAGAACAGGTCCCTGGTGCCACCGCATGCGGGACACTGGAGAACTAAATCAGGACAGTGGAACAGGACCCCGTAATTGGGACTGACCTGCTAAAATCGGGTCTGTCCATTTCTAACTCATACAAAATCATACAAAATCATACAACAACTCAATATACAAGAAACCACACAAATGCATTACCTATTAAAACAACACATCTAGGGGCATGGCCGACAGAGCAGCAGCACAGACGTGTCTCTACTGAGCTCTGCACCAAACTCTAAATCTTGACATTTTTGTCACCCTGTGAGCCTTCAGGAGACACATAACTGATCCCCCCCCCCCAGCATATGACAATATGGGGCGCAAGCACCGCAAATTCCAACTCCTGGAGAGCCCTAGAATGCCTGATATCAAGCTTTCCTTTGAGAGGTCTACTCGCCCAGAGTCGCCTAAGATAGCACCCGAGCCTCATGAGGAGGAAAAGGCCTTGGAGTCTTATGAAGAGGAAGAACTCACCTCCCCGGGTCAGATGAAGACTCATCGCCTTCCACAAAAGGAGACATTAAATGGCTCCTGGCAGACATGCGGGAGGTGTGGAAAGCGGACCTTAGAGAGATTCAGGAGGAGATGTGAACCCTCCGCCAGAAAGTCCAGGATGTGGAAACCAGAGAGAGCACAGAGGACAGCATGATGCAAGCAACCAAAGGTTTAGGATAAGGGAAGCGGCGCTGAAGCCCTTTATCCAGAGGCTGATTACCTCCATGGGCCTCAAAGGAGGGCTGCCCCACGCTGATCGCAAATGCTTTTCAGATCGACAAGGCACAACTGCGCCAGACTTCCTAGACTGACCACTCTCACCCGGGTAAGGACAGGAATATAATCATCCGATTCCAGCAGGACCAAGACCGCGTGGCCTTCATGGCAGCCACACGCAACAAATCTCCTCTACACTTCGAGGGCCATACCCTGACCTTTTATCCCGACCTGTCCAGGGATACAATGGACTGGCGCAGATCGCTAAGACCCCTGACCAAGGAACTTTTAACTCGCAACATACCCTATCGTTGGGGCAGGCCTAGACTTTTGATCATACCTCGGGACACTGGTAATCTGAAAGTGTATGAAGGTGCGGAAATATCAGATGCACTGCGGAAACTCGACATAGCCACACCCGACCTGAACAACCTGCTACAGTGGTGCCGACGACTTCCACTTCTTGGGATCTGGCGAGGGTTCATCCATTCGTGCCAGCAGCCTGACGAGGAGATATTTCTTCCACATCAGTGTCCTGAACTCTCTCTAACCTTGGCACTATTAAGACCTGGCACTTGTGTCCTGTTTAGTTATGTTTTATACGTTGTGTCTTAGTTTAGTTAGATTTTGAAAATATGCTCTAAAAATATCCTGATAACCTAACTGGTGCTACTCTGAATGCAAACAACCATTTCGTGCTCCTACTTCCCCTCCCCCCCACACTTAAACCGCTGGAACTATAGTTCCATTTGCACTTACTGTCCCAAATGGTGGGCTGAGCCTCTATAACATGCATATGCAGCCTGGTTACCATTATTACGTTACTCAGTACTAGAGGCATATAGTGATCCCTGCCCTGAATGATTACTCAACGATGATCAACACAACCCACAAGCAGGAGATGCGCTTAGTCCATTTCACTGTTTTATCATTTAATTTACATTTATCATTTCAATTACATTAGATCTTACCTATAAAACTGTGCAATGTTTTTGACATTTACTGCGATGCTTGACTACCAATACCTGGACTTTACTTTTGCTTAAATATCTAACTGAGCTTGTATGTTTATATATGCACACAAAAATAAAGAATATAACTTTTTTTTAAAAAACACCTACTAAAAGCCATTTTCCAAAGCTGAAATATACTAATATACCATCATTGCAGCTCATCACATACATTATTTTGGTAACACACTGCACTATACATGACTGAAGCAATAACCAAATGTGTGTCAGACGGGGGAAAATGTTATAATCATTCTTGATTTCAAAATTGCAAACACTTTTCCCCTATATTCATTAAGGGTCATTTTAATAACTTCTCCTTTAGCCCAATATTAACTATTCTACCCCAGTATATACTGTTTAGCAATAGAAAAAGAACAATGGTTTATTTTGTAAACTTGTACTAAGTTTTTATTTAACAAAAAGTATATTAAAAGTATATTATATTGTAGGGAAAAAACTGTAATTTCACAACTGATGTTTAGCAAGTGAATACAAAGAAGCTTACAGTTGTATTGCCCGTTCATTTGTAAATGTACATTCACATGTAAAGATGTATGTTCCTAGCAAGGAGTCTCTGTATTCCTTGAAGGTGAGAGACAAAATAATAAAATGTAAGTATACCAAATAATAAATAAATGTAATAGTGGAAAACGGAGAGAGAAAGTCAAAACAATGGTAAAGAAGAGGAGGGGAGATAGAAGCAGTTAAAAGGAAAAAGAAAGAATGGTAATGATTCAAATACTTCAGGGAGATGTGAGAAGTGATGAGATGTGGTCATCCATCTCAAATTCTTCGTTCAAATATTTACTTAAGACCGAGAGTAAAATATAATATTTCCAAACTATGGCCAAAGTGAGATGGAATTTAGTGCTAGCTTTTGCAACAATACCAGAGTTTTTAAAAGGAGAAAGGGGCAAAAACACTTGACTTAAACAAAAGAAAGTAATATAATAACACACTATTTGTGTTTCATAACACAGTCCGTTCGGTGCAAATGAAGTCTTAAAACACTGCATATTCTAACACTGAAGGAATAGAATGGCATATTTTGAATTTGCAGGGATAGTTCAGTAAACACGGACATCTCTCTCCTGACAATGAATTTGGAGTAAGTAATGAAAAAAACAGGTTTATTTTATCCTGAAACCTCATACAAATCTCACTCAATCCTGAATCTTCATAAATCACCATTAAAGACAAGACTATCATCGTCATCACATACATCTCCCTGTTCCCGACCTGCAGACTAATGAGAAGAGGGATCGGGCTATCTCCACTGATTAATTAATTCAAAATGTCTGCTGTTATTCACATACGAGGCTGGTGTTATTTGAATAGTACTTGACAGCGCTGCCTGAAGATATCATTTCTGATTTGTGAACTTGCTACACCATAACTGATGATTGCTCATGAAAATCACAGAAGCTCAGTTTCCTGGCATTACTGTAAAATTCTCTCCCTGCTAGTTATTTTTTTATATGCTCAATCTGTAGTTTACATTGCTAATGTTGTCAAATATATCCATAATGTGGTGTGTTTTGGAAGATTATTTCTCGCCTCCCTCCTCCGTTACATATTGCTTCTGTCTCTGACTTTTGTTCTACGTGTAAAAAGGTGCTGCCTTAGCAACAAATCTTGTAGTAGCAATAAACAGAAAGAACTCATCTATGAAACACTTTATTTATCAATTTATTACTTACTAAGAGAAAAGGCAGTAAAGTGGAGATAGGCTTTTGTTTGGAGTTACTATGTGGATTTCCACACATGGCAATAGATTATGACAAAAACTTAAATAATATCTGAAAATGTTAAATTGTGGGTTTATTTAGCAATTTCATGAGAAGGGAGTATTAGGGATACAAAACGCACAACTCCTTCTGTAAGAAAAAGAAGCCAGTTGGATACTTAAAGGGATACTCCAGGCACCCAGACCACTTCTGCCCATTGGAGTGGTCTGGGTGCCAACTCCCACTACCCTTAACCCTGCAAGTGTAACTATTGCAATTTTCATAAACTGCAATATTTACATTGCAGGGTTAAGTCCTCCTCTAGTGGCTGTCTACTAGACAGCCACTTGAGGACACTTCCGTGTTCTTAGAAACGACGCTGGACCTCCTCACGCTATGTGAGGACCTCCAGCGTCAAGGAAATCCCCATAGGAAAGCATTGAAAGTATTATTCAATGCTTTCCCAAGGGGAGGTCTAATGTGCGTGCGCGGCCATTGCCTTTAGGTCTCCCCCTCCGGCTGACGTCGGCGTGGAGGATAGAAGGTGGAGCCTGACCCAGCGCCGAGGGACATCGGCGCTGGACTCCGGTAAGTCACTGAAGGAGTTTTTTTTTTTTTTTTTTTTTAATTCTTTATTTTATTGTGCATGAAAAATACAACGATACCAGCAAAGCCACAACAGCTATTGCCAGTTTTTAGGTCTACATTTACAGACAATTGTATGGCTTATCTGAACATTGCACATTTTATATTTTAAAGCAGTTTCAACAATAGTTAAATCAACATGTCAGTTGTAAGGTAGGGCAAACGAGGTACGGATTCTGGTTAACTGACTGACTTATTGTGAGGTGCTAGTGTCACCAGCTTAATAAACTGTGGCATATCCTATTTGTGTAAGTTTATGAATCAGAATTAAAATACAATGGGTATCCCTAAGCATAACCGTGCTAACAAACCGAGGCGTGCAGGCTAGGTGTAGCGAGGCTGTGGCACAAAGTATACCTGTCAAGAGTGGTGTATGGCATCTACATTTTCAAGATGAAGGATACACGCTAGGTTTGTGGTATACTGTCGTCTGAGTATAGGAGGGAAATCTACATTTTATTCTGACATGACTCTCATACAAGGCTGCAGTGAGATAGATATATATGAAGTTTGCATATGTCGCTAATCATATTGCTTATTGGTAAGGCTTATAACACTGCAGGCTAATACACAAAGCTAAACAATTGCTAGGCAAACATGAGTAATAAAAGCAGTATGCTTTTGTGCGCGAGTTTTCTGAGGCTGCAGCTGCATTCCAATACATTTTTCCCTCTCGGTCCTCTGAGGGTCTGGGTCAGCCATCGTGGTGAGCTTGGTGTCACTAGCGTCTGTTCGTCGGTTCGTGGGTCAGTTTATTGCAAGCTGGGTGAGAGGTAAGTAGGTGGTCTGTCTTCCAAGCCGTGGTAACCCCATTTGTCAGCATTCTGGTGGGAAAAGACGGTGTCTTGGTAATGGGCGGCTGTGGCTGCTGTGCCTCTGGTCCAGACTTTTAAGTAGGGCTATTTCTGGCAGTGTGCTGGGTGGGTGGTAAGCTTGTTCGGCCCCCCAGGTCAGTGTTTGCTGTCCCTGCGGTGGTCGTTGTGGCTTAGTGTGATAGGGGTTAGCCTGTAGGGTGTTACTTTTTAATGCCCCCTTTTTCTATGCTCATCAACTGTACCTTTGGTGATGGTCAGCCGGTATATCACTGGGGCCGGCTGCAGTGTTGGAAGGCTTCCCCCCTTCGCTCCGTTTGCGGGGAGGTCGCGCACATGGCTGGCGTGCGGCGGCCATCTTAATGAGGATTGCCCCGTGATCTGCGGCAGGGTATTCATTAGCTTGCCGCACCTCCGGTTGCCCATGCAGACCGGGATAACCCCCCCGGTCCAGAGGGGGGGGGGGAGGCCAGGCACCGGCCGGAGACCCGGGCGAGCGGCCGTCTCGTCCCGGCTCAAGCTCCCATGTGCCCCAGGCCCTTGTCGGGAAGGTGCTGGTGGTCTTGGCGGGTGTCCCCGTGTACCTCTGCAGCTGGGGGTCAGTTTGCTTGCCGTTTCGGAGTGCTGGGTGAGCTATTTCTAGCGGTTTTCGCCGTTTTTCCAGTCCCGGAGCAGGAGCTCAGACAGAACGCGTCTGATCCCGCCGGCGGCCAGGCCCCGCCCCCCCACTGAAGGAGTTTTAACCCCTTCAGCAACTTGGGACGGGGGGTGGGAGGGAGAGGGGCACAAGAGGGTCCTGAAGTGCCAGGAAAACTAATATGTTTTCCTGGCACTGGAGAATCCCTTTAATGCCATTTTAGATGCAATATAATTCTACACCAATACATTTGGCTTCCCAAGAAATACATAAAATGTAAAGAGAGAACTATGAAGCTTTGGGGAAAAGAAATGTTTTGTATAAATGAAAAAATAGGAGAAAGTGCGTTTTGTTAAATTATGCTAGCTTAAGAAATTTCCATGATACAATCATATTTAAAACACTCTCCATAGCTTGTGTTGACCATTTTTAATGCTGTTCGCTAGTTATTTATTTTTTAATTCAATTTTAAAGAAAAAAAAAGAAAAAACCTAACTAACCAAAAGTTTCTGAGATTTGTCAAAAGGTACATTGGGCACTTTACATCATCAGGCAATTCTAACATGACATTGTTTTAAATTGTGGAATGTTAGAAACTCCTCTGTTAAGGGGACACTCCACACACATAAAATACTTCAGCTCAAGTGCTTTATGTGTCAGGAACATCTCATCTTAATTGTATTTAATAAAAGTGCTGAGTTCTATTTGAAAATTGTACTTTTTTAAAATAATTGCACAGTTTTTGCCACAGATCTAACAGAAGTGACAGACACACCGTGCATCCACAGAGAGCGCTTTAGCTCTGTGTGGACTCCCTGGATGGGAGCCTGGAGAATTTAGGCTGAAAGCCATGCTTACAGATCAAAATCAGGGTCTTTTTGCTAAATTTCCTGGAGCAGACTGCTAGGAGGAAAAGGGGTCAGGCTTGCAAAGGCTGCAGACAGCAGATCTGCAATTTTATGCATGCATTTTTCATTGGGGGTATGTCTATTAAATTGCTTTAAAAAGCATTTTTCTATTGGAATATTCCTAATCAAGAAAATCATAGGTTCCATTAGACTACTGTAATCAGATGTTAGTAGCATTATTAGATAACCCTAATTGTATTTATGACAAAATACCATGATGCAAGAAAGACGTTATCTATCACTAACTAGGAATTCAAGAGGCTTTAACAATTATGATGCACTCCTGCTATGTCAAGTTCGAAACTGAAAAAAAAATGTCCTATCATAAACAGTTTAAATTGAATTTAGTATAGCTCATATGAAAGGCATTCTCAGAATTATCTTTCATTTTTTGTATTGTATTTCTAAAAATGTTACTTTAATTAGGACAGAATACCAGCCAATTGAAAATTGTTAAAATCATCATCATGATCTCTTTTTTGTAATGCCATTATGGAAATGTATTTTAAAGGCGTTCTTACACATATACAATATACAATATATAACTGGCATGTTTTGCTTAAAGTAAGATTTCAAAACATATTTTAAGACTATTTTTGTTTTACTTCCCAGTATTGGTCCCAATGCAATTTATGACAGGGTCATTGACAGCAAAGTGGTTTGTTTTTACTAAGAACACAGATACAATGTTATATATAATAGGTAACCACAAAACACTGTTACTTGCACCCCCTAACAGTTACTAGGGTGGCTGACCCATTCTATTTGTTAAAATTGTGGAAACAAACAATATTTTATTTGGGCTGCAATTCCCTGTGTTGCAAAATGGTGCCAAATGTAGAAAAGCCAAAGGATAAACGCATGGTTTTGTGGTTTTGAATGAGAAATAAGAATAATGATTTTCTACTTATACATCCACAGAACTTAATTTCAACTAGTGAAGACATGCTTCAGTCAGTGATAACGTCAGTACAGCTGCCAATGCTTGTATGAGAAAAACAAAACCCTTGATAACATATCCAGCCTATCATAAAGATAAGTCCTGGCTGACCTTGGTACTCATGTAGTTTCACATCCATCCAAGCGAGACAAAGTTAACAATCACTACCCTCTCTTAATGGGTTTGTGTCACAACTTGTGGTGTAAAGTCTTTACAATATACAGAACTTGCAATTTTAATAATAATAATAATGTACTATTTTGTGGGCATTTTTTTTAAATCATACACCACTTTACTTTTTTTTCAGTGTGCGTTCTCCACCATCTCTTTGGAACCATTGTTAGTCGGGACATATAATTTGTGTTCTCTCCCACTTGGCTTCTTATGAAGACTTCTTGATGAGTGATGGTCCACTCTGGAAAGAACTAGCTTTCAACATTAAGCTTTTGCGGTAATTCTGAGAACTATACATATTTTAGTTCGCAATACTAATGGAATATTTTAATGGGTTGACCAGCTTTCTTCAAGACCAAAAGTAAACATTCTGGTCCAAATTTACTTGAACACACCAGCTGTGAGGTAGTCAAAACTCTGAAACATCTTAGAGACCCAAAAAGGAGAGAGAAACAATTTTAAATGTTAAGTGATGTTTATTTAACTTTTAAAATTATATTTTGTGTTTGTTAAGGTTATGCATGAGAACAATGTTAAAACATTTTTTTATGTAATTGATTTAGCAGTGGCCCTTATTGCAACTCTGTAAAATTTCACACAGCTTGAGAATTCTGTCTTTTATGACCCTTAATCAGATGTGGTTATAGAAATGGAAACAGAAGTACCCTAACATTAATATTAGATGTTGAGGTGTTAGCTTGTTAGGTGCTGAATGCTCTAATGAGCAATTTTCCGAGCCATTAGTGGGCAGTGGGGTCAGAAGGTGATGTAAATTACTTGCTCTTGACACCAGTCCCATATGGATTGCGGAAACACTGTGCCAAATTAGTTTTACAGGTGGAATTCCACTTTTAAAGGCTTGTAATTAAGTTTTTTTTAATAAAACACAAAATATGGCCTGTAGTCACGAGTAGGAGAAACAATAGCAAAATTATGTAGAACAGGAGGCTACACAATGCATGTTGTTTACTGTCTTGCTTTTCTCAGGTATCCTGAGACACTAAAACATTTGAATTAAATCTGTGGGTTAAAAAGGCATGCATATATTAATTATTTTCAATAAATATGACTACTCATGTTAGTAGCCAATGGTCTTTATTGTATGGTTAGCATTCAATATTTATATGTTGAAAACAGACACTGAACCTACATTCTGATGGCTTGCTAAAGTGTCTCTCAGTTGGTGGCAATGCTATGCAGATTGGAAAGAAATGGTTTCCTCTTGTCTGTAGATTTCGTCAGCCACAGTCCTACTACACAGCAATTGATTAATGCACGTTAGTCATTGCCTGGCTTGGTACGGTGGAACAATCTGTGTGTGCGTGGAGAAAGTGATTCAGAGCCAGACTTTCTTGGCCGAGGTAATGTCATCACAAATAGAATTAGGATTATCTACACAAAATTCGCTCCTACATTTATTTATTTTTTGCTTATTAATATACCTGCTTACATAGTTTTTGCATAAATTGTCTTACGTTAATCACTTCTATTATATTGACAATAATATCTTTTAAAAAGAGGCGAGAGCCACATGGCTTGGATCATAATTTTCACTCTTTTGGGTTGAGGTATAGTTGGTTGAAGGTAACTGTAGCTCAACAAAGACATATACTGTCCCTTTTACCTTATTTAGATACAGTGCATTTGAAAACAGCAAAATGTATACAAGGGGTAAACAAATATTCATACAATGCAAGAATCCAAATATAGAGAACATAATAAAAATACAATAGGAAAGTAACACAGCAATCATACATTTTAATATCCCCAACAATAACCAAAAGGGAAGTCAACACTTGCATTCCATACAAATGACAAAAAAATGGAATTCAGAGTAGACAATACCCATTTGACTAATTTGTCCGGATTAATTATATTAATTAGCAAAGGAAGATGTACCACTCTTTAAGTAGTTCTATATAAAATACTCATTAGATGTAATATATCAACAGTAATATCTTTAGGGGCCTTGGCTCTCGGCTTCTGAGCTTCTGAGGCACTGTGAAGGCTTCTAGACAACAGAGTAAAATAAGCAGTCCGGTAGAAAAGAATAATCGGAATTATCTGTGTCATATCATCTGCATTAATTTTTTGCTGAAAGCTGGAAAATAAAATATAGAACTCGAATAAAGAAAATCTTAACACTGTTGTGTTTAAATAGAGATATTTATGGAAAAAACTGTATGTGGCTCATACCACCGTATAGAGTGAGAGGTGGCAGATACGTGTTATCATACTCTGCATTACTGATCAACAGCAAAGACAAAAAAGAAAAAGAAGCAACATGAACAGTACAGAGCAGTGTGGCCTCAAACAAATATAAATCAATCACCATGACAGAAGTAGCACTTATTCCAGAGTCAGAAGTGAACAAAATATTCCATGTCAGCAAAATGTCTCCTGTCAAATCCGCTCTTTAAAATCTCACCACAATTCGCAAAGACAAATGTCCTTTGCTACTCCACAGAAAGATGTATGTGTAGATGCGGGGTACTTTTGCTTTGCTACATGAAGCTGTGAATCCAGACTGTGAACAGATAATCGACATGTGCTTCAGAACATTGATTCCATCAGTATTCCCTAGCATCTTATTAAACTTAGGTTGTTATTTACTAAGCAGGTGCAAACAGAACATTACATGAATAAAAGGCATTGCACCAGAACCCAAATTGTGATCTGTTACACTTGAGAATTGTTTTATTAGAACGACCTGGATACAATATAATTTTAAAATGCCTATTTAAGACACTTATAAAATGTCTGCAATCTATTTTGGAGGACTTAAATAAATACATATTTTTGTTGTTTTAGAAAGGGCTTATAGGCTTCGGCCTCTTCTCCAGTGTCCGCATTGGAAAAAAGTAGTGGTAGCACCCACTACTTTTAATGGAGATATGGCTTACGCATTCAGAAAAAGAGGAAAACTTGGGGAGTGTTTAAATATAGCATTGAATCTCGGATCATATATTTAATTGCATCATCATATGACTTTCTAATGTGGATACAAACAATAGCCAACCCTACTTGATTATATTCTTTACATCTGTGCAAACAAGCAATGGCATTTCAATTGGGCCTCTCTTCCTCATGTTCCACAACTCCTCCAGTTCTAGAAAAGCCATTTCTTTAGTCATATCAAGGTTTTGCAGAATATGGGTTTTCTCAATTAGAACTAAAATTGTTACTCTGGCAGACGTGTCACATGCCACTGTCCTGGTTTTTTTTGTTTGTTTTTTAATTCAATCAGCTTCTGAATTTTGTTGGATTGCCCCTCATAACATTTCCATCCAACACAAGGTTCTTTGCAGACTACATTAAAAGATCCAATGCTACTTGTGTTTTTCTTTATTATGTGGCGAAAGAGACTATTGTTCCGAATTACCATATTTTATTTGCAAAAAGTAAAGCTGGTAAAGCTGAAGGAATTTAAAAATGGGGAAGTGTTCAAAAACGCTCAAAAATACCTTAATAAAGGGTATCTGTCATGAATCACCTCACCCTCCATTCCTGAGCTGCATTGTTCTTACAGAGGTAGTTGTTACACATCTGTAGCCCGTCTGGTCCACCCTCGCTCCACCCCATGCCTTCACTGATTTGCCCTACTTGGAGACGCTTCACCAAGCATTGTAAACTTCCTCCATAACGCCAGCACACTGGCTTCATTGCCATCCAGCGCCTGATGCATGCACTGTGGTTTCTATGCACGGAGAGCAGAAGCACTGCCTCTTCATATAGTCTATTCCTAAGAACTGATTGACAGGTGGGAAAAATACCTATTTTTGGAATGTTTTCGTTTTTCTCCCAATCTACACATTTGCTAGAAAAACGTCTAGCACAATGTGTAGATAGGATTCATGCTCTTTAAAACACAAGTTTTGTGCATGACAGGTGCCCTTTAAAACCCTTATAAAATCGTTGCATGCACACTAGCAGGGCTATTTATTAAACTGTGAGTTGTTGGGATTTCACCAGAATGTTTAAAAATGTTAGCTTCATTGCGATGCACAACACACACTATTAAAGGGACACTGTAGGGACTACAACCAATTCATCTCATTGAGCCTGGGTCATATAAAAACACAAGCCATTGTGCAAAAGCACAGGCATAACGTACTAAGAATATTGGACAAATCACTTAACTGGGAAATAATTATTCAAACTTGGATATTATTAACAAATACAAGTTATTATGGCTAAAACTCTGCAAGTCGGTGTTTAGTGAATAAAATACTAGCTGTTTCTTTTAAGTAGATTTAAAAATAAATAAGGAAGAAAGTTAAATGAACTCCGAGTTCTTTTGATATATGTCAGTTTCAATACGTAACATGTTTGGTGACATTCAGAGCCTGTAGACACAAAACAGAATCACATAAACGTGTGTGCATGACTATGTGTATCTGTCCACCTTGAAAATCATCTGTGGTTTTGTTTGATAACAGCCAGCCGTCAGATCGGCAGCAAACCCTGCTCCAGAACCCATTCACATTTCTATAATAGTAACATACTGTGGGCCATAAAATTAGACTGTGACATAACAGAGCTTTATCTGCCACCTTGACACCTTCATATCCAAATCCCTGTGTAAAGCATATGTTGCTAAACAGATTGATTGGGCTATTTTATCTTTTGTTCCTCGCTTTGTTGTGTGTGATGGTTAAGGCACTGGCAAATAGAAATGATTTGTTTGCACAGCCATCAATTTTTCTTTCTAGAGAGGGAGCTGGCCAAACTTGCATCTTTGTGCGGCCGTGGGATGCTTCCAGTCCCAGCTCTCGTCAGAATATTCATGCACGCATGCAAAAATCTGGCTGGCAAGACCAGCGGGGGAAATAAATTCTTGGAGAATGCCAGCCGCTTCTTTTTAACCAAAGATATGATCCCACTGCTGCCAGAGGGAATTGCAACACATACGGCCCCTTCTCCCTGTGCTGGAGGAGAGTTTGGGTCCTACTGAAAGAATAAGTCTCAATTCTGCATCCAGCTGCATGCCAAGGCTACTGTTGTCCAAGGGATGAAATGGCCAAGCTGCTTAGCAAACTGTTATTAATGTGAGGACACACATGGCAAGGGAAAGCTTGTTTTGCTAAGTATCTTCCTTTCTCACCCTTTCCAGTGATCTCAGACGCTACAATGCTTTCCCAATATTTTCAACGAGCGAACCGATTCAGAATAATCTCGCCTCGTCATTGTTGGAAAATAAAAGAGGATTACATATTTTCTTTTCACTGTTACTACTGCATAGTGTTTTCATCTAATTTCCCTTCCATGCTTCTTTTTCCCTGTTAGATATTATCCATTGCCCTCTACTGCTCTCCCTCTTTCCGGTTCCCCTCTTCCTTTTGATATTCATCAGCCACACAAGTCTTGCTCCTACTCCTATCAGGCTCTGCTACTTATGCAGACACCCTCTGCTTTCCTTCTCTGTGTTAGGCAACAGGGTCATATGCTTCCTTTTTGATCATGCCACTAACAAGGATAAGATTAACCCTTTACTGATAATAACACTCTAGGTCAGCAATTTGCCAGAATTAAATCAATAAGAGGTTAAACTCCTCTGTTGTTAAACCGACCACAAAATCATACTGCAGTGTGCTCATTTTTCCCCCTCTCCTTTCAAAATTCCCCCGACTTCAGGAAATATTCTTGGTGTCTAATGTCAGGCAGAGAGCAGAAATCTCTCAGCGCGAGGCACTCTGAAAAATATAGCTGTCCGCCTCGAAAATGCGTCTATGTGTCTGGGAGGAGGGGACAGATGGGGGTTGGGAGGGGGTTCAATGCATTTATTGGAGGTGATATGAAGGAACTGAGCACTCTGCCTTTACTTCCTAAAGACAGAGACATTCATTTTTCATTCTTACATCTGAAAAGCTGCTATACCCTCATATCCAAGGGAAAAAAAATTAATAAATAAAATGCTAGTAACAAGGGCTGGGATTGCAAAGGGACATCATTCTGATCGTACAACAAAGTGAGCGTCTATGAATGTATATAAATATATATTTCTAATTTCTCTATATGAACGGCAAAGAACTATACCAAATCACACAGATTGTACAGTGAGTAGGTTAGAAGGACACTACGAAAATGCAAGAGATAAGGTATTTTAGCCCTAACATTTCTTATAAGAAACAGAAACTCAAAGCTAGATATAAGACTTTGAAGTATTTTAACTTATTAAATTCCAAGAATTATATAAATGGTTATCCGAAAGTTACATAAATAAGCAATTTACTATGACAGAATATATGGTTGAAAATCGTCACTGTTTCCTCTACTGAATGAAGAGATGCACGGATAATGTCACCAATAAATGCATAGTTGCTATATTGTTAACCAACTTCATGCTTCATTGTGTATCGCTACCATCATTGAGTTCATAATTCTATCATGTGGTCAGTACATATTTTTTAATTTCTATTCTTTGTTTAGAACATATGGCTCTAAGTGTGGTTATTAAATGGACCAGTGAGAATCAGTTCCAAAGCTTAACTAATGTCACCAAATCAAACGTTTTTCTCTGCAAAAAAGGATGACACGTTTTTCAACATCGAGTAACGAAAAATGAACAAATTAAAAATATTTGGATAGAATAAGTTTTTGATCTGAATACCTATCTAGGTAGTTAGATATTCTTAACACACTTTCGAGATAAGTGATAAAAAAAGATTCTTCATTCAGCTACAGCGTCTGCAACACCATGTTCCTACTAACGAATCCTTTATCTTAGGGAGAACTTTAAAACAAAGCAGAAATGTTGGCAGATATTTTTTCCCTGAGTGAGGAGGCTGATATATCTGTGAGATGCGACAGGCAGACATAAATTAATAGAGTTCTGGAGATCAGATCTTCATTAATAATCTATTTTGTCATGCACTGCTACTGACAGGCTCCTCGCTCACGTTTCACTGGGGTATAAAAGCCCAGGATATGTCTTAAGGCTGAAAACACCAAGAAATGAGTTTATTATCATTTATTTTCAGCAGACTGACTACAAAAAGATACAGGTTTTATTGAGCATGAGAAGGAATGCTTAGTTCAATTGCAAATGCTCCTCTACCTTGGTACTTACAAATTACACCTATAGATTAAAATATTTGCATTTATTAATATTATGATCATCCATTATTTTTTGTATATATTCGTAGCTTACCAGAATATAGATGTAAATATTAAATATACTTTTAACATTATACTAATTTAAAATACAGACAGAAGAGTCATTGACACATCCCTAAACTAATTAATATGACAATAAAATAAAAAACAAATGTGTCATTAACTACAATATAAAATATGGCACTGTGCCCAGAATAATGGTAGAAGAAGTCTTTAAATTACTGAAGCAGCCATAATTACCATGATATATGCTACAGATATGGGAGTGGACAGAAGAATAAATGTAATATGTATATGTGTATGTAACAATATTATAAACATATACACAGAGGGGTGCACAAACACACACGGTTATCATAACATCTAAAATTGCAATTTACACTGACCCTAAACCAGATTTAACATGATTTTAAACTGGAAATTTTGGAGAACTTACTTTTTTTATTTTACGAAATAAAGATGAAATTTGCATACATAATATTTCTCCAGCATTTTTTTCCATATTTAATTATAATCTTGGAATTATAAAACAAAAACAAAAAAAACATAAAATACAAAAAATCTCTCCACGATTTGTAGCCTTGTGAAAAGATCAGCACAATTGCTGAGGCTCACACAGAGCCTGTAAATTGCATTTACCTGGATGAAATTCTTACCTTTACTGGTCATTAAACAAGCTTACTAGTTCACTGAGGCATACGCTCATTTGTTCTTTAACCTTTACATTTACAAATAAGTAATACAAATGCAGGTAATTATGTGTCTTAGGATCAAGCAGAAGCAACCAGAATTGTAAAACTATTGAGATGCATTTGTAGTTCAGAATACATTATTCCAAATGATGCATTATATCATTCTGTACCATTTATCTAGTATTTATTCATATCGGAATTTAGGGTAAAGACTATGGCGGGGGGGGGGGGGGGGGGGGTAAATCACAAATGTTTAAACAAATATCTGCATGAGTTGGCTGAAGAAGTATATAAAATACTTATGTTTGTTAATATTGAGTATTCTGTCTCTATATCAGTAAAGGTGTTACAAATATTACAAGCACTGTAAAGGTGAGGACAGAGAAATTGTCTTTAATGTACTCTGCGCGACCTCTGCTTTCTGCTTGGTAGGAAATCAGGCTTCCCCACTTCTCAATCCCGATCAAAGCAGAGCGAGAGAGCAAGCAAGCATCCTCTCTCACCTGACATTAATCACTGCTTTCTTGCAGCCTGCGTGTATTAATTCCTGTCATGCCAAACATGGGCCGGAGACTGTCAGGGCGCTGTGAGGGTGGACGGTGTGGGCTCTGGGGCTTGCGGGAGCCCGCATCCTCTGGGAAAATGACATCAATTAAAGGAGTTTAGAGAATATGGTAGTTCTTGCAAGGGGACACCTTGTTCTGGATGTCTGCTGTTATTTGTATCGATTGAACGGCTTGTATTTTCAGATATTGTGCTGCACAGCACAGATCATAAGAATCATAACACTATGTATAAGACTTCCCTATGTTCACCAACATGGCTACTCTGATTTTATGTTATAGACAGATAAAGATATAAATCAATCAATATATTGATAACTCTGTATACCTTTCTGTCTATATTGATACAGTTACCTAGCTGCCTGGGTAGTTTACTCATTGTGGTAGGATTAAAAGGGGGGAAACCGACAGTAGAACAGAATCAGAGACCAGAAAAGAATCAGGATACAATAGAGCTGCTTCAGACACCAGACAGAGCACAGATCAGATTGTTATTAGATTTGTGTGTAGATAGTGAAGATCAATTGTCATATCCAGTCCAGTGGGAAATACAAATTCCTAGTTATGACACCACTTTCAATTTGAAATTATTATTCCTGATTGTACTTCTACTGTGGAAGTGTAATGCTTTGTAAATGATTGTCTTATGTTTTTAAAAAAAAGAAAAAAGGTATGGCCAATTTTCCCTTAACATTATTTACATTACCACTGATTTACACACTAAGACCGTTAGACAGTTATAAGGTTAGCCCACTATTATACTATTGATGTGTCCCGATTCCTCAGTTTGCTATGCAGCCTTCCAGACTGCACTACAGTAAGCACTACCTACTATCCTTGCTTGAGGTCGTTAAAGGTCATTGGGTATAAGCACTGAAGCTCTGCACCTGTAATTATTTGCAGGCTCTGATGTTTTCAGCGAAACAAAATATATGTTTTTGGCTTATATTCTATATTGTTGATGTGCCATTGACTAAAACCTGTATATATTTTGGGGATGCAGTCCATAAATGTGTTTTTTTTTGTTTTTATAGCAATATTAGATTGGATTTTTTATTTTTTTTTAGCCTTCTCTAGTTGCAACTAGAACTATTTAATTTTTTCATATTTTTTTTTTCTCATAGTTATCAAACTCTCAAAAGGAGCAGAAACAAATAGTCATCTGGTCACAATTTTTTTTTTTTTTTTTTTTTTTTGCTGGTTTGTTTTTAGGTTTTTATTTTTCTCATAAATGTAATCGAAATATTCCCCCACATGTAAGGCAGTTGAACTGTAAACTGTTCACACCTAAATCCATATTTAGTATAATCTGTCTGTGTAACAAAAAACAAAGCAAAGAAAAAAAGACAATGGTTCTAAACAGATCCATACTCTTGGACTTTTGACTTGGGCTGAAATATCTGCATTATATGTCGTATTATCTCTAAGGGAGTCCTCCTTGGTTTGAATCTATACTTAATATGATTCCATCATTGGTAAACAGCTTGGACGGACATGTCAAATGATTTGGTGACACTGCTGAAGATTTTTTTCTCCGACCTAGATCAAATCACTTTAGCTGAAGTAGGCATTTACATCTGCTTTTAAGCTGTTATGGTTGCCTTTTGGCAGACTGAAAAGTGTAGCTGTTGAGACTGCTGCGAAATAATGCAAGGTTTGTTATGAATTAAATATTAGAAATCTTAACGCGGCGACCAATAAGAATTATTTGCCTTATTAAAGCAGCAGAAGACGCTGATTAAATTTTCATTGCATTGCAGTCTTTCCCCCATTTCTGCTCTCAATTCATCATTCTAATGTATGAAAGGCATGCCGAGTACTGGCGTGGGGGACTTAATTTCTGGAATGCAAATATGGCAAAGAAAATACTATAAATACCTTCCCAGGCAGCATTCGGAAGTCACTTCTAATTAAGTGAATCACAACTAAGTAAATATTCGCCTATATTCTCCTAAAGCAATAACAAAATTAGGAATATTTATTCTTAAAGGAATACAAAATCTTTGCAAATACTAGAGTTATGTGTGTAGACAGAGGGACAGGAGGAGGTACATATGTATAAATGTAAAATAATGGTGTACGGCACCAACTGCATTAAATTCATATACATATTATATAAAAATATCTTTATAGTACTTTTTTTATTTTGTTACGTTGACTGTAGAATATTAAAATCGCAATGCATAGTGATAAGCAAGACCATGCATTTACCCCATTCAAAAGTACACAGCTATGTTACAAATACAGTTACATAAATTGTGCAGTGAGTGTGCACTCGGCCAGGGACTTTGCTGCTATATTTAACAGACACACACAAATACACAGACACACAAACAGGAATACTAGCTAATCCAGATGTCAGATTGTGTGCTAGATAAATACACAGGGATGAAGGCTGGATTTTTTTCAATTTTATTTTTACTATCCTGCACTTTAATGTGTGTGAGGGAGAAAATGAACTTCAAGTATCCCATTCCCCAGGAGGAATCTCTTCCCTGAAACTCTGCTACTAATGAAATGGGAGATCTATAAATAGCAGCGTCATTACTGAGAGAGTACTTGTGTTGGAAGCAGACTCTGCCTCTGACCCTCTTTAAGCTAATAACTCTCAATATTTCCCCAAAGACTGATCAATACCAAGAAGCTAATATCTAAATAAATAAATAAATAAATATATATATATATATATATATATATATATATATATATATACACACACACACACACACACAAATACAAGCTATATAATGAGGATTATGAAAAACTGTTTCATCTGTAGTGTTCCTATAATACCTGTATTTCAGCGATGATTGTCAGTGTGTAAATATACAGCCCCAAACAGCAGTGATAGGGTTAGGGTTTTAGGTTTGATTCTCCACTCAGACAGCATCATATAGAGAAAGACAGAAACAGAGAGAGAGGTAGCTATTTGCTTGTAACGCATAGATTTTCCGAGTTTTATAGCAATCCAATAAATAAACATTTATGGTGTTTGCTTCTTGCTACGTGTATATTTATGGGCAAAATGTGTATTTTATGTTTCATATACAAACATCTTTTCTCTGGACAGTAAAAATTATCTTCATTATTCACATGGCAATACAATAATACATTTTTTTTTTAATAAACGAGACAGACAGAGACAGACAGACAGACAAACCTATGTTAACATTAATACTATCAGAGCCTTATAATACAGTTAAAAAATACCAATAAAATAAAACACACACACACACATATATATATATACACACACACACATTATGTATCTCAATACAAAAAAAGACTAGACAGATAGACAGACAGACAGACAGGCATGTACACACATACATAAACTGTACTGCATTAAACAAACCTATTATCATCTATTGTTTAGAAGACTTGGGGCATTCAAAAAAACTGAAAAAATAAATTTGTTGAGCATTAGATAATATAAATGGAACACGTTATAGTCTCCAGTTCTCTGGCGCAAAGATAGGGTTACATTTTATATTTTAAACTATACCAAAAAGCACTTTCAGAAATTGCTCCCTTTCTTAATGGAAAAGAGGAGCTTTTAATCAGTCAGTATAACGATAGGGAAATCTTGTTTTACTCCTATTGAAAATACAATACTTTCAATTACAATGTACATAAGTGAACAGATATCGAATGGTGCTGTGCGGTAGTAAATTTAGCCATGTTTAAGAAACAATATGCAGTAGTGAATTCTAAATGCAGGGCACAATGCTGCCCTGGAAAAAAAAATCATTGCTTTATCTGTTTAACATGAATACAGTCACAGACTGTGGAGATTCCTTATTTGAATGTTCAGTTAATTTCACATCTCTTGGGGAAAAAAAGTGATTAAAAGGTTGGATTAAAATGGATGCTTCTATTGTGTGACAGAGTTATTGATTGCAACATATCAGAATTGCCACACAGGGATGTTGACACGTTACTGCACAATGTAAATATTAGAACAGTGTGACATGGAAGAACATTTCTCTATCTTAGTATTTTTATACTAAAGCACAACTGATTGTGTCAAAACTGTAATTGTTTTCAAACAATAAGTAGGAGGGTTGAAAATATAATCTTTTGTTGCTATTGCTGAATCACCAAGCAAAGAGGGGATACAGTTTTAGTTCCTAGGAACTGCTAGCTCATATAAAAATAAATGTTTTTAAGTACTACAACAAGGAACCTGTGGGGGGTGTAATTGTGACAGGGTCCAGTGGAGTTGTATAGGACACCATCAAATCCAAGTATGTAGAAGGAGAGGGTGATATACCACTGTTCCCTTATTAACAGTGCTACAGGCTCTGAAATATTTGTAATCATACCACCCAAATTTTCCTATTTATGAGGGACAATCTGTATTTTGGGCCCAAATCCCCCGACCCCTCTTTTTTATTCTAATGTTCCTCTTTTCTAGGTGCTCCATGTTGTTAGTGTGTCTGAGTGTATAACAAAGTTTTACAGAAATAATACTCACAGTAGTTTGTCTTTTACCTACAATACATATGTTTAGAAATTAGTTTGTGTAAAAACATGGAGCTGATCTTGTTATAAATTATATTTTATATCAATATAAAAACCACCTGCTCTGCCTGCTCCAGGACACACCACCACAAACACCCTTTACCCCTTAAGGACACATGACATGTGTGACATGTCATGATTCCCTTTTATTCCAGAAGTTTGGTCCTTAAGGGGTTAAAGGGACACTATAGTCACCAGAACAACTACAGCTTGTTGAATTTGTTCTGGTGAGTAGAATCATTACCTTCAGGCGTTTTTTTTTTTGCTGTAAACACTGCTGTAAACACTCTTTTCAGAGAAAATGCAGTGTTTACATTACAGCCTAGTGATAACTTCACTGGCCACTCCTCAGATGGCTGTTAGAGATCCTTCCTGGCTCATGGCTGCCTGAAATGCATCCAAACATTCAGTGTCTCCTGCCTCTGCATGCAGACACTGAACTTTCCTCATTCAATTAATCTCTATGAGGAGATGCTGATTGACCAGGGCTGTGCTTAAATTGTGCTGGCTCTGTCCCTGCTCTGCCTCCTTGTCAGTCTCAGCCAATCCTATGGGGAAGCATTGTGATTAGATCAGGCTACCATTTCTGATGATGTCAGAGGAAGTTCACAGGCAGAGGCAGCAGCTTCAGACTTGGATACAAGTAAGATTGTACTATCTTTAGGGAGGCAAAGGGGGCCAAAGGGGGCTAGATAGTGGTTTTAACACTATAGGGTCAGGAATACATGTTTGTGTTCCTGACCCTATAGTGCTCCTTTACAATTATACTGTTCTCTTCATCCATTTGAAATGTTGAGACTTATGAATAATTATCCTGTATCGACTTTAGTACAAATGAGTGCATTATACAAAGCAGGGGTGAGAGAGATGCAGTGTCCAGTCATATCTCTCACACAGCCTGCAAGACCCTTTGCAGCAACAAAGGTAAGAAACAGGGGTGTAATAGATGGAATAACACATTATGGGAAGGCACGGACATTGTTCATACATTGGGCACTTCAGCATATTCTTATAGCTCTAAACATATTTTAAAACAGATAAGCTTTGTTGACATGCAACCTGTTTCATCAAGTCAGATGTGTAACTATTTAAATATTTTTCTGTATTTGTGAGTATATTATTTTATTTTGCTTACATCCACAAGCACAATTAACATTAAATTGAGCACAATTAACTACATTTCACTTACAAATATGCAAAGTAAAATTATGAAAATATATGGTTTACAACTCTTTGCCAAAATCAACTTGTGATAAAATGTAATACTTACAATATTAAATACAGACTAGCGTCTACGCACATCAGAATTACTGAAACGACTGCATAAATGGCACCGTATTCTTATTTTGGGTTGAAATTTTAACAAATGAAAGTCACAAGCTGAAGTCCTAACTACTAATTTTATTTCTTTTAGCAAATCGTAAGCATCCTACTATCATCTATATTTCAGAAGGAATTATAATAATTACACATAAGAGAGCAGTGAGCACAATGGTGACACCGGTAGAGTGTGGGACATTAAACAGCTGTATAATTACACTTTTAGACTTTATTGTTACAACTCAATGACAATGGAACCTCTCTAATACAATAGGTTAGCACTAACATACTTGTAAGATAATGATTTTTAATGTCCGCCACTGTTAAAAAAAAGAACAAGTCAGTTCCACTCAGGCTTATGAACAAAACCATGTAACATGTCTTATATGCAGTTTCTAATGTTATTTAATGTTTTTAGGAAGTACTAATCAATAGGTTTACAGCGGTTGGTAAAGTTTAAACATGGTGGGATGCTAGAATCTACCCCTTGAATTTCACTCTGCCCACTGACTTGTTGATCTATGCCCAGTTAATCCCAAAACTCAACCTGGACCCAATGAGAGGTCATGCCCTGTTCAATACCATAAACCTATTCATGCACATATATGGAAAACAACAAACACTATAAAGATATCAAATAACTAATCATTGATGTTGTTTTCTAATACTCTCCTAGAAGACTAGACAATCATATATTTTAGGGCTTCCTGGATTTGATGGACCAATGCAAAACCATAGGGTGACTTCAAAAGTCATGTTAAAGCAAATGTGTCATCCCTGATGGTTTATACCAATAGAGTTTTGAAAAATATTACAAAATCTTGACATGTTTAGATATAATCTGCCTCACACCAGTATATTCAGCCATCAACAGTGTGGTGGAGCACTGCACAACTAAAAGGCACAACTTTTTTTTTCTAACACACACAATTATCAGTAGAGGAGATGTCCAATGTAAAAGGCAGCTATTACCCCCAAACTAGAGTCATTGTAAGCGCTTGAAACCTTTTTTATTTTTTACACACACTTATCCCCAGTAATTAAAACGCTAACAAATGTGTTTTTTTGTTTGTTTTTGCAACAAAATTAATTCCTCTCCAGCAAGGCTGTAAAATCGATCATGATTTTGTTTTCTTTTCTACAACTTCAGCACAATTTTTAGGTGTTGCTATAACTACTGAAATGGACACTCTTGGGACCATAACGAGTAGTGGAGTGACCTGGAGTAGTCCTTGAGTAATGTGTGAAACCATTTCTGCCGAATACTTGCGTTGCATTAAGTCTTCTCAAACTGGAGAAGCCGAATGCAGATGTTGACATTCACTCATTGAGAGTGTCATCTGAGCTCTCTCAGCCCAAGGAACGGGTTTAATAAGTAGCTGCATTGAACAAACTGACATTTGGCTTTTCTTGTTTGAGAAGACCTGATGCAGTGCAGGGTCTGGGTGGGAACCAGGAATGTTACCATAACCACTACAGTAGACTTGGAATGCTCCTTTAATAGCATTTCCATAACTAGATAAACATAAAAATCTGATACTGGACAGTACAAACGCACAAAATAATTACTGGACTAATTTGGTTAGTGGCAATAAATCCTCACACATACATGAAGAGTAATGCACTTTAAGCATTTGTCTTGAGTTCATTTTGTGCTATTCTTTAATATTTGAAAATATGTTATATTCTGTCGTATAATTAATATTTTTTTTACATTTTCAGAACTATGGGTTTTCTTACTTCACAAACTATTAAAGTATGGAGTTCATTTTTTTTATATCACAGATTATCGGAAGTCAGCTATTTTTGATCGCCGGGCAGTTTATTGCAAAGTGTAAGTTTTTTTCCATTTAAAAAAAAAAGTGGCCAATATAAGAAAACTAATATTTCAGATAATAGTTCTCTTAACAGACAGATTTATTTTAAAATTGTCTGCATATGTAAAAAAAAAAAATAATAATAACAGTATGAACTGTAGTCTGAGATAAGAAATGGTCATTTAAATGCAATTCATTTTTCCAGTAAACTTTCCTTCAAACTGAGAAAGAAAGGTTCTACCTCATGCTGAAAGAATGTGTAAATAAAAGTCAGATGAATTACTGGGGTGAACTCTGTAGCCTCACTTAGGAATTTCAAATTTGTAATGGCAGTGTCCTTGGAAGTGGATTACACATTATTTAATATCCTTTGCCAAGATATCTAGATGCTGTTTGATCCTTTATTAACTCTTTAGTTCACAGAAAGAACCACAAAAATATTAGCAAACCAAATTTAGCTCTGTATTGGAGTCGGGGTAGAACATGAACTCGTCTTAGGGGTTCTTTTCATCAACTATCAAGTTGCAGCCAAAATAGAACAAAATTAGCCCATTCACCAGAGGTTGAACATGTTTGCTGAAAAGATGGACATGGGGAAAATAGAATTTACTGTAAACAACAAAAAATGCTTGACACAGCTAAAGTTGCATCTCATCAGAAAAATAACTTAGTTGCTAACACAAAAATAGCAAGTCAGCTATCCCATAAAGCTTCAACCTGCAAACAGTGAAGGCTCGTCCATAGGGACAGGTGGGGTAGCACCCCACCAGTTTTTATTGCAATAAAATAAAAAATAAAACTATATCATGTTCTTTTCTATTCAGATTGTTAACCTTTTTTGTGTAATCGTATACCTTTGAGATGTGTCTGTTTGATAAAACATGCGTGATGCGTTACTTCAGTTTCCATCTCCCTTACTATGCCCCTCTATTGCTGTTAGGGAGAGTATAACAAAAATGAATAAAAAAGCATAAACATATTTATGGTTGTTTGCCCAATAATCTGATTAAATCCTGTAATAAGTTATGTGAATCACTCTCATTGGCTGTCTAATAGCCACCTGTTCCATTCTTTTACACATTGCTATTAAGACATATTCCGTACTGCTGTACAATAGGTAGACTAACAGACAAGTATTTACAGCGACAATACAAGTAACACACACAGAAACAGATGGTGTCGAGTGCCCTACTCAAACGATCTTACATTCTAGAGGTAGTAGGGTAAAGTGACACAAGAGGAAAGAATAGAATGTATTTCATGTGTGGAAAAAGTATGTTGCTAGAATTATCCCTGCACTTTCTCCCCTGCAGTTTCAGGTAATCCTCCCCTGGCTCTATGCTTTGTCCCTACCTCACTCTCTTCACTGCAGTCCCATCCAGGCAGAAACTGAAAGCACTGCCTGATTCTCTGCATATAAATACTTTGATACTCTGCATATAAAAACTGAACTAAACTGTTTAGTAGCAATGTTTTACCTTTCGCACTGCAGTACTCACTGGCAACATTTTCCATGAGAGTCAGCCTATCATTCAGTTGGCTATGTCACTTGAGAAACATAATGAACTTGAACTGGTGTGTTACTGGTACGGCATAAGGGTCATGAAACAAAAAAGTATTTTTGTTAATAAAAACACAAAAAAACAAAACACAAATCAACCACTTGGTGATAGAATATAGATATATGAGGTACAAGTACATTGAAGGGCTACTATAGGCACCAAAATTTTTTAGCTTAATGAAGCAGTTGGTGTATAGATCATACCCATGCCCACAGCTCAATTCCCTGTCATTTAGGAAAACAATATTGAGAATATCTCTTACATTATTGTTAAGACCATTCCCACCCATTGGCAACTATGCAGGAATTGTTGAGCACTGCAAGAAGATTGGAAGTGGGAAAGCATGCATTATTATAGGGATTCTACTCCTTTCATTGAATAAGCCCTTAACACAACTCAAGGGCCATCTGTAGTGCGCTTCACATAGTTCACTGGTTTTCTCTAATTAATAGGTTAACGATAGCCACACAGCATAAAGTGAGTTAACAGGATTGTTCAGCTAATTTTAATGTTAGACCAAGTCATTATATCCTTCATATGTCTCTATCGGTAATTACCATGGGAACTGACTGGTTAGAAATATAAAACTTTAACCTACACCCTATGAAATCAGATTCTAAAATAATTGAATTCAAATTGAGCTCGGTAGATATCTTAATTTGATTTGTTTATGTAAAAACAAGACTTGGAGATTGTCGCAAATGCTACTGAGCTTTTCAGCTACGGAAAACTACTACCCCAAATTTATTTACAAACCATGGGAAATGAGTTATGAGAAAACTATTTATGGAGGTCTAGGCTGCTCAAAACAGAGACTCTTGGAACCTGATTGTATTATCATTATAAAGTGCCAACATTTTCCACAGCGCTTTACAGTTATACAGTGGGGTTATTTTACAAGTACCTGCAAACAAAAATAATGTTGACAGACACAAGACAATAGATGAAGAAGCCAACATTAAATGAGCTTACAATCTAGAAGAAACTCTGTAACGTAATAATTTTTTAATTCTATCAAGAAGTTGACTTTACACACAAAGATAAGATGCATGCAGGAATAAATAAAATGTCCGACACCATAACTACATACAATGCCAGTATTTACCAATTACTATAAATATAAGTGCTGTAAATTAAAAACAGAGAAAAACGCAGCATAGGGTAATAACGTAAAAGCTCACAGTGTAACTTAATTAATAACTGGTTACACTAACATGGTCTTGAGCCACTTAATAAAAGCTGGCTCAGACTAGGCGTATATAAGGTGAATGCACGTGGTTATCAGACTCCAAGCTGTTTCCCCTCCGTGGTCCTTCGAAATGTTGTTGCTTTAAAATATTCCAGGATGCAGGAAATATTGCAAACAATATATTAGACACACTCTCTAAGGCAGCATGATAAAAACAAATAAAATACAATTGTTATATCTGTAAAGTCCACTTGTGCATAGATCAGACTTAACGCGTTTCGGCAAAGCCCTTCCTTCACCTTTCCTTCTGATGGTTTAAATATCTTCAAATTTTGTGCCTTTTTCCGTCCGTCTTGATGTCATCAGACTTCCGTTCTAATTTCCGGCAACGTAGCCACATCATCCGTTTCGGCGTGCATCCTTGCAGCTTCCGTCTTCCTTTCATGACGTCACGACGCTATCTTCATCATAACGTCGTGACGTATATACTAAGGGACGGATCGTCCTCCGATCCTATTGCCTTTGCCCTCACTAAATATGAGTTCCCAAATGTCCAAGATGGGCAAACTACATGTTCTCTACATAATTTCAACATTTTCATAAGAACTCCATATATTTAAACTAAACATTAAATAACTGACTCAATTATGATATTCTTAAGGCATATTCCATTATATTAAAAAATAAATAAAATAATACAAAAAACATTTATTAAAAAATCATTATATGGCACACTGTAATCTATACGATAAATACTCTTTAGGTTCCAAACTCCATTATAGCATAAATTCATACGAGTGTTTCAAACAAGGAATCCATTAGGGAGAGAGGAGAAAAAACATGTATTAGAATCTTATAGAAAACTTTTTATATAACTTTTTAACAACTTAAAAATATATGTGTATAGAAAACTTAAAAACTTTTTAACAACTTAAAGATATATATGTGTAATAATGGAATATGCCTTAAGAATATCATAATTGAGTCACTTATTTAATGTTTAGTTTAAATATATGGAGTTCTTATGAAAATGTTGAAATTATGTAGAGAACATGTAGTTTGCCCATCTTGGACATTTGGGAACTCATATTTAGTGAGGGCAAAGGCAATAGGATCGGAGGACGATCCGTCCCTTAGAATATACGTCACGGCGTTATGATGAAGATAGCGTCGTGACGTCATGAAAGGAAGACGGAAGCTGCAAAGATACACGCCGAAACGGATGATGCGGCTACGTTGCCGGAAATTAGAACGGAAGTCTGATGACATCAAGACGGACGGAAAAAGGCGCCAAATTTGAAGATATTTAAACCATCAGAAGGAAAGGTGAAGGAAGGGCTTTGCCGAAACGCGTTAAGTCTGATCTATGCACAAGTGGACTTTACAGATATAACAATTGTATTTTATTTGTTTTTATCAAGCTGCCTTAGAGAGTGTGTCTAATAAATTGTTTGCAATATTTCCTGCATCTTGGAATATTTTAAAGCAACAACATTTTGAAGGACCACGGAGGGGAAACAGCTTGGAGTCTGATAACCACGTGCATTCACCTTATATCCGCCTAGTCTGAGCCAGCTTTTATTAAGTGGCTCAAGACCATGTTAGTGTAACCAGTTATTAATTAAGTTACACTGTGAGCTTTTACGTTATTACCCTATGCTGCGGTTTTCTCTTTTTTTAATTTACAGGACATTTTAAGCATTGATATACCAAAGTGTGTAATAAGGGTAATGTGCAATTTTAATTAAGAGTGCTCTCACCACCTAAAGTTTTTTTCACTGTATGGTTTATGTTTATGTGATTAAGTGACTCACATAGGTGATAGTAGCACCCCTGTACTTAACTTTTTAACCCTATTCCTCTTGTATTTGTACTATAAATATAAGATCATTGCCAAAAAAAAAAAAAAAAAAAAAAGCAGCATTCAATTCGGACTAATGTAAATGCAAAAGTTGCTTCTCCATAGCCCTTTCTCCAATAATAGAATTGGTGGTTTTGTGGTTATGTGAGGCTGAACAAAAGACCCCACTTTCCATAACTTAAACTGAATGCATTCAGCTGTTAGAACGCAGCATCCTACTACCTATCCTACAACATTTAAAAATAAAATAATGACATTAATAATTATTTAATGAGAATGATGAATAATAGTGACTTCAACATAAAGCCCTACTTTGTGTAAATATGAACCCACTGCAACTTAATGAGTTAATTCAGTTAATATGCAGTGTTACAGGGGAAGGCTTCTAGTGTGTGTTTACTGTATGAGGTGGGCAGCTTGAATAACCCAAACCAGAGTCTCTTCTTTCTGGTTGGAGATGAATAATGGTATGCTTGTCCTGATGAAAGTTCTGTGCCAGAACTTAAATGTCGACCATTTGATTTTTTAAAGAATGGTATATTAATTTTTTTTTTAAGTGCTGGTATATTAATCTTTTTCTATATACTAATGTTGCTAAGCACTGGATACTTAATGTTTTTTGGAGCTGGAGTGCAAGGCTAATTATAATTTTCTGTCAGTGCCAGTTCCTCTTTAAAGGATCACTATAGGGTCATGAACACAAATATGTATTCCTGACCCTATAGTGAAATCCCACCATTGAGGTGGTTTACCTCCCCCCCCCCCCTTTAGCCCCTCTATAAAAGCTTAAAACTCACCTTATTTTCAGCTCTCCACATGTCCACCGGCGCTGGCCCCGCCCCCTTGGTTACACCATCAAAACTGCCGATTTTTAGCCATTAGCTAAAATCGTCAAGAGGGCGGGGCCAAACACCATTTTGGCCAATCAGCACCTCCTCATAGAGATGCATTGAATCAATTGAATTCTCTGAAAAGGCAGTGTTTACGTGAAAATACCTGAAGGGAGCTATTATACTCACCAGAACAACTACATTAAGCTGTAGTTGTTCTGGTGACTATAGTGTCCCTATAAGTCTAGAATATACTTGAGGAAAATGCAAAAGCTTATCATTTGCTTCCTGGTTAAATACTAAAAATAGTTTCATTATTAAAAAAACAAACAAAAAAAAACTAAATTTAAAGTCAACCATTAGAAGTAGGCATGACTAAATAGCTCTTTTTGTTTGTTTTGCTTTCTCACATTTTAGTATTGTGCAAACGAACTGCCAGTCCATCCTTGAATGACAAATTGTTTTGGGCACGATATATGTCCTCTATACCCTCATGTCCTGGCAATGGTACAGAGGAAATATGTGTTGGCAGTGGCAATCTCCAGCCTGTGGCAGCCAGCCTGGATATGGTGGCTGCATAAGTCCCAGTACATCCACTTAGATAACAAAGCAGCTAAAGACAATTGTTTCCTGGATGAATGGGAATCTGTTTTCCCAGCATATAGTTACCAAGCTGTTTAGAACAGATTTACACCATTTGACTGAAGTCTGTGGAACACACTCATCCAACAAATATTTACATTACTGCTGACCACAGGCAGGCTCCTGACAGAATGGGTTATATTGATGCTGCGGATAAGAGCAAGAACACTAGCACTTTGTGAACAAGACAAGTTGCTTTCCTGCTGGAAAGCTCCAGTCCGGACAGGCAATCTGTAATAATATCTATCAGTGCCACTGTGTTCTTACAATTATTCCTCACAGGTCAGCGTGCAGCCACCTCTGGGGTGACATACCAGCAGCTCTGTGTAATGTGTGTTATTATTACTATTGGGTAAGTCAAGCAGTAGAGGGTAAATGAGGATGGTCAGAGACTTTAACATATACAAAGTTATATTGCACAAAACCATGTTTAGATGGCTCCTTCAAATGTCCCTGAGTCAGCAGCTACTTATCTACAGTTTCTATATATGACACCCAGCCAGACAAATTGCTAAGAATCAATCACTTTTGCTACTGTATTGCTCTGAAACATGTAAGTCATGAGAAGTGTATGTATATATTCCTTCCTTTTAAAATAATAGATTTTTAATTTTGTTTTCAGCAAAAAAAAATAGTTTTTATACAAGCAGTATATATCGAGATGTGTTTGAAATATATTAGAGCAACACAATACCAAATACAGGTTGTTCTAAACAATTTGTAATCTTATAGAATACTCACTTCTAGCAAAGCATTTACCTGTGTTATATTTGACGAAAACATAACTAATCTACTTTCATTCAATGGGCTCATCATTTAATTGTGTAAACATTATTAAACATATTATTTCACTAATTCTGTTTTAGGTTTCATGGGCATTTTCTCCAATACGTTGCAATATTTAAAGGAACACTCCACTGCCCAAAATGCAAAACAAACAAAAAATCCCTGTTTAGTAGATGTACCCTATTGAAAAATGCACTAATTAATGTGAGCATTTTTTTTTTCATTGGGGTTATGCCTAAAAATAGCTTGCCCCTTTGTCCCCAGACTTTTTGTGGCTGTCCAAACAGACTTCAAAGAGGATGAGAAGTCTTTGCAAGGCAGATGCTCTTGGCAATTGTCTGCCTCTTGAGTTTAGCTTCACTGAGCTAACCAAACCAGGAAGTAACAGAACCAGCTGTCTGATTTACAGTCAGAGGGTGGTGTAACAAGGTCTGTAGCTGGACTGTTGAGCTGACAGGATGCCATCTCTTACAGACACCCTGTTTAGTTTCAACTGCTTTCCTCACTAGCTGCATCTAGCACTAATGAGCCTCCAGCAACATTTTCATGTGCTTTTTGTTCCAACAGGATGATCCTCTTTACAGCGAATGCTTCCACCTGAACATGATTCCACCCATTTCTGACCAACGGGCTCTGTGCTAAATTTCAAGATTGCATAGTACTTACTCTTTGGTTGATTTCCTCTCTTCCCTATCGAGTGATGGACTGGGAGTGGACCTGGGGACTGCATCCGCTACTTATCTGTAGTTCTGGAGATTAATGCCCTGTATGTCCGGATTGACTTGTTACTGAAGCACAAGTGCCTCTACCTCCAGGCTTTGGACAGAGGCCTGGAGAGTGTCCCCTTTGATGCAAGCCTTGCTGGTTCAGACTGAGGAGGTCTCCAACAGACCAGTAGCTGGAGGCTACCCAAATGTTTACATTTGTGTTGCCCAACTCGGATGAGTGCCCGGTAAAAGGAGAAACATTTGGAGGCTCTGCTAAAATTCAGCTTAGACTTGGACAGTCAACAATTATTTAACCATAAATGATATTGCTCCAGAGAAACAAAATGTGTCTGTGAATGATTAGTATACATAATCCTTCTTTTTCTGCAGTATAAATCCAACTGTATGGTCATGCATTAAAATAAAACTACCTTCTCAAAAAGCTAGCAATCCTAGGAGAAAAAAAAATCTTTGCAGGTAATATAGTAAGCATTTTAATGACTGTAAAGCAGGGCTTGGTGACTCTAGCCTTTGTAAATGAAATCTTAATTATTGAGATGTCAAAATGCACTATTTAGCTTGGCAACATGTAACTAAAAACTAGCATCCTTGCCATACCTACCTAGGAATGTAGAAGAATCAAAGGGGAAAAAAAGAGCCATTTTGTCATGCAAAACTAAGCTGGCAGAGTCTCTGCAATCAATTTGCAAAAAAATAAGTCAGGTTGTTTGGATCTTAGCAGATTTCATTAAGCTGCAGAAGACAAATTTACAGCTAAATGCAGGCTCAGAGCGGCAGACTGCTGGTAAACTGGCAGTCCTTCCTCGGACTGAGATGAACAAATGTCAGATGTATGTTTAATAGGTTAAATATGGAGGGCTTAAGCAGTTTTTATTTTTAATTAGATATGTACAAGTCTTTGTAAATTATTTCTATTGGCCCAAATACAAACAAACAGTTATTAAAATTTTCACATTCTATCACTGTTTCTTTTGTATATAAATATATCTGTAATCAGTTTTTTTTTTACCATACGTAATGGTACTTTAAAATAAAAAACATTTTGAATTCAAGCTATTTACAAATTATTCTTCACAACAGTCCCTAACACATTGTGGCACAACAAGAAGTAAATGTACTTAGAGGGTTACTCTAAGCACCATAACCACTTCAGCCTAATTAAGGGGTTATAGTGCAAAGAACTGTACAGCACATTCTAAATAAAATTCTGATATTTGACATTTTTAACTGGGGTGCAACTCCATCTTTGGCAATGTCAATCAGCCAGGTGCTTTGTAATGCATTATTCTTCTAATGAATTCAATGTTGGGTACCTTTTACCCTAAAGTTTCTGTTTAACTGAGCTAGTGGAAATTAGTGAAGCTCATAGAATGCGGAGATCACTTAAGGACACTGAGTAGAAATATTGCAGTAATTTCCCTTCTCTACAATTACTACTAGAGCTTGTACTCAGTTTTATATTTTAACAAATAATTATACATCCGAAAGAAAATCCATGTGCACTGGCATGTTTTCACAAGATAATATTATCTATCATTGTGAGTGAAAAGAAACCCAGAAATGATTGAATAGAGTGGCGATAACAGTCAGCATTCATCGGGTTGCAAGTCTGGATACAGATAATGATCATCCTGACTTCTTTAAAGTGGTTCTATCACCTCAACCTCATTTTCCTATTGTTTCCTCTTCTCTTACTCTTTCACAATCTGTTCTTCATTTATTCAAGTCTCATCTATTTCTCTCTAAAACATAAGAAAAAATAGGGATCGCTTTGACTAATGTATTTTTCCTACACTTGGCAAAGGGTGGGGCTTAAGGCAAGCTTTACCCTTTGTTAGACTGACAAAAGAAGTGGAGCTTGCCTTAAGCCCCCAACCTTTTGTCAATTTTTTTTAAGTTTTAAAGAGAACTAGATAAGAAATGAAGAAAATAAGAAAAGATTCTGAAAAGGGAAGAAAATAAATAATTGGAGAAAAGTAAGTTTGAGGTGACAGAGAAACTTTAATTCTTGGGCAGTGTACATCATTGCGGGAATCCAAATTTAGGCATGCATGTTAAATAAAAATGAAATTTAAGAATTAATTACATGTATAAAATGGCATCTACACATTTGACAACAGTTCTTTTAAGTTATACCATAAAAGTTTTAAACCAGACAACCCCTTAATCCAATAATACTCATTTTGTAAGGATTTTCAAATATGGTACATCCAATTCCTGTTCTCCCTTAACATAAAAAATATCCTAAAAAAATAACTTCTCAGATAACAACGTCATAAGTGATCCATTAATCTATTAATGCCTACAAAATGAGAGGCAATCATTTTACCTCAATAATGCTCAAATGATTGTAATAGTTTATTCTTCAAGGATTGTTACAGCTAGGTGGAAAAAAACAATCAATTCCTTCAAGAGCAACAACAAGAGGAAAAATGTTGAAATCCTCCCCCTGCCTGTTATTACCTATCATCTGGTTTTATTGTGACAGGATTGTGCTATAATTTTTGAGAAAACTTCAGCATAAAATGCCATAAAACTCGCGTGTTACTGCTATGGATCATGTTAGCCTCTGTATAATCGCAGCCTGTACCTTTTATGGAGGGGTAATTTACTCAGGAATGGTAAGAAATATACATCCAGGAGGTCAAAAACGAATCATTGCATGGTTTGACTGGTATGTTCAAATCCAAACCTGCACAGTATCCGTAAACACAGAGGGTAAAGCATAGTTTAACAAAAAAAAGAATAAGCAGGTGTCTGAAGTTATAAAACATTGATATCTTCATGACAGGTCCATAACTTCATCCACAGCACTAGTTTAACTTCCCAATTCCCCCCCTAATATATGTCCTTTGCTTTTTACTAAAATTGTTTTTCCATTTCTACTGAATCCCTTTTGGAACTTCAGCTGTAACCATTTCTATCTTCCTATTAAATCCAAGACCACTATGTCTTGTCAACCAGTCCCTGTCCAACTCATCTCTTTAAGATCTACTGGATACACCCAAACTCAATGACTTTCGAATCCCAGAGTTTAACAACTCAGTCATAATTCATAATAATTATAATAACTTGTGTTTATGAAGAAAAGGTAATACAATAATATCTAGACAAACAGATGAATCAGCGCTAGGTGACCAGCCAGCAAATATATGGATACAGGCAGAGGCGTAGCGTGGGGGGTGCAGGGAGGGGCGGCCGCACCGTGCGCAACATCTGGGGGGGCGCCAGGGGCGTATTAGCCGCGAGGCAAACAAGGCATTTGCCTTGGGCGGCATTTTCCAGGGGGCGGCAAAAAAAGCCTGGGCGGGCGGCATTGGTGGGCGGCCGGCGAGGGAGCACTTCCTCTGAGCTGTCTGCTCAGCTCCCTCGCGCGCCGCAGAGTGAGGCTGGGAGCCGGAATATGACGTCATATTCCGGCTCCCAGCCTCACTCTGCGACGCGCAAGGGAGCTGAGCAGACAGCTCAGGGGAAGTGCTCCCTCGCCAGCCTGCCGCCCGCCAATGCCGCCCGCCCAGCAGCCACTGGACCACCAGGGAGGAAGAGAACCCCCTCCCCCCCCCAGCATTCCTTACCAAAGGTAAGGATGCTGTGGGGGTTACATTTAAAAAAAATGTGTTAAAAATGTGAGTGTGTGTGTATGTCTGTTAGTGTGTGTGTGTATGTATGTCTGTTAGTGTGTGTGTCTGTTAGTGTGTGTATGTATGTCTGTTAGTGTGTGTGTATCTGTTAGTGTGTGTATGTGTCTGTTAGTGTGTGTGTGTCTGTTAGTGTGTGTGTGTGCGTGTGTGTCTGTTAGTGCGTGTGTGTGTCTGTTAGTGTGTGTGTGTGTCTGTTAGTGTGTGTGTGTCTGTTAGTGTGTGTGTCTGTTAGTGTGTGTGTCAGTGCGTGTGTGTGTCTGTTAGTGTGTGTGTTTCTGTTAGCTAGTGTATGCGTATCTGTCAGCGAATGTGTGTGTGTATTTAGAAGGCGGGGAAGGGTTGGGTGGGGGTGGCGGGGGAAGGGATGGGTGGGGGTGGCGCGGGCGGGAGGGCATTTTACTTTAATTACATAAGTATTTTCATAACAAACAATACATGTGCTTGGGGGGGTAAGGGTTTCTTTAACTAATCTAGTGGAAGAGACTCGAGTGCTAAAATCCACAGGTTAGGGGGCGCAAATTACTTGCCTTGCCCCGGGTGCTGACAACCCACACTACGCCACTGGATACAGGCATCAAAATCTAAAGTATGGGGATCCCTCACAAACCTCAGGATAAAAGGGTGTACACAAAATTAAAATAGGTTTCGCCACAAATAAATAATATTAAATTAGTGGTAAAAATATCAGTAGATAAAATACAATCAGAAAACGTCCAATAAAAATTACAGAAATAAAATTGAAAAGGTGAATAACAAAAAGTCCAAAAATAGAATTACAATAAATGAAGACCTTATTTCAGTTTGTTCTTCTTGTGGGAATCTGGAGATTCTTGCTTCTTCAATCCGTTTTAACCATAAAAATGAAGAAGAAACTAAAATAGTATAGTATGTCACAAACAGATTATGGGTAGTATAGAGAACATATAATGGAGCTAGTACAAGCTCTGGTGTGATTTACATTCAGTGGCGTTGACCCCCACTGGTAGGATATAGGCGACAGCACTTCCAACAAATTTCTCAGAGTTAAGGTGTCCCAAAAAGAAAAAAGACAAAGCAAAATAGTTCTCTCTGCATAAAATGTGTATAAAATAACTAGTAAAAAGATCTTATACGGGGCGAATCCTCGACCTGGTCGCAGACACAAACACTGCCGCATGTTGACCCTGCAGAGGGACTCACCATGAATCGGATGATACCTCTCTCGGGACCCTACGGCAACAGATTGCTAGAATTTAGACCCTGCGGCCTACTTGTGAAGGAGAAGGGGAGAGACGGATGCTCTCCTCACTCTTTAGCTGACCGGGTGAGCTCCACACCCTGCTAAATCCCCCCACCCCCTCTGGACTGGTGGGGTTTATACCGGTCCCCACTGATCCGCTCCATATACCGTACCTGACTGCAAGTAGCTGTCCCAGCACAGATCCCAGCTGTGGCACACATTTCCAAGATTGCAACCGCGCCAAAGCATGGGCCCATGCAGTCGGAGCCTGACCAATGGCATTCAATAGATGGCATCACACAGCGCATCAACGCGACCTTCAGCCGCTTCTGAGCGAAACTAGGAACTTACCTCATGCCGGTGCCGACTATGAGCTGGAGAAGTGGGCGAGGTGAAGAGGAGCAGGGAGTGAGCGGGCCCCCTCTGATCACAACTTCCACATGTACACCAGTTTTTCCCTCCACTGGCCCGCCTGGGCTGAGAGCCATTAGGGTTAAATTACCTCTGCATCTTCCACAGAGGCTAAATCCCACCGCAGGCGGTGGCAAAAGACCAGGAGCTTCTGCTATTCCCCCACTGGGAAGGACTTGACCTCAATTACGAGCTCTCAAGTCCGTGGAACCAAGATGCGGACCCTCATCATGGCCTGAGGCTGGAGGGAGGCCATGCTCCGTCCCAATTTGAACGCACTTCTTAGCTGGCTCTGCTGGTTCCCGAGTATTGGTGTTGGCTGAAGCTGGAATCATTCACTGGGACTTGCCCCATGCACCACTTTGACGTCCCCTCCTTGGTCACCATCTCGCATTCTCATGTCATGACTACTCAATCTATATAGTGACTTTTTTTTTGTGCCTATATTTTCTTTTATTTTTATATGTAGCCTGTATGGGGCGAATATATTTTAGAGAATCTATTTAAGGGATGAGCAGATATGTGGGGATTCAGTGGTCTATAAACCACGTCAGTTTAGCCCGTTGTGCCTTATTTTTCCTATGCATGTGACTCCACTCTTGCCTTACCTTACTATTTACTCATAGCATAGCACTATCTACTAATCATAATGTCTAGCAATTCATCACACCGACAATGTCTTTTCAGTCATTCCTATCGAAACCTGTGTGCATTGCGTGTATCTTGCTAATACATTTGTAGCTTGCAAAAAAAAAAGGAGATGTCTGTCTACACTTGATTTAAAAAACGAGGCAGTCATATAGTGGAGTTTCTGTATTACTGCATTCTTCGTGCATATATGATGTGTTTATTTACTAAAACTCCCTTTTCTTTCTATAACGTTCCTTCTATTGCCTCAATAAAAGAAAGATTGACAAAAAAAGGTCTTATACTCACATTTGATTGAGCAAGAACTATTTTCAAGCTGCAGGTGGTATAATCCCCACCTGGGATTCTTTGGTGAGTTGTTCTCTGAAATTCTAGGTGACAGGTCAAAATAGATAAAGATAAAAAAGGTATATGGCACTAAAAAGTAAAATGGCCAATATTCCTTTAATAGTACAATAGTAATTAAAAACAAACTAAAAGCATTTCGCCAACATAGGGTTCTTTCAAATGGTAATAAAATCATTATTATTATTACCATTTAAGTGGTGGAAAATGTGTTTGACTCAGAGAGATGAGATAAATGTAAGTAACATGCGTATTTGTAGCTAGAACCAGAAAGAGATCCCTCACCTCTGCATCATTTCTGTTTCCATGGTAACTTCAAACCACATGATGCTCCAGGTGCACTCATGCACAATACTGAGAAAAGGTGCACTACACTATGGGCTTAATTCATTTCCATTGCATGCTATTGCTCTGCCAGGAAAGCCAATGAAAATTAATCAAAAATTAAAAGAAAAAATATATATATATAGCACAATCAATCGGGTATATGACAGTTTTGCTTTAAAAAAACATCATTGTTTAAACTCGAGCTCAGTTGAATTTTTTTTAAAAAGTAAGTTTACCACACTTTGCAAATATTCATTTTTTTTTTATAATTCTTTCTTTTTGTTGTGTAAGATGAGTTACAAACAGTCCTGCAGTGCCACAACAGCATTCACAGACACATTCACAGACACATCAATGCATTGAGTATCATGACAATTTTTAAATAAGGAAACAAGATAATGTAGGTCATGACAAAAGATGAGTAGGTATTAGGGTAATACAGGGTTATATAACTTGGCATTTGTAGAGGTCAGCATAGGGTAAAAATAGGATAATAGTAGCATGCCTCCAGTGATGCGTTCAGGCTATATGCACATATATGTGTGTTGTATGCCTGCTGAGGTGTATGCTAGCCGAGTGTGTTTGTTAAGGTTAGGCCACAACTTGTGTGGCTGCTGGTTAAGGTTATACCTTGTTATGGGTAACTGGCAGAAAAAAGCATGCTATTATACCACTGGTTGGACACCCAATCACATTAATAACATGAGATGCAAATATTACTGTGTATGACAATGAGTGAGATAGTATATACAACTGGTGTCACAGCCACTGTTGCATTGCGGTATGTGAGCTTCTGGTTCAACCTATGCCGACAGATATTGTCCCCTTATCCAGGGAGAGTGTTCATGGGTGGCACACTTAGCTTCTCCCCAACAGCCAAGGGCTGGAGCACTGTCTCGTCTGACCGCCTCTTCCATCTCTCGCCGAGCCACACATAGGACCCAAGTCTGGAGACTGTTTCCAGGTGTTTTCTGGTCACGGTCGGTAGGTGCCGCCAGCGGGTGTGAGCGAGTGGTGTGGGGACTTCTCTTGTCGGTCTGTGGTCCATGCCGTTGGTTGTTCAGAGAATTGGCAAAACTTCGGCAGAAATGCCCTTTACGAGGTGCCTGCTTCCGTGCTCCAACTGTCGGCCCCACATTTGGGTTTCGCCCTTCTCGTCTCGTCTGAGCATGATTATTATGTTTTATGTTATTATTTATATAGCGCCAAATTCTGCAGTGCTTTAAAGTGGGTGGACGAACAAACATGTACGTGGAGCTTGACTGCGGTGGCAGGCCTCCATGGTCTATGGTAGGTTTGGAGAGGTGAGATGGGGGTATGGGAGCGTGTGGCTATGCAGGTCCAGAAGACGCTGCACACTTTGTTTAATCTGGCTTCGAATTGCTGCTGCCTTTCCAGGTTCTCTGGGCTGGCTGGCTGTGGTGAAGGCCTTGGTGCGGCGGCCATCTTAGGTCAGCCACGCGGTCCTTAGGTACAGCAGATCTCAGGTCTCAGCAGATCTCATCTATTCGTTGGTGTGTCCGGCGGGGACCGGGATAACCCCCACTGGTCCAAAGGGGGATGGCAACAGGGCTTCTGTGGGTGCTTGTTGGAATACTTGGTCCCAGGTGGGAGATCGGCCACCTCTCTCAGCCGTCAGATCAATAATCTTGGCAGGCTGCAGGGCCAGAATGCAAACAAAAGTTGGCTAAGTCATGAGAGTTGGGAGACCTCGGTGTCCCATTTGATAGATGAGGCTTTTGTGCTGGTTTTGGAGTATTCTGGAGCTATTTTGTGTGCGATTTGGGTAGTTTCAAGAGTTTAGCTGGCAGGAGCTCCCCGAAAACACGTCTGGCTAGCTTGCGAGTCAGGCCCCGCCCACCCATTTTGCACATTTTAACCGCCATTTATTTATTAATATAGTAATTTCTGATTGCTGACAAGGATCACTAATTGTATTCCAAATGGCTGCAGATTTCAACCAGTGACAACACAAATTTGATATGAAGTTTTTATTTATTTACCGTTTCGCTAAAACAGGGCTTTAAAAATCCCAGGCACCAGGACACCATGGTGATCTAGAAATGTCAACATAGCACCCAGGTTATTGCCTACATTGCAGGGCTAATTTAACATAAGGTCTATTGGAGCAGCTACAACAGCCACATACTCATAAATATGACCAATCAGCCAGGACCTGCATATTAATAACTAGGTTAACCACTTGGCAGTTCCTTTACACTGAAGCTGCCCAATATTCAATCTGCTAATTGCTCCATGTTGCTGACCCTATTCATACCGTGGATGGGGAGTAAGGACTGCAAGAGACAGACAGGTGCTTTTAAGGTCACTTGTAGATTTTAAGTGCTAGCAGGGTTATCCCTCAACTACTATGAGCACAGCACTTGCTGAATGTACCCTAACCATCTGCCAGATTCACACTGGGTTATAGAGTCTGTTTAAAATAGAATTACACACATTGTAGCCATGCCTTCTCATAGTCCACCAATGCTTTTATAACTTACACCTATGTATACACATACTTTTACAAATACACATTCATCTTTATACCTATATACACATACTTTCAGTACATCTGTTCACATGTCACTAAAACCATACACTTGCCCACACCCAAGTAAACTTTAATTTATACATCTAATAAATACTATATGGACAAAAGTATTGGCACAGCAGACCATTACACCAACAGAGACTTTTATGACATTGCATTCTAAATACATAGACAATAATATGTAGTTGGTCCCCCATTTGCAGCTATAACAGATTCCACTCTTCAGGGAAGGCTTTCCACAAGATTTTATAGTGTTTATGTTGAAGTTTTTGCCCATTCACACAATAGAGCATTTGTGAGGTCAGGCACTGATGTTGGATAAAAAGGCCAGGCTCACAATCTCCACTTGAGTTCATCCCAAAGGTGTTTAATGAGTTGAGGTCAGGGCTCTGCGGGCCAGTCAAGTTCTTCCACACCAAATTCATCCAACCATGTCTTTATGGACCTTGCTTTGTGCACTGGGGCACAGTCATGCGGGAATAGAAAAGGGCCTCCCCCAAACTGCTCTTTCCAATAATACCACTTACAGTTGAGCATGGAATATCTAGCACGGATGACATTTTACCATCTGACTTATTGCATCCTATCACAGTACCACCCTTGAATTTACTGAGCTCTTTAGAATTACCATTTTTTTTCATAAATGTATGTAAATGCAGACAACACGGCTAGGCACTTAATTTTATACACCTGTGGTGTTGAATCTGATTGAAACACATGAATTTAATAATTATAGGTGTGTCCTAATATGTTTGTCCATGTAGTATATATATATATACACACACACGCATATATTACAACATGTGAAATATTACAAAATAACACAAAAGTCGGAAAATGGTGAAAAAATCTGACTCCTAACACTTTTGTCAGGCTCACAAATTTTGACAAATTTTGTCAAGCCCTACTCTAAACTAGGTATTATTAAAAGAGTACAATGAGTTTGTTTGTTCATGCAAAACATGGCAAATTTATGAATGGTCTGACACACTCTTTCTTTTAAATGAAACACTATATCTTGTTGCTCTCCCAGGCCATTTTTAACTATTTCTTTTCAATTGTTAAGCTTATTTTGCTATGAATTATTGGCCACATCAAAGGTTAACCCTGATGATGCAGCTCCAGCTGTTCAATAGAGGGCTATACAATGACAGACTGGAATACTAGTATAAATAGAACTAGGCAGTAACAGACTAGAACTACCAGGTTAACATAATTCAACACAATGAGGAAAAACATCCTTGTTCACATTAAAGGATGACTCGAACTAAACGTTTGTGGAAATGGAAAAAGTCTAGTAGATGTAATAATTATACTTCCATTGCCCATTACTTTTTAGTGTGAGTACCATACACTAATACTATAAAGCTAGACACATTTCCCATAGGTTGACTAAATGCAAAAGCATTAGAAACTCACATGTTCCAGATGTACTTGCCTTTATACAAGTTTCTTTATGTGCACCTTTGACATAAGGATAAGGCTACCATCTTTCCCAGCAGGGCATTGGGTTGAGAAACAACAAAGTGGTGGTTTCCCGGCTTTCAGTCAAGCACTAAGCCTAACACTAGCCAACCATAGAGCGTAATGATTCAGAAAAGTGCATCAGCTGACGCTCTTAGCATTTCACTGCTGCCCAAGGGAATGCGTCTGCATTTAGGAGGACTGCAGGAGAGGAGGGAGGACTGGTGACTGGGGGACTCCACCTTAGTGTTTACATGTTCAAAAATGGATAATGCAGAAAGATGAGAAGCCACCAGTGGACTCCAAGCGCTACAACCACTTCACTGATGTGCCTGGTGGGTTTACGTCATCTCACTGAAGCGGTTATAGTGTCTGAAGTCTCCTGATGGGGCACGTCCATTCAGCATTAAACCATTTTTAATGTTTGAATGCTATACACGGGTACTCAGCATCCTATTCCCTCTGTGCTGCTTGGGCTAATGAGGAAGCATTACTCCCAGTGGCCTGATGGTATTCACTCACGAGTACTTAAGGAGCTAAGTGGGGAAATAAGTAAAACTCTGTATTTAATTTTGTAAGATTATTTTGTTTAAGGTATTGTACCGGAGGATTGGAGGAATGCAGATGTTGTTCCTATATTTAAAAAGGGTTCAAAATCCTTGACTGGAAATTATAGACCTGTGAGCTTAACTTCTGTGATTGGGAAAATATTTGAAGGGCTATTAAGGAATAATATTCAGGAATTCATTGTGAAGAACTTTGTTATAAGCAATAATCAACATGGTTTTATGAAACATAGATCATGTCAAACTAACCTAATTGTATTCTACGAAGAAGTAAGTAGAAGTATAGATCAGGGTGTTGCAGTGGATTTGATCTACTTGGATTTCGCCAAGGCATTTGACACGGTTCCTCACAATAGGTTAGTCTTAAAACTAAAAGAAATTGGTCTAGATGAATATTCTTGTTCTTGGGTAGAACACTGGCTTAAGGATAGAGTACAACAAGTTGTCATTAATGGTAAATTTTCAGGCTGGACAAAAGTCGTAAGTGGTGTCCCTCAGTGTTCTGTTTTGGGACAGCTTCTATTTAACATATTTATAAATGATCTTGAAATAGGCATTGAAAGCCATGTTTCAGTGTTTGCAGAGGACACAAAACTTTGTAAAGTAATAAAATGTGTGCAGGATATTGCTTTGCTGCAGAGGGATTTGGATAGATTGGGGGACTAGGCACTAAAATGGCAGATTAAATTTAATGTAGAGAAATGTACTTCGGGGTCAAGAATGCACAAGCAACTTATACCCTAAATGGTAGTGAATTAGGGATAACCACACACAAGATGGATTTGGGAATTGTTATAGACAACAAATTAGGCAGCAATGTGCAATGTAAATCTGCAGTTGCTAAGGCCAGTAAGGTTTTGTCATGTATAAATAGGGGCATAAATTCTCGGGATGAAAATATAATTTTGTCTCTTTATAAATCGCTGGTAAGACCACACCTTGAATATGCTGGGCAATTTTGGGCACCTGTTCTAAAGAAGGATATCATGGCACTAGAAAAAGTGCAGAGAAGAGCTATAAAATTGATAAAAGGAATGGAGCATTCTACTTACGAAGAAAGGTTAAAAAAATGTAAATCTCTTTAGTTTGGAAAAACGGCATCTCAGAGGGGATATGATAACATTATACAAATATATTCATGGCCAGTACAAACCATTACCTGGAAATCTATTCATAAACAGGGCTATACATAGGACACAAGGCCACGCATTAGGCTGGAAGAAAGGAGATTTCATCTAAGGCAAAGAAAAAGTTTTTTTTACAGTAAGAGCAATAAGGATATGGAATTCTCTGCCTAAAGAGGTGGTTTTACAGAGTCCATACAGATGTTTAAACTGCAATTGGATAAATACTTGCAAAAACATAACATACAGGGATATCATTTCTAATTAGTGGGGTAATAGCTGATTCCTGTCAGGATCGGGACAGGGATCCAACACGCAGAGTACAAACAGTAGCCAGATACGTATACCGGACCTTAGAATGGCCGGACTAACGTAAGTAGTACAGTATAGAATGGTCAAAGACAAGCCGAGGTCGAGGGTAACAGAAGACAGGTAAGCGAGAGACAAGCCGAATCAAGGGTAACAGAGATAAGCAGAGTAAGGTAAACAAGCCGGGTCAAAACCAAAAGGGATAATAGAATACACAAGCACTGAGTGACTAGAACAAGCTAGAACCACGACAGGGCAATGAGCTAATGAAAGAAGCTCTGTTAAATACCCTGTTCAGAGCAGTAACCACGCCTCCAAGGCGTCCTGATTGGTCCTGCAGCCATTGACTGACAGGTTGTTCCGGGGGAGTGTCCTGATGACTACTTCCTGCCTAGATGCTGTAAAAGGCAGTCACTCCCTCGCGGCCGGCCTAGCATGACCGGATAGACCGCGGGGAAGGGAGCCATCAGACCGTCTGGATGGAGGAACAGCTAAGTCTCTACCTCTTTCGGAGGTAGAGACCACAGGTACCCTGACAGTACCCCCCCTCTCAGATACGCCCACCGGGCGGAATGAACCGGGACGAGATGGGAAGCGAGAGTGATACGCCCTGCGGAGACGGGGAGCATGAACATCCTCCTGAGGTACCCAACTCCTCTCCTCAGGACCATATCCCTTCCAATCAACCAGATATTGTACTCTCCCCCGGGAGATTCGAGAATCAATAATAGAGTTAACCTCATACTCCTCCTGACCCTCCACCTGAACGGGGCGAGGAGGGGCTATTGTGGAGGAAAATCTGTTACATATGAGTGGTTTCAGCAATGAAACGTGAAACGAGTTCGGGATGCGTAAGGTATTAGGAAGAGCTAAACGATACGCAACTGGATTGATACGGGTCAGCACCCTGTAGGGTCCAATATAACGAGGAGCGAACTTCATGGAGGGCACTTTTAAACGGATGTTCCTCGTGCTCAGCCATACCCTATCACCTGGAACAAAGACCGGAGCCGCCCTTCTACGTTTATCAGCGTGTTTCTTGACCAACATAGAGTTGTGCACAAGGATTTGTCGAGTTTGATCCCACAACTTCCTCAAATTGGCAACATGAACATCAACCGACGGCACCCCCTGGGAAGGGGAATCCGAAGGAAGAATAGACGGATGAAAACCATAATTCATGAAGAAGGGGCTTGAATGAGTAGAATCGCAAACGAGATTGTTGTGTGCAAACTCCGCCCAAGGAATCAAACCGACCCAATCATCCTGGTGTTCAGAAACAAAGCATCGTAAATATTGTTCAATTTTCTGGTTGGTACGTTCAGCAGCTCCGTTAGACTGAGGATGATAGGCAGAAGAAAAGTTTAATTTAATACCAAGTTGAGAGCAGAAGGACCTCCAAAAGCGGGAAACAAATTGGGAGCCTCTGTCCGATACAATTTGAGAGGGTATCCCATGTAGGCGAAAAATCTCCTTAGCGAATATCTCTGCCAATTCGGGAGAAGACGGGAGTTTAGGCAGGGGAATGAAGTGTGCCATCTTAGTAAACCTGTCAACCACGGTGAGGATAACAGTCTGTCCTTTAGAGATAGGTAGATCGACAATAAAGTCCATGGCCAAACAGGACCATGGTTTTTCTGGAACCTCCAAGGGTTGCAGGAATCCACATGGAAGCGTATGGGGTTGTTTGGTTTTAGTACAAACTTCACATGCAGCGATGAACTCCTCAATATCCCTCCGTAAAGCAGGCCACCAGAAGTCCTTAGAGATCAACGCGTAAGTTTTGCGAATACCAGGATGTCCCGCCATCTTGCTATTATGTAAACACTGTAAAAGTTCCAGTTGAAGAGCAGGAGGAACGAAATGACGGCTCGCAGGAGTCTGTTTAGGTGCTAGATGTTGCAACTTAATGATCTCGGCCAGTAATGGAGAATGAATCCTGAGATTCGTATTAGCAATGATATTGCATTTCGGAACTATAGAAGAAAGAACTGGTTCAGGTACAGTAGAAGGTTCATATTGGCGAGATAATGCATCGGCTTTAGAGTTTTTAGAACCAGGTCTGTAAGTCAGTACATAATTGAAGTGAGTCAGGAATAAGGACCAACGAGCTTGTCTAGAGGATAAGCGCTTAGCCTCCCCAATATAGGACAAGTTTTTGTGGTCCGTCAAAATCGTAATAGGGTGTAGGGTCCCCTCCAACAAATGTCTCCACTCCTTTAAGGCTTTAATGACTGCTAACAGTTCCCTTTCCCCGATGTCATATCTGCTCTCAGGCCCAGAAAATTTCTTAGAGAAGAAACCACAAGGGTGTAACGGTTTATCCACCCCTAACCTTTGAGACAGAACAGCCCCAACTGCTGTCTCAGAGGCATCGACCTCGAGCAAGAAAGGCAGAGTCGTATCAGGATGGACTAGAATGGGAGCCAAGGCAAAAAGTTCCTTGAGAGTCTTGAAAGCACCCAGAGCTTCCTTAGACCAGAACTTAGTATCAGCCCCTTGTTTGGTCATATTGGTAATAGGCGCAATGATAGAGGAGTATCCTTTAATGAAGCGCCTATAGTAGTTGGAAAAACCAATAAACCTTTGGATAGCCTTGAGTCCTTTGGGCAAGGGCCAGACTAAAATAGATTGAAGTTTTACAGGATCCATTTTAAAACCCTCCCCAGAAATCACGTATCCAAGAAAGTCTACCTGAGACTGATCAAAACTGCACTTCTCCAATTTGCAATATAGACCATGTTGCAGCAGCTTGTGTAATACCTTTCTGACCTGTCTATGGTGAGTCTCAATCTCCTTAGAGTGTATTAGTATGTCGTCCAGGTAAACAATAACACAATCATGCTGAAACTCCCTAAGTACCTCATTAATCAAATCTTGAAATACTGCAGGAGCATTGCATAGTCCAAATGGCATAACAGTGTATTCGTAATGGCCATACCGGGTATTGAATGCCGTCATCCACTCGTGACCTTGCTGGATTCTCACCAAATTGTAAGCCCCTCTGAGATCTAACTTGGTGAAGATTTTGGAGCCCTTAAGACGATCAAATAACTCGGTAATCAGTGGGATAGGATAGGCATTTCTGACAGTTATTTTATTCAAGCCTCGGTAATCGATACAAGGTCTCAGCGTGCCATCCTTCTTCTTAATGAAAAAGAACCCAGCCCCGGCCGGAGAAGAAGACCTCCTGATGAATCCCTTTTCTAAATTCTCCCGAATATACTCCTCTAGAACAGAGTTTTCCTGAACAGACAAAGGATATACATGGCCCCTCGGAGGCATAGTGCCGGGTAGAAGCTTAATCTTACAGTCAAATGACCTGTGTGGAGGCAAAGAATCGGCATTCTTCTTGTCAAACACTGCCCTTAAGTCTAGGTAAAGGTTTGGTATTTGTCTTTCTGTGGACTGAGTGGGATTCTCCGGTATGTTAATATTAGCTAATGGAGAAACCTTGCACAAACACCGATCCTGGCAGCCCTGGCCCCATGAGAGTATCTCTCCTAACTCCCAATCGATAATAGGGTTATGTTTTTTCAACCATGGGTACCCCAGAACTATGGGAACGGAAGGAGACGAAATGAGCAGAAGAGATAAATTCTCCACGTGTAGGATACCCACATTTAAATTAATGGGTATGGTCTCACGAAAGATAACAGGGTCTAGTAGTGGTCTACCATCTATGGCCTCAACGGCCAAGGGTGTCTCCCTTAGCTGGGATGGGAAATTGTTCTTACTAGCAAAGGCTTGGTCGATAAAATTCTCAGCAGCACCGGAATCTATCAATGCCATAGCCCTTACTACTTCCTTCCCCCAAGTTAAGGAAACTGGTAGCAGAAGCCTGTGATCTTTATAATCAGGAGTAGAGGACAAAATAGAAACACCCAAGGCCTGTCCTCTAGAGAGACTTAGGTGCGAGCGTTTCCCGGGCGGTTAGAACAGTTCGAGAGTAAATGACCCTTGGCTCCACAATACATACACAAACCCTCTCTTCTCCTGTGCTGTCTTTCCTCCTCAGAGAGGCGGGTATACCCTATCTGCATAGGTTCAGTAAGCAAAGATATCGTGGAGTCAGGACTTGGAACAGCGGGAGCTAACCTAAAAGAAGGTCTCTGGTTCCTCTCTCGAGTGTTCTGTCTCTCTCTTAGACGTTCATCTATACGAGAGATGAACGAAATTAAATCCTCTAAATTCTCAGGGAGTTCTCTGGTAGCAACCTCATCAAGGATTACATCAGATAGGCCATTCAAAAATACATCCATATACGCCTGCTCATTCCACTTGATTTCTGCCGCCAGAGACCTGAACTCTAGTGCATAATCCACCAGTGTTTGGTTCTCCTGTCTCAGGCGCAACAGTAATCTGGCTGCATTAACCTTTCTACCTGGAGGGTCAAATGTTCTTCTAAAAGCAGCTACAAATGCGTTATAGTTATAAACTAATGGATTATCGTTCTCCCATAGTGGGTTGGCCCATCTCAGAGCTTTCTCAATGAGTAGGGTGATAATAAATCCTACTTTTGCCCTATCTGTAGGATAAGAGCGAGGTTGCAATTCAAAGTGGATACTAATTTGGTTTAAAAAACCACGACACTTCTCAGGAGCCCCACCATAGCGTACTGGGGGGGTAATGTGAGAAGAAGCACCCACTGTGGCTACCTCTAGACCTGAACCGACAGGAGAAACAGGGGTATTACGTATCTCCTCTGGTGGGTTATTGGCACAAGCTAATAGAGCCTGTAGCGCAAGCGCCATCTGATCCATTCTGTGATCCATGGCTTCAAACCTAGGATCAGGAGCAGCCAGCTGACTGTTTGTACTTGCAGGATCCATTGGCCCTGTCGTAATGTCAGGATCGGGACAGGGATCCAACACGCAGAGTACAAACAGTAGCCAGATACGTATACCGGACCTTAGAATGGCCGGACTAACGTAAGTAGTACAGTATAGAATGGTCAAAGACAAGCCGAGGTCGAGGGTAACAGAAGACAGGTAAGCGAGAGACAAGCCGAATCAAGGGTAACAGAGATAAGCAGAGTAAGGTAAACAAGCCGGGTCAAAACCAAAAGGGATAATAGAATACACAAGCACTGAGTGACTAGAACAAGCTAGAACCACGACAGGGCAATGAGCTAATGAAAGAAGCTCTGTTAAATACCCTGTTCAGAGCAGTAACCACGCCTCCAAGACGTCCTGATTGGTCCTGCAGCCATTGACTGACAGGTTGTTCCGGGGGAGTGTCCTGATGACTACTTCCTGCCTAGATGCTGTAAAAGGCAGTCACTCCCTCGCGGCCGGCCTAGCATGACCGGATAGACCGCGGGGAAGGGAGCCATCAGACCGTCTGGATGGAGGAACAGCTAAGTCTCTACCTCTTTCGGAGGTAGAGACCACAGGTACCCTGACAATTCCTAGTTTGTTGCAAAATTGGAATAGCTTCAGACTAGGTTTTTTGCCTTCTTTTGGATCAACAGCAAAACATATGTGAGGAATGCTGAACTTTCAGCTATGTAACTATGTAATGGGTGACTGTGATAGGCTGAGAGTGTCAGGTATGAATCAGTATGGCTAAACAGAAGTACGCAATCCCTACCTTAGGCATACCTCATTAGGGGCCGGTCCGTGGGTGATCAGAATCGTTCATTCAACATTAAACAGCTCAAATATTGTTTAACACTGAATGGATGGACAGTGCCAGGGGACTCCAGACAGTATAACCAATTCAATGAGATTACATGGTTATAGTACTTACAGTGTCTCTTTAAGAGATGTAAGAAAAAAATAGGGATTTAAAAACTAATAACACAATTAGCATCACACAAACTTTACTTTATTATTATGCAAGTGAATAATAGAACCATTATAGTAAAAGGCTTTTATGAGCACAACCTACAATCAACGGTCATAGCCAAACAGCTAACATATTTTCAAATGTTTGCACACAACTAAGACACAGAAAGCTATAACCCAATAGTTATATCATTTTGTGGGCTGCACTCTTGTAAGTAAAATAGTAACATAGTATGTATAAAAAGATACAAAGATCTTGCATGGTTCTGGAAGCTTCTTGAGTGCTTTCAATCAATTTTATTTATATGCAAAATTGAGAGAAACGCACAGAAAAAAAACAAAAAAAACAAAGCTCTTCTTGATGCTAAAACTCTCAATTTACTGACAGGCAAATGGCTTCACGCTGCCACTTAATCTCATTTCTTGCATAATGCCCTCTAATTAGCATTTCAAAGTGAATTAATACTTCTAGGACATTAGCAATGGGAAAATCTGCTTGGGGCTCACAATAGCAGTTTAGAAGAAGCCAAGAAAGGCTTGAAGAAAAAAAAAATACACATACCACCAACCATTTTGCATTGCAAAACTGTTCAACTTATTTATCTCTCTCTCTAAACACTTTTACCGCACACTGTTTTACTACTGTTCGCCAAGACAGAAGAAGAAAAGAAAAGAAAATGATAATTGCCAAACTTATCGGCATCTGCTAAGTATGTGAATTTACAAGATGCTGGAATCCTGTCTAGATTAAATTACGACCAATGCTGTAATTGCTCCATTTTGATTCATGTTTGGTCCCACAAGCGTACAATATAGATTTATAGTACTATAGTATAGATAAAAAAAATATCTGCAATATATGCAATGAAAAATATACGTGTGGAAAAAAAATTAGAACCCAGACTGCAATATATATGTATGTGTGTGTGTATGTATGTGTATATATATATATATATATATATATATATACACACACATACCCAAATACATGTACACCCCTCCTCCTCCCTCCCCCCCCCCCCCCCCCCACACGTGTAAGCACTCATGGTTCTTCGTACATACTCTATATTTTAGCATAACTGTGAAGAAGAAAAAAATGAATTTCACACAGTGACTTTTGTCAAAATCCTGACAAACATACACAGTGATCCAGGGATTGTCACACCACCATCTGTGAAGATATTTTAAGCAATTACAAGTAAATGAATGAATGCCATAGCAAGAATAAGTTAAGGTAAAGTACTATACCAAAACCCTGATTGGACATGTGAGAACATTTTGCATAATATTCATAAATAAATAGTAAATTAATCCAAACAAGTGACTCTTACGGAATAGGACATGTGCGTGATCTCGGCTCCGTCTTCCTTGGGTGATCCACAGAGAGTTACAAAGCAACTAATTGAGAATTCCAACCAGATACAAAGTATTCATCTTCCACAGACATGGCCCATCGAGCCAGCAAAAAAACATTAAGCCGCAATGACGCCACTGCAAATAACGGCCCTCGTCTTCCCAATGCTCAAGAGAGACCAAGATGGGGTCCTCAGCCTAATCAAATAATATAAGTACAATTTTCCCAGCACTACTACCAGAGGCAAGCCCTCCCTCAAGATCTCCCCCTTGACCGTACTCATCGGCTGATGAGAACAAAACACATACCTGCCACCTTCCATAGGGATACTATCACACGTGTGCACCACTACACTATAAAAGAATAACTGATCCAGAAAGGGGGAACCACAGATCTGCTTACTATCCACAAATCCAATTTTTTACGGATCTTCCACCTTCTACGCAATGCAAAGCATTTAGAAATAAATCACAAAGTCCCTGAGAGAAACAAGTATTCCGTATCAATGGGAATTTACCACAAAGCTGATAACCAAGTGTAATGGAGTGGAGAAGACGCTGTTTACTCCAGAAGATGGCCTGCAACTGATGGAACAATGGCACTTTTCCATGTCCAATGCTCCTGGCTTTCAACCTTAAAAATGGACTCGCTGACAAAACTTCAGAAAGATTGGCATCGAGTATCTCATGATACAGGCACCTGAATTGATCAAACACCGTGACAATTGTTAATTGGATTTCTGCTCAATAAGATCCAGCATCCTTTGAAACCTCCTTAGAAGGTGAGAGACTATTTAATCTGGCTATATTCACACTCATACTTTTATAGGTACTGTGCTACACCATCAGAGTCTCCAGGGTGTCTACAAGTGTAGACCATCTTCAAGAAGGCCAGTGTCATCTACATTGACACATCTACGCTACAGATCAGAGCTGGTCTTGTGTTGGCTTTGACATACGTGAGTGTGATATTCCCTGTGTCTCACTATTTCACCAGTGTTTGTCATACTATACTACTATATAGTCTGTTTTTGCCACACATTTCTGAAATTGTTTTTTGTATGAGGTTGAGTGAATTTCTACAGTACTCCACTCATAAGTTTTTGGTGTTATTAAACAATACATATAATTTATCTACTATGACATTTCAATATATTGAAGTGGTTATGCTGACAGGGCTTTAGCATTACCTTTGACAGATTTGCCAAACTAACAAAATAGGGCTTGAAAGCAGATGTTGCCTCCAAGTTCTGTCAGTCAGAAAACCCGGAATTAAATTTTTCAGTTCACATACAAACTCACACCAGTGAATTAATAGGTCACTGCTGGCACGCATGACTTACATACACTGCTACCCGGAAATAAATGTCGGTTCATCCAAAGCCTGGCCCATCTGTCTGATGATTGGTGCAACTGGGCCTGGCACCATAACCACGTCAACAACCTATTGTGGTTACGATGCCTCAAGTGTCCCTTTAAAATTAATGTCACAATAAGGGATACTAGCAAATCCAACAATATCTTAATAACTTATGAACCTAAGTAGCATACAAAAATTATCCAAAAAGTCCAAAACCAAAGCTCAAGTTACCGTAACTCTCAAAATAGTAGAGAAACAATCTATAAAATAATACATCCAGACAAAAAAAAAAGTAGTATCCATAAATATACTGATTACACTCAAAAAGCTTCACATTGTGGTAACATCAAGTAATGAAGCTACTATAACGGTCAGAGGTCTAATCAAGCATCCAAGCATAGTATCAAGAGAGTGAATCGAGTACACCTCACATCTAAGGAGTTCACCAACTCAGTCATTATCACTGACCTGTTTGATAGCAATGAAACAAGTGTCCAGCCTCCACAAAATGCCATGCTACATGCATTATGGATCGAGGGTCCTGTTATATACTAAAGTAAGGGAAGAGTTGTCTGGGATGGGGGTTCTGTTGTTGTTGTTTTAAAATATATTTTGATATGTAAAAAAATTATAAATGTCCTTTCAAAACTTGATGGAATGTCTATTATATTAAAAAATAATGTTGAGGTGGCAGGTCCTTTAAGGGTTATTATTATTACTGGTAGTTATATAGTGCCAGCATATTCTGGAGCGCGTTACAATATTATCAAAGGGGAGATTTTACAATAAATGAGACAATTACAAAAACTAACAGGAACAATAGGTAGAAAAGGGCCCTGCTCAAACAAGCTTACAGTCTAAAGGAGGTGGGCGTAAAACCCAACAAGACAGGAGGTAGCAATTAATCAAGGTGGGGTGAAGCAGAGCTAGAGGAGAGAATAGAGTGTTGCCCTTTAGGAGAGAGCAAGGGACAGGTATGTAAGATAGAGGTTACTCTGGGAGGCCATAAGCTTTCCTAAAGAGATGGGTTTTGAGGCACTTTTTAAATGATTGAAGACTAGGGGAGAGCTTGATGGTTGTAGGCAGGCTATTCCAAAGGAAAGGAGCCACCCACGAGTCCTGCAAGCGAGAGTTGGCTGTACGTGTGCGAGCAGCAGACAGGAGAAGGTAATGGGCAGAGCGGAGAGACCGAGAAGGGGCATACCTGCGGATCAGTGAAGAAATATGGGAGGGGCTAAAATTGGTCAGTGCTCTATAGGTGTGGATTAGTACCTTGAATTGACTCCTATAGGATACAGGAAGCCAATGTAAGGACTGACAGAGGTTCTCTGACATCTGTATGGTGAATTCAAAGTTAAGGCCAGAGTAGATGAACTCAAAGTCTAGCTTTAGTGAATAACCCTGTAAGTGTTAAATGTTTCATAAAAGACTTAGTTGACTTGTTTTTGCCCAGAACAGCAGAGTTTACACAATCCCTGGCCAAAGATAGTGTACATGTCATGGTTTCCAATTTACATCTTAGATTAATAAATCTCTACTGCGTTTCCAAGTTCTGTTTCCAGCATCTGACAGTGTCTGTTTTTTTTTTTTAAATGTCCCTAAGAAATTGTGAGATACCAGTAAGAATGAATTGAGGGACAATTACTACTATAAGGGTATCTACGCTATTTGATAATCGAACATCCAAGAACTTCTCTTTGTTATTATACTTTATAGTGAGGCAGATGGGACTCTAATGTAAATTGTTACGGTTCTGCACCATGTTATTAACTTCCTATGCCTGTTCTGACCACATCAAAACAATGTATGGATGTATCAATAATAATAGGCCATGCCTTGCTTTGAAAAGTTGTGTTTTAGAGCTCCATTGCAAAGGGTGCCTGCAGAAAATTTAGAAGAAATCTTAAACGTACCTGTGCTCATCTGCAAATTTGTCAGGGCATTCTGGAAAAAAAAAAATTAAATTCCTAGAACTGCTTTGTCTGAGACAGACTTTTTCAAATGTCTGTCTTGAGATATGAATCACAATGTTTTGTATAAAGCTTATATACATGACTATGGCAAGGTTGGCACCTGCAATTAAATACAAGTGTAATCTGTATACAGGAATCTATCCATTTTCACCAATTCTTAAAGGACAACTATCACCTCAAAACGTTTTTTATAATATAATAATCCTTTCATCAAGTTTTGAAAGTATATAGTTGTTGCTTTTTTAAAAATAATATATATATATATATATATATATATATAAAATATGAGTAAAACCTTTAGTACAATGACAGGATCCTTCCGCGAGACAGTGTTTGAAAACAGAAATTTAGTCTCTGTGATCTTCCCTGCTTCTGTGCCAGTAGTGAATTTTGTCGGTGCAGTCGATGGCTGAGCTAAGAGTCTGTGCATCTTTTTGTGTACTGATGTGAAATGTGGTGTCTGCGTAATGTCAGTGTGATTATAAGTAAGATGTATTCATTTAAAAAAAAAAAGTGTAAAACATCTTTGTGAATGGACATGTGTAATGTCAGTGAATACATATGTTTGTGTGCATCATCTAATTAAAACTGTATTTGAGTATTTATATGTAGAATAGTTGTAGTATGTGTGTGCACAAATGTATGTAAGATGTGTACTCTTGAAGCCTTAAAATGTACTCACCGTTGTAAATGTGGATGGTCCATAGGAGATTCACTAGGCTGGATTTTCACTCGCCAAAGGTGAGTGGATATTTGCAGCCCTGCTTTAAACACTTATTTAACTGTGTGAATGAAGGACCACTTATGTGAAGTTCAGATTGGTAACAAAGAGAGATGACACATGTGATCCACAACACTGCGTATAAATAGCATGGGTAAAGTCAGGCAATACACATTTAAACCTACTCTCAATGACATAGACTGCAGTCTATGATTATGGGTATATCTTGACATTGCAAGAAACCATTGGTAGAACATACAGATCTGGACTTCATACAGGGAGGATCAGTGTCTCCCTCTGAGCCTCTTTGAAGACATAAGTTCAGGGAAGCTCGGTAGAACATCTGTGTGTGGACCTCTGTGTGTGGATGTGTGGATCACCACCAATGCTAAGCCCAAAATGTGTCCAACCATTAAAGGGACACTATGGTTACCAGAACAAATACAGCTTAATGTATTGATTCTGGTGTCTATAGCCTGTACTTGCAGGTTTTTCAATATAAATGCTGTTTACATTGGTGCCTAGTAACACCTCTAGTGGCAGCCACTCAAATGGTCACGAGAGGTGCTTCCGGACAGGAAATGTTTGTATTCCTTACACTATAGTGTTCCTTTAAGTCTCCCTCTGTATGTATGTGTGTGCACATAGCATGTTTCCCACATAAGTAATTATTATCATTAATAAAAATCTCTGAAAGACAATAATACATAGTTACTGTAGGTTTTAAAGTTATTAATTAAACATAGTAATATACTGTCAGTTCCTATTGTTATTACATTTTCCTTTTTACAACAAACAATGCGGCAGTGCAAATGGAGGCTACATGTATAAACCCATTAGCCACATACACACAGAGACAGGAAAATGGTACCAACGCTTACAATCTACTAGATGGCTGCCCATCTGATTCAAGTCAACTAAAAATTACAAAACAGATAAAAAATATTTCTAAAATAAAAACGGATAATCACTGTGAAGTTTATTGTGCTAAAATATTGAAAAAAATAAGGCATAACAGTGGAGCAAATTGCCCTAAATAATTTGGAGCAAATTTCCACACTGTAATCTAGTTAATAATCCGCATGCTGGCATTAGGAATAAATGAAAGGGCTTATTTAATAGCAGTGTACAAGTGAGGCTAAATGAGTACGTTTGATAGAAAGATGTGCATTCATTTACACTACTGTAATGCTTTTATGAGAAGGTGGATCTTTACCCTAGATTCCTAGGGGTTCTAATTAGATCAAAAGCTCCAACATATTTGCTTAAATAAATACAAAATATCTCCTCGTTAAGCAATTGCAATCTTTTCTTCCACAAAATTGCTGAAAAATTGTAGATATAATAGATGCAGAATGATACCTAAGGAATAAGACACAGAGGGAGGTAAAGTGTCTCTGCCCTGGGTCAGAAAAAATGTTCAGTCTGCACCAACACAAAAAACAGCTAGCTGATAATGTATATGCAAACAGGGTAAACGTAAAATCATGTGGGGGATAGCTAGAGACAAAACACCTATCATCAATGTATTAAATAGATTGGTCATAATAATAACAATAATGATAAGCATTAAACCATGCCAACTATGATGCCAAGTGCTGCTATTCACATATGCAGCCTATCGATTGGACACTATATAACATGATATTAAATAATATTAATAAAAGCAAACAATGTAGTGCTGTATGTGTCTGTAAAGCAAGGGCTAATGCCAAGGGAACAGGAATGTGTAGCTGTCGAGAAGAGGACTGTTTTTTTAAACATTGTCTGAGTATGATTTCACCAGCTGTGAGACAAAGCTATTATTTGCGACTTACGGTAATTGTGGACTGTTTATTGCTGACTTAGTTTGTCTGCACTATATCCCAAGACATACTGTACTCGAAAGAGAGATGTATAATTTCATGTGTCCTTATCGTATGATCAACTTCTAGACCGTAACAGAAAATCTTAATGTTAAAACGTTCAGACAGGCTGAGCATGTTGATTTATGTGATACATACACATACAGGAAGAAGGGTCAATCTGAATAGCTAATTAGTTCTTCTAGTTGCAACTCTAATAATTTCAAAATATATTTTGAATACTATATATGAATACTATTCTATAAACTTGTAAAATGCTCTCTCGTTATTGATTTACTTACCGAAAATGGAAATACTGTTTCCATATATTAATTTTTCTCTAGAACATTAAATGCTCATTGTTGGCACACCTTCTGTTGTTGACCATTTTCCCATAATGCTCAGCAATAACCTCAACACATTTGAATTTTTCTGCACGACACAGAATTAACTCAGTCCAATTATATTCTATTTACTTAAAGTACAACTTGATCTTTCTTTCTTTCAGAGTTTAAAGAAAACTCTCTCATTAGTAGAACACAAGTACAGACTTAAAAAAACAACACGAGGCACAAATGTGGATTTCGATTATTTATAATCTCCTGCTCTGAAACATTTCATTTATGATTCCCTGTGTCACTGATGCAGCATTACATTCGTAACCACATCACATTCAAATATGTTTCATCATTTCAAATTGTTGGTCCATGTCCCTATCTGCTAACACCAGACAGTTAACAGAAGAACAAGCTATGATGTGGGTTTTGAGGAGGAAAAGACACATGCAGGGCAGATGACCCTTATACTTGGCAACTAAAGCTGTGTGTGTTGCTATTTTATGTGACAAACTAGGAATCCTCGTGGGTTTACGTCTCTGTGCCAGTGTTAAATTTATTAGCAATTTCTATAAGCTCCCTGCTGTTGCAAGGAACGGTAAGGAGAACACACACCAGGGAGATTGTAGGAAGTGTGTAAAAATGCCGGAATTCTAATTTGTGTTTTCTCACACACTTGCTGATGTAAGGAAACTGAAGGGCAGCTAAATAAAAAAATAGTAGGTGAAAGAAAATATATCCAAGCCATTCACAGGAAATATGGAGAAGTTCGAAATGCAATTTCAATACCTAGTATATATACACTAATATCAAAGCATAGCTATATATATATATATATATATATATATATATATATATATACACTCATACACACACACACACACATGCATACATAAATAAAATCTTATTGTTGTTGAGTAGTGACAGCAAGTTCAAAGTGTGCATTGCTTTAAAACACAAGAAACCAAAGTTTTTTCAAGCTTAAGAAAACAAATTAAAGAATTGGGATTTGGAAAATGCACTATATTAGTCTATGCCAATTGTATGTAGGGTTTTCAGGAAAGATTTATATCAAAGGGTTCAAATCTGCGAGTGATGTAGCTGTAACGAGTCTGTTTAGATTGAGGGTTTGCATGCATATTATATGTCAATAATAGACTGCTAAAAGCACCAATGAATTCAGTATAGTTGTACAATGGGTTGAAAATTAGCTTGTATAAAATGCAGTATAATAAGTGTATTATGGGGTGACTGGGGCATATGGCTAGAAATTCCAGCTGTTTTTTTCGCTACATCATTATTACTGAAAGCCTTGCTATAAGTTGTAGGTTTTTAAATTGCCATTCATCAGTAAGGCTTGTGAAATTGCTCAAAGTTTGCAGAAGCAGCGACAGTGAGACCTGACAGAAACTTTAATAATTTATATTAAATATTGATGTGAATTATTTACAGCGTTCATAATTCACAACCTGTGCAGCCTGAAAAGAGAAAGTGACACAAGGTCAGCATGATAGGAAAGGCATGTACTGTAAGGCTGGTGCTATCTATCTAAGCATGTCTCATCAGCCTTGGTAAGAGGGTGGGTTTAAACAAAGCTGTGGAGAAACAAACACTGTATTCTTCTCCTGGCATGAATTGGTGCAATAAGGGAGGGAATAAAATGTCAGAGCAAACAAATACATTTCTTTCCAGCAATAAGACAAGACAGTCACACAGCTAATCCTTGTATTCACTAAAACATGTTACTTTGTACACGTGATGTCAAATGTGCACTAATACATAGCTTATGCAGGCATAGGCAACCTTCGGCACTCCAGATGTTTTAGACTACACCTTCCATGATGCTTTGCCAGCATCATAGGTGTAAGAGCATCATGGGGGATGTAGTCCACAACATCCGCAGTGCTGAAAGTGGCCTATCCCTGGCTTAGGGCCTCAAAGACAATACTGATGGAGATATACATATAACTAGGGTCACTACTATTTATGATGAATCAGATAATAACAAAAAAGTATATAGCCGACTAGTGAATAAGACTGTACAGCCTGTATCATTTTAAGGTTATTCATTCAGCGGTTAATTGTAATGAATTAAAAAAAAAAAAAAAATGTCATGCTAACAGAGACAAGCTGTTAATAAAGCTGATTTGGAGATTTTTTTCCAGTTTAGCTGTATAAGTCTAGGTTTTGCAATGAAGTTACCAAGTCACTACAACGTGTGGTTTAGTAAATAGATCATGTAGAGTCTGTCAGAGTGAGTCTGTATATCCTTCACGAATTGTACAAAACATACACACACATATATATATATATACTGATCTCTACATGCATGTATTGTAAGAAGCTTTAAATAAACTGTGTACATTAAAGGTTCTAGCATTCTGATTATTTATTTTTTATCTGACTATAGCATTGTATTGGAAAATTCCAGCAAACAAAACATGCACACTGTACTGTAATCCATCTAAGTAATATATACTAAATGTAAATATAATGTGCAGTGAACTAGTAACTATTAATATATAAATAATATGTTATTGTTAGCAAATATGTTGTGAAAGGAATACTGACACTAATCTAGTTCTTATTGCTTTTTCCTGGCCAGCTGCATCTCTTGAAATTACATGTAGGTCAATATTCAAATTGAATCAATGTCATATATAATTTCTGCCCTTATCCCCCACTCTGACAGAGGCAGAGGCAAGCCTTTCAGTGCATATGGGGTAAAATGCATGCTCTCCAATTACGTACCTTCTGATTTCTCTGGGATGGTGGCATGAAGAGGTTAAACAAGCACCCCACTTTACACGCTAACTTCGGCAACAGACAGATTTTTTGTATAACAACATCTTGGAGGGACCCCGTAAACGATAGAGAATATGGCAAGCCCTATTCCAATATTCTTTTTCAGTATGTGATAACTTTTATAGGGCCATTTGAAATATATGACATTCATGCTGTCCTCATAAAACGTATCTCAATGTGCAGAAAGGAATAAATGTGTAATATTCTTCTATCCCAACACTGCAATAATTACACATTTTATATATTACTAACATAAGGATTTCTTTATAACAACTGGCAACCTGAGATTGAGGGAGCAATGTAGCTTATCTACGGCAGGAAAACAAAAATTAAGTAACTGATTCAAAAAGACCAGGTAAATGAGTTTTATTATAACCTTTTGCCCTCTAGCACAGAATCTATGAACCTGTGTTACTAGACAAAAATGCACATTGTCTACAAAAAGTATAATAAACAGGGATAGGACAAAACATTAATATATCTTATTTAGTTATTATACATAATATAAATGGTGTGCTCACTAATGTTTTCGAACTGCACATGATTATCTTCATTTATTGAGTTTGCATTGATAACTGGATGGCGTTTAACCTTAGAAGAGGAAGCTATGATATTCTCTGGAAACAGACCTTTATAATCAAGTTCAATCATGTTGGCTGTTTAACTCTTGTGATACCTGAACTAAGGCTGCAGGAGCAGCAAGATTAATTTGGTCAGCTGATGACTGCAATGTCAGTGTCAAATTGGACATATTAACCTGAATGGTAAACTGTTGCCAATTGTCTAAATTCAAATTTATAGCTAAAACGTATCCGTTTATAAAAATGGAAAAGGAACGGAAATGGGATTTTGAAAAAAAAATAAGATTTAACAAAAACATTTGTACATACATTTAATCACACTATGAATTTTCAAACAGAAAACACTGAGTCAAAGTGGGTTGTATTTACGTTTAGGAAGAAATCTGAAAACGGGTTAAATTGGTTTTGAAGCTGCTTTTATTTGTACCAAATGTGTGCACGTACATTGATTTTCCAAGATATTGCAGATATTTTTATTCTGGACAATAGGAAATCGGTCATTCTTAAAGTAATGCCATGGGTTTCTAAAGGAAACATTTTAGTGAAGACGGCAAGCATTATGCAGCTATGCGATCTATGATAACTCTCTAAAGGAAGGCCTTTACATTTTGAATGAGAAATTTCTATTCTAATAGTTACGTCAAAAATAGAAGTTAAAATTAAAACCATGCAATATAAAGACATTTTCTGTAGATAATTGAGATTTACCTTATAATGAAGGTTTAAAAATAAATATGACCCTTTTAACACATACCATACATTGACAAAATTGCACTGCTTACAGTACTAGCCGAGGAGAGGTTTCTTTGTTAATTATCTGAATATCCATCGGAGATACAGGTAACTTTCTTATAAAGCAAAAGGTGTAACATACAGATCCTTTTAGACAGAAACATTCAGACACGCTCACCAATCTTTTAAGAATTTGGACCTACTAAACTTGTTAGTTGGAAATGCATATGAAACTTCAGTTTGTGTACTAGTACAAACATTGGAGCTAGTTCATTAAAAAGTATTGTTTCAATATGTTATTACAAGGTTAACCTTTAAGTAAATATATGGACAAACAGCATATTATGTTGTTCTCTACAGGCTGGACTGGCATTGAAGCAGTTAATGTCTCCCTACTGACTACTCACATCATTTTTTCTGGGTCAAAAACATTCACTGAGCGTTTTTACCGACCCTCCTTAGGCATATAAAAATCCTTGTACTAGCCCGAGACGGTCCTTCTAGCTTCCCCTACGGACACCGCACTCACTGGAGAAGTTCATTACATTTTATGATCTTCCCAAGTAGGTCCTGCTTATAAGACTCGCAAAAGGCCACAAATCTGGCAAACCATCACGTATGCCATTAGACATTACTATTAAATGAACGCCATTTAAGCTTTCTGCTCCATGGTGAGCATATATTTATGGGTGACTATCAACTGTCAGTGTACCCTCATTTTATAAGTGTTATAAGCTACATTATTAGATCAGAAACAAAAACCATTACCTTTCATTGTGTGAATGGAAAAATGCAAGAAGTCAGCGAGCAGACTCTTTTTAAAATACAAAATGTTTTAGGGATGCAAAAGTCCGTGTTGTGTGTTACCCAAAACTCTTTGCAATTCATCACTGACGGATGTCACAACTCAGTGGAAATCTAAATCTGGTGTTCTCGGAGATCAATGAGGTTGTTAGGTCTCCTATGACAAACTAAGAAATATTTCTAATTTTCTCAGTTCACAATACTAATGAAGCAATCTCAGTTTTGCCAGTGTATACCCACTTGGGGATAAAACTTACATTCAGGCTGCGCTCGTTGACAAAAGAAGAAAAAAAAAAAAACATCCATACACAATCATATGTTCACGTGTATTGATTTTTATGCCTGTGGCTAGCTGAAAAATCTAGAGCCTGTTTATTTAATTTGAAAAAAAGTCATTCTTCATCTACATGCAACAAACATTGAGCATGCAGGCTTAATCTTAGACTTTTTTTTTCTTGGCTTGATTTAAAATTAATCAAAATGCACAAACCCACAATAGGAGGGTAATTCTGGGAAAGTAAAGGTCTTGGATCCAAAATACAAACACACAAACACGATATTTATTTTCTTAAAACCGATATTTAATTAAAACTAATATTTATGGGTAAAATAATTATAAATGCCTGTAACCTTGTAGCTGCCTTTTAGAAGGCACACATGTACAAAAACCTTCAGAGCTGGTCTCATTCACACAAATATTTTTAAAGAAAGGCCCAGTGCATTTCTAGTCAAAATAAAAGTAACTCATATACCAACGTGCCCTATGTGTCATTAATGATGTCAACTTGGCTTCTGATCTCAAGTGAAGATTAAAATTGCCAAAGAATTAAACAATCGTCATGTAAAATGAAATAAAGAATATTATTCCTCTGATCCAGCATTTTGATAGATATGGGGTGTAGAGCATAGGCTTTGAAACAATAATATGGTTAAAAGACAAAGAGCATTTCATGAGCCTTTTCATTTAGAATGGTTAATATGGTAAAGTTTCCATGTTAATATAAGCACACAAACCAGCCGCCCTCGCTGACATTAAACAGATTGCAGCCACTGAGAGTAAAAACAAACACTTGAAATTCAGCATTGTTTATAACTACAGAACCAGCTGCTTCTACCGTTACAGCACAGTTGTTACAAAATCGGACAGATAACAGTAATGCAATGTGCAAATTACATTTGTCTATTCTTTTTCCCCTCTCTGAATAACACTTGTCTTTACATCACAGCACAACAATGATGCAAGGTGATTACTGTCTTACTTACAATACGATACGAGCCAGAATTTCAACCAAAACACGAGTTACTGATATAAAGCCCAATGATTCTCTGTATGTTAAAATGACTATTTAAACAAACATCTTCTCATTAATAATGGAATAGGCCAGTCCTTATCCATTTATGTATTTTTTTCCATTGTCAATTTTACTTTCACATACGAGTCTAGGAAATCACTGGACATATGCACTGGATAAACCCCCTGTCCACAGAGACTGCATTTCCTTATAGTCTAACCTTCAATGGACTGAGATTGGAGATTTTTCTTTCTAGCTATTATGAGTTTTTAATTATAGCATAACCAAATCTACATTTATGATAATTAGCATATATGGGTCAAATAGCTACATATTTTAGAGTGCAAGATGACACAAAAATTATATTTTTCATATACACCCAGGGCTATATTTAAATATTTTAAGTGTGGCTCTGGTGTCCTTTTGTCTATAATCGTATTAAAATTAAAGAATTTACAGGTTAAGATTTTGTGGTTTGCTGCGTATTCACACCTGGATCAAGAAAATGATCTGATGCAATTAAAATTCATGTTTTTGTTGTTAACATAATGTAAAGGACACTAAAAATATGCACAGCTTATTGCTAGCTATGGAAGTGTTCCTATGATCAGATCACTATGTATTATTCCAACAGAAAGCAGCAATTAAAGAGATAGATTTGGGGGTTTAAGGGAAAAAAAACCTCCACACACGAAAATTGACGGTGATTGATTAGGTGTGCCAGCAATTAATATATATATTGTAGTCATTTGATTTGCTACAATGTATCACTGACAAGCTCAACACTGAAACTGACACCCTTAATGGGTTCTGGTGATCTGACACCCTTGAAATCCCTGGATTATTTAATGATCACTTTTTATGAAATAAATAAATTAAATAAAACAAAATATAGAATGAGTATTTTAACTTCCGCATGGCTGGACCCAGGACTTTAATGAATAAACCAATGAGAACAAAAATATGTATTTTTATATGAATAATATTTTTTAGACCAGTGTAATCGATAAATTATATTATTTAATAAACTATATTAGCAATTTAGGGAATACATAGGAATACCCACTGGTACAAAACAATCAAATTTTAGGGTAGCTTTTATGCATTCTGTAGATTACATTATTAATGAATTTCTAACCAATAATACTGATTAACCATAAAAACTGGTGAAAAATACTGGTGAAAAATATATGAAATTAGGAAAATACATATTTTTGAAAATAAAATAATCTTTATATAGTAATGTTTCAAGGGTATAATTCTACTACTTTAAGTACTACTTTTTTAAATATATATTTTAAATTGGATACAAGAGCATATATCAAGATTAATTTTATAACATTACTTATTCCATGACGTAGAAAATACTTAAAGAATAAAACATTCTTCATGAACAATAACACGCATATATTTGTGTACGTCTGCGATACGTTCTTTTTTATCTATTAATTTTCCTATATCTCGGAAATATGACAAGAGGCAATAACCATTGTTTTCATCGCAAATTAACACTGCCCTTTGAACAAAAGTAATAATACCTATTATAAATCAAGAACCCAAGGCATAACAAGCACACAAAACACTAATTGTGTTAAACTATTTTAAATATTTATTTTATTTGTGCATTTTAAGGATGCCTTTAAAAAATGTTTTAAACTCACAACAGTTTTCTTTTTCAGTGAGACCTGAAGTTAATTAATAATCTGATTTGGTGTCAGCAGCTCAGATTCTTTTATTGATCTCATGATGGGGATTTGGACATTTCTGAGAAGTAAATAGCTGTAATGATGGGCTACACATTTCATCACAAACACATACCAGGACCTAGTCTCCTGTGGCCCCTGCTTGTACAGGTCTGTAGCAATATCTCTTTTTTGGGGACCACATCACATATAGGAAACATATATCTTAAACTGCAAAACCTAAACTTCCTTAGCTCTTCTTTTATGGATTGCATTGCATATTTAACTGGACATTAACAGGTTAAAGTCATATACCTGCCAATTGCATTGTCCTGTTAAAGAAATGATAAAACCAAGGAGACATCCAACTGCTCCTTAACCTATGAGAAGAACGTTGTGTCTGATGCAGGTTCAAATCTACCCTCCCCATCCCCTATAGAATAATCACGGTTTCCACCTTTTTAGCTATGGACAGGTTATTAACACTTTCCTCCTTTTTATAAGCTGATTTTAATACACAGAATAGACAAGGAAACAAAGATGGCGTTGCCCAGCTCCAAGACATGAGTCTGTGTACAGCCAGGGCAAACAGTATGTAGCACAAGCCATTTTCAGGGTGTAGATAAAAGAAATAGCATTCCCCTACCTGTTTTTTCTTTGATTTCACAGAGAACGCTGAAGAGGGCTGGCTTCATCCTATGACAATTAAGTGCGTGTTTTCTGAAAAATAATTAAGTATAAAAATATTACCCCAAAGTGACATATTACAAATTCTTTAGCATGTGCCAACATATACAACAGTGATGTACAATAAAAACTATACATTATAAATAATAATAATGACAGTATAAAATATTTTGGATATTAATAATGAAAATTAATCTGGGACTAAACTACAATAATATGCCATGGCCACTAAAAAAACAATACATAGGCATTACTTTCACTCGTGTATCTGTCATAAAAAATACTTGATTTATATGCCATATGTTGTTTATTAATTTTCATCAACATGTTTTACTTTGGGGAGAATTAAAGAAACACCTGCTATTCATGCCAAAGCTGTTAGATAAGTTGCAAGTTGAGCTTTTAACATAAAGGGGTTGCAATTTGTAATGTTTACTCACATGTCAAATTAGTTTGCTATTATTGTAAATATAAATCTAACAGTGTCTTCAACAAGCAGCTTTAATTCAAAGCACAACTGATTTATTAAAAGGGGCCAACTTTTGTCTAACATATATTTTCCAAGCACGTTTACCATACAACATGTATTTTAAAATCATTTTGTTTTATTATTTTATTTAAACTGCAGCAACTCCAGAAATAATCCAGCTAATGTACACACAAAAATAAATAATGCTTCTATTTGCTGAAGGATAAGGAGACGATAGGAGCTCCTTAGGAAATGAATGGCAGATGGATTTTGTAATGTTAAGCTAATAAACTAAGCACAGTCACATAAACAAAGCATGATTAAAAAACACAACTGTGCACGCTTTCTACATAAACCCTTTTAAAGAGAGAGTGTTATGTACAAAGCATGCAAACATGTTGCCAGTGATAAAACAATAAATGATTTAGTAGGAAAAAAAAAACAGTTATTGGTCCATGATTATTTAGATAAGTGGCATGTAATCTACATCATATATATTTGTTGGTAGGAAACTAAGTGATGCAGAGCTGTACCTATAAATAATACTCTATATGGGGATTGACATTAAATAAAGAAACTCCCTAAAAGGACACCTGAGTGATTTTTTTAAATTTATATGGATCTGCCTGACAATATATATACACCTATAAATGACTGAAATTAAAGTGGTCTCTGTCAAGGTGCATTTATATATAATTATCACTTTTCCTACGTAGGGACGTGTTCTACCCCAGAGGCAGGACAATAGGGGTCCTGGAAGTAGCATTTACAGGCATCAGGGGAGTATATCTACACACAAGATTAAACAAGAGCCTGATTATTGCTGCGAGCTGTGCTTATACCAGTGTGCTTGTGTACCATCTCATCCCCACGCAAGGAGAAGGAGCCTCCAGCTGCATCGTTCAGCCTTCGCTCATATCTACCCAAACATGTGTTGGTTTATTTGACAAACTGCCTGCACGGAGAAGTGGCTCACTCCAGGATGAACAGGAGTGATGAGCTGCTGTGATTGTGTGGGGAGGGAAAAGGGTGATGCTTTTTTTTTTGTTGTTGTTTTTTTTTTTTTTTTTTTTTATTGCAATGAAAACCAACTTTGCTTGTGCCTCATCCAGGCTTTGATCAGTGATGGTCATGATCTGGTGCAGGATGTCTCCTATGTCCTGCTTTCTGCCGTCCCCGTCTGTCCCATCGTGTCCATGGGGAGGAGGCAAAGTCATTCCCCCTTGTACTGAGTGACCGGCCATGCTCACTCCGGCTAAAGTCTGCATCATCCTTGTCTGTTCGTCCATACTCCTCACCGCAACCCAATCAATGGCAACGCAGACTGCAAGGAGGACCTCACAGTCAGGAAAAGTACCGCTGGGGGGTCACTGCCCCACACATCAACAATGACAAGCTTCAGATCCCAGCCTGAGACCTCTTATCACCCTGGGTAGGCTGGCTTCAATTCAAGCTCTATGGTTGATCTTCATTCCACAAAAATAAGGCCCATCCACAAATCTGGAAATGAACTGGACACTAACACAGATAATACAAAATAAACAAGTAGCACAATAGGTGAAACAAACTTCTGATTGTTTTGTATATTTTAAAAGTCAGATTTGTAACTCCACCATAAAGCTGTTCTGCAGGAAGTCATAAAAAAGTTGTCAAGTTTTTTGTTTTTTTTCCCTTTTAGTTCTTGGTCATGAAAATTTTCATAAAACACAAGGCCAGTGACAGTTTATCCCATTGAGGTAAAAGCAGTGAAAGGCATGCAGTGGTTTGCACATCATGTCTAGATTTCAAAAAGAATGGAGAGTGTTCTTGTTTTAAAGTTCTTTCAGAATTTTCAGAAAGCTGCTTGATAAGAGAAAAAAAAACGGTTTTATATATTTCTAATGACAACTTCAATTGTTTTTATTCCAAAACAAGTCAAATCAGCAAACAGTCAGAAAAAAAAATAGGCACGTCTTTTAAAGATGTCATTAATAAGCAAAAGCTACACGTTTCTTCTCTGTCAGTCGTTGATGTACTGGGGCTGCTTGCTTTATCTGTTCAGTCAAGTTTATTTTCAGTGCTCGTCCCCCATCCATACAAAAAATAAATAATTAAAAGAAGAAGCAAAGCAAATGACAGATATGTAGAGGATTTTCCCACAATTAAGTCAGATAGATCTCATCAGGAAAGGTAATAATAACACATGGTGCACGATCCTCGCTGCTGGCAGCACAGTCCATCGATCGTCTGTGTGTTTTATTTTCTTTATGGTATCTGTTTCATTTCACACCAGGGCTGCTCTTTTGGTTCTTCAATCCTTCACACCCTTTTTTTTTTTTTTAAATAGCAATTTCTCTCCAATCTAAGGCGCCTCTCAATCTCCAGCTTCTTCTTCTTCTTTTCGTCTCCTTTCAAAGAGAAACAAATAAATCAGTGCACTGGATGGAGCTTCCTTGCATACCACCTTCCAATAAAAGCAATGAAAAAAACAGTCAAAGAAAGAAAAGAAATATATATGTGTATCTATAAAAAAGGTGGTGGTGGTGTGGGGGGGTGATAAAAAGTCTGTGTGAAAGTTGTGTGCAGGGGGTTGTGGGGGTAGCAGTACTAGCTAGCTCGGAGTATTAATGAGGGTATTAAGCAGAGCCAGGTTGCTGGGGTGGGTGATAGAAATGGTTAAGGTGCCCGGTGTGAGGATGATGAGGAGAATGATGCCTCAGAGCAGCAATCATAAAAAGTTTGTTTTCCTCCTGCTCGGCGGCCGGCGGGTTTGATGAAGCTGAGAGATGGATGGGGGGCCGGTGCCGGGGCTCCCGGGCGGGGAGGGGGGGGATTTATGGCTCCGGCTTGTGCTGTGTTGCCCGCTATTTGCCGCTGCCGGCCCCGGTGACGGATTGACAGGCTGCCAACGCCACTCACTCACTGCGGACGTGTCAGACTTTGAAGGAGGGGAGGAAAATAAAAAGGGAGACAAAATATAAATAATGGAGGCAGGCTCCTCCTCCTCGTGTCCTGGGCCCCGGGAGGAGGAGGGAGAGGAGGCGGGCGCTCTCTCACGGCAGCTAGCCCCCGGCCTGTGAGGAGGAGACTGGGAAAACACTGAGTGAATGGAGGGAGGGGGGGCGGAGCGGGGAGGGGGGGCTGCCAACGGAGAGTAATGGCGCCGGCGTGGGGGTTGCTAGGATGGAGTGGTGCAGGCGCCGTTGCTAACGGAGAGGTGAGAGGCAGCCAATGGGAAGTCTCGGCCCCGCCCACCTCTACCTATAGAGACTGGCGGCTCGAGCCGAGCAAGGTAGGCTGGCCACGCCCCACTTTCCCGCCCGCCCGGCCACTTGTGATTGGCCGGTTCGAACGTTGACTCGCCGTCGGGGGGGCGGGGTTGCGAGGGAGTTTGGTCCTCCTCTGATTGCCATGGCAGCGGCAGGACAGGGAGGATGAGGGATGCTGTGTGACTGGAAGCAGCATCTGAGCATCCCCAGCCATGTCACAACATCTCCTCTCAGCGCTCACACAGTGCTAGAATCACAGCCACGGCTAACATTTTACTCATTGTTTGCATTAGCAATCCTACAACTTAGCCTCCTAGTCTGAGATCTCTTATCATTTACAAAAATAATAATAATAAAACGGTGTAAAGGCACTAATATTTAATAGTAGTTAATTAGGTACCAAAGAATCCCTGGTGTAATTTCTTAAAAATAGAAATTAAAAAAGAATTATATTAAAGCTAAGGCATTATCATTATAATAAAATGATAATGAATATACAAATTATAGATATCCCTTATATGTAGTAGCAAGTTTATTATGCAGACATTTCTATATGAAATATCCTTTAAAACTCTTTAAAATATTTTAATAGAAATATACTCATAATTTGGGAATGAAAATGATGTACTTGGAGTGTCAAGTGAATTTTGAAAGCAAATGTTTTCTGTATAAAATCTATGAGACAAAAGAGCACATTATAGTAAATGGGCATTGATATAAAGTTTACATGCCGTCTTTTAATATTTAATAGCAGTAAGTTACTTATAAAAGTCAACTCGTTTTTGATGCAAAGACAACTAAACATTGTGACAGTGTTCTAAAAATATAAATAATAATATTTTTGTTCATCATTATCTGTATGTCTGGCTTTAAATCATAAGATGTCTGCAGCCATAAAACATATTCATATACTCTGAAATAGGCCTATGATTAATAATAAGTACAGTATTTGGTAATTGTTAATTATACTCCCGTCAGTCAGTGCAAGAATTCCTTTCAGGTAAAAAACAAACTACCAGGAGAGAGAAGCAATGGCAGCCAGTGTGTTGTTAAGTGACAGGAATCCTGGCGCTATTTGATTGGAGTATAATTAACAAGTATACAATATTTGAGTCATAAAATATTTGAATTACATTCTTGTTGATCTTTCTGCAATGGGACTGGATAAAAAAAAAAAACATAGGAAAATTAATATTGCTTTATTGAGATAAGCTAGTTTATTATGAGTTTAATTAGATATCTCAGCCTGGTTGACAAATTCACTTTATTTCCAAATTAATTGCAAACACAATTCACTTTATTATGAAGGGAAGTAGTGAATAAATATAAATATACTTCAAACATATATACACATGGAAGATCCAGAAAGGCTCAATTCAAATATACTAGAGCCTGGCGAATTGGCTGTAGCCCATCACCAATATTTAAATAGTGAGAGGCACCTTTAGCTGTTTGATAGACCCTCAAAACATGAACTAAAACTTTTAGCTATATGCATCGTAAAGTCCTAATGCAGCGATTCAACTAGAAAAGTCAAGGCAGCTTAACCCAGGCCTGGGCAAACAGTAGATCTCCAAATGACGTAGAACTGCAACTTCTATGATGCTTTGTCATGCTACAGAGTAGTAATACATCACTGCAGTTGAAATTCTAGCACATCTGGGGATCGATTGTTTGCCTAGGCCTGGCTTAACTTAACTCTGCTGACCAGCTATCCCTAACAGTGTTCTAAATTTCCTAAAGTGTTACAACAGTGTTACAACACTTGAGCATTGCTAGTTTTATGCTAAAATATAAATGACATCACTAGATCCGACCACCTTGATATCTGTCTCTATGTGGCTGATCCATGCCACCACTATGGTCACTTGCACATGGACACTAACCAAGGCAGCCATGCTCACAGTGATATAGGCAGCCAAGCATTTCTCTTCAACAGTATTTCGTTGCCCCAATAAAACATCAATTTGTATTTAAAAAATTCCTTAATGGCCGAAGATCATACGTATAAGGGATTGCATAAAGATCAAAAGAAGAGCAGAATATGTTTGCACTACTTGGATAAACATTTGTTGCTAGAGGGAGCAAAAAATATGGTGTAAAGTCCTAACGATGAGCTATAGCTGTACATCTGTTAAATACATGCAGCTGAAAGTATTCACAATGAGATCCTAGTCTCTCAGATGATTGCAATGTACCTCCACAATTTACCAGTTGAAATTAATGCACTCTATTTTCCTTTACTCAGAAGCATGAACCCACTCTTACACATTGGTGCTTACAAAGTCCACTTCTGTCAAGGAGCAATATATGTGCCCTATTCTACTTTGTGGAGATGTATAGCTTCCTGTATGTTTTGATTTTATTTAGATATTTTCTCTGCTGCCCAGATTGCCTGTTAACAGTCCATAATGAACGTCTCTGTCAGACTCATCTACCTTACGTCCAGTAACTCTCAAACCGCACCCTTCTGTCAGTCTCTACACTAGCTTCCTATTTCCCTTAGGATTTGGTTGAAAGTTCTTGTGCTTACTTATAAAGCTCTTCATAACCGTGCCCTGGTCTACATCTCCTTCATTTTTGCAGATATGCTCCAGCCTGGCCTATTCACAAACTTAGATGTTTCCTGTGGAAAATTACTAGAATTGTTTTTGAAGAACGTGTCACAAATGCTTTCGGCAGATGACCAATAAAGTAGAAAAAAATGATAGCCTGCCCAGCTAGAACCACTTCTAAAGGCAAAGTGTTATCTTGATGATCAATGCTTGACCATCTGCCTATTGATGTACAGAAAATTTAACAAACGTCAACTTGCTTTTTGTTGAAAAGGTATAAAATACTATGTGAAGTTTGAAGATCTTAATAAGCATCCTACCACTGTGTCATGTGTGTAATTTTTTTTGCCAGTTAACTTAAGGCCTGTTTGTTCCGCTGTGCACCCTCAAAAAGTCTGAGTGTTCTGGCTAGCAATACATCAAGGGATAACAGACTTATCTTTATGCAATTCTCTCCCGCGGGACATCCAACTCTCCATGTCTTTGCAGTCCTTCAAAAAAATCCCTAAAAACACACTTCTGTAGAGATCCCTATCAGCTCTCCTCTTAAAGGATCACTATAGTGTCAGGAAAACAAACTTGTTTTCCTGACACTATATAACCCTTAGGTCCCCCCCACCCTTAAGGTCCTCCTTCCGCTGGGCTGAAGGGATTAAAACCCCTTCAGCCACTTACCTTTAATCAGCGCCGGGCTTCCTCTGCACTGGTGACCTCTCCTCCCCTGCCTGAGTGGAGTGGAATGCGCATGCGCGGCAAGAGCCATATGCGCATTCAAACAGTTCATATTAAAGCATTTCTCAATGCTTTCCTATAGAAGTTCTGAATGCAATTTTCGCATCCAGCGTCGCAGAAGCACCTCTAGCGACTGTCAGGAAGACAGCCACTAGAGGCTGGATTAACCCTGCAATGTAAACATAGCAGGGGATTCGCAAAAGGACAACAATGAGGTTTATGGAGAACACGAGAACACAGGATCCTCCATAGACAGAGCCTGAAGCCTGAATCCCAAAGTTGGCATTTGTGCCTGCTGCTTGGACTGGACAAAAGTTGACATCGGAACTCCGCCTTAAGTCAACCTTAGGTTTTACCATAAAACAAAGCTGTACTTTGTCTTATGATTTATTTGTATTGTGTTGGAATTTCAGTGAAATTCCAGCACAATCTTGATCTGAATTTCATGAAGAATATGTTTTTATGAAATACTGTAACGTGACAGATCTTCTTTAACAGCTTTCCTAACTAATATTGAATGAGGAAAGACAAATGTATATTGAGGAATTAGGTGGGCTTTTGTTCGGGCTGATATTTACTGAAGTTGGCACACAATCCCTATACCTTCTGTGCTAACAATGTGGGTGAATATCCAATAAATATACAAATGTTTAGGATGGAAAAAAGGAGATTTAGTTTAAGGCAAATTAAAGTTTTTTTTTTTTTCAGTAAGAACTATAATGATGTGAAATTCTCTGCCTGAAGAGGTGGTTTTATCAGAGTCCATACAGATGTTTAAACAGCAATTGTATAAATACTTGCAAAAAAATAACATACAGGGATATCATTTCTAATTAGTGGGGTAATAGCTGCTTGATCCAATGAGATATCTGACTGCCGTTTTGGGGTCAAGAAGAAATCTTTTCCTAGTTTGTTGCAAAATTGGAAGCGCTTCAGACTAGGTTTTTTTGCCTTCTTTTGGATCAACAGCAAAAACATGTGAGGAAGGCTGAACTCGATGGACGCAGGTCTCTTTTCAGCTATGTAACTATGTGTATTATAACTTCGATATCCAATATCTGGGAGCTCCATGGTGCTGACTTGTCATTCTTGGAATATACTCACATTTTACCCTTTCTTAACTTTATTACTTGGAAATTGAAAACCCCATTTTTACATCACTGTGTGCGGGGGAATAAAGCGATAATGACATCACTAACCTATTATGTGACTCACAATACGGCTCAATGTACTGATCTTACTAATTGTTTTGTGTTATATTGTAATCACTAGTTTTGGGGATCACTCTGAATAAAAACTATGGGTCCCCTATGCACAGATAACTTTAAATATTTTACAGGTGGGAAATAAGCTACAACAAGAATTATTTGTCATCAAAATGGTGATCCAAATTATGATCCAGGTGAATGTTATCTTTATCTCATTATCGCTGTGCAGGATGATTACAATTTATCTGCAGAACATTTCCGTCATTGATTTTTTTTCCCTTCAGATTCTGTTCTAATTTCTTTAATTTACATTTTTATTTCATTTCTAGGACAAAACAGAGCACAGAAAGAAAAAGAGAACCTGGAATAAATATACAAACAAATACTAAAGGTAAAATGATTATCCTTGGGCAGCTCAAACATTGTAAGCAGACCATAGTGATAAATAAATAAATCATAGGGTTTACCCGTAGTCATATATTTATTTTAAATACGGTACATTTATGTCGTTTAGCAATATGCTTAAATAGAATATTTATATGTTTAGTGACACTAACACTAACATAAGGCCTTTTCTGCCTTCTTACAAAAAACAAAAAAAAAACACAAATTATATTTTAACATCACACGTGGAACTGACAAAAACACAAAGGACTTTTGCACGATAGATAGGGGTATATTCACTAAACACCAAACTGCAACCAAAAAAACGCTTACTGAATGTTTATTACAGATGTTTTAACCCATTTTCTTTCACAAAAGGCACATTTGGTTTTGTCTACTGAATCTCCATGTCACAAACAGCTGAGCTGCAACCAACCAGAGCAACCAAATTGGCTTAATTTGGTTGTTCTAATTCCCCTGATATAGACAATGGGGATTGCAATTAAAACATGCCTGCCTGTGATAATGGAAATCCATTCTGTTATACAGAGGCAGCAGCACAGAAGATGCATGACGTGTTATACAGAGGTCGACCGTGTCTATATAAGCTAAGTGTGTTTTAGAGTGCAATAGATAAGAGCAGGGCTTGTCATGTGGACAGTAGGGGGATCACTCAGGGAGGCAGAATGGGGCCATAGAGAACATTCACTCTTGTCACCTTCATCAGCAATGTCTTCCTGTCTCTCCAGATTAAACAAGGCCCGTTGTTGTGCATAGAGTTATGTTGGGGCGACACTGTGGGGGCCCCTGTTTACTTGTTATACTTGCGCAACTACATGTGTAGCACCCTCTGTAAGATATATTGGAGTTATTAGCCTTGATTCGAGTTGTATTGGTGTAACAATGTGAGTGGCCCTGTTTGGGAATTTTGAATGGCGTAAGTGGTCATTGCTGGGAGTTTTATTCAGCTGCCTTTTGACTTCAGTTCATTTCACCTGTTTTCAAATTAGTTTCAGAAGAAAATAGCAGAAATTCATTCAGCACAATTTGGCAAGTATTTGGTTGGTAGTGAATACAGTAATCAGCTGAAGAATTTAAACAGTGTTTAAAATTCTTATTTGACAGAAATATCACAATTTTGCTGATTTACAAAGACAGGGGTTAATTGACTAACCACAGAATTTTTGAAAAACTGTATCTGAGTTGAATCATTTTTCTGCGTTTTTCTATTTGGTTCTCACTTCACTTTCATTCGGTGTTCAGTGAATAAACCCCATACTGTATAATGTCTCTGAACGTACATAAAAGCATAGTAGTATCATCATATCTCAGCTTCTCAGCTAAATGTTGCAGTGTGCAAAACTGGAAGATTTAATTAAAATAGGGCCAAGGTACTACAGTCTCATAAAATTGTAATTATTAAATTAAAACTCATTAGCTACAAAGCGTCCTGTCAATGAGTTTCAAGAGATTCTATCCTAGGATCTAACAAAACTCCTATTGTTAATAAAGCACAAAAAACATTAATTGTTGTGGGTTTTTAAAAATCATTAAATCCAGTATGTTTCCATCAAATGATTAACCCTTTCACAGTTACAAGCAATGCAGCATCAGAACGTCGATCCCATTCAATCTCTATTTCTCCCCCTGCTGGATTTGTCTTTGGTTTTTCATTTGCCGAGGCTCCGATAAACTGACTATACACGGTTGAAAATGCTCTATTGTCTGTGACAAATCTGAAATAAAATTGAGCAAAAATGGTAAGCTTTTCTATAAACATAGAGCCCAAATCACAGAGATTTCTGATAAGGTAGGATGAGATGACATGCAACTAACAAAATGTAGGCCAGATAGAAGAATAACAAAATAATTCTTACTTCTTGGTTGCATGATTATATTTTTTTTATTTTCCACCTATAGTGGCCTATATTTTTATAGGTTTGTGTTTGTGTTACTATGAATGGGCCTCAGATTACTACTAAAGGAACCCATCAGAGAGTTATTAACTAAACCGAGAAACATGGAGAATTGACCAGGATTTGCACATTTTAGAACAAAGGAGTTGAATTAAAAAATGTCCACAGTTATGCTTCTCATTATTGGCAGACATAGTACTGTGTCTTGGTGAGGGCAAACCTGGGAAAAATTACCTCAGTGGTGATGTTAACAGCCACATCTCATTATGCATTAACTCCAGTTTGGCAAGCCACTTAGCCAGGTCTACAATATGCAGTATCCTGCTCGGTTCCTTAGATAGTTATACGTAGGCTGAAAAAAGACATGTGTCAATCAAGTTCCACCTTTCTTGTATCTGTTAATGCTGTTGATCCAAAAGAAGGGGGGGGGGGAGTTTAAAAAGTTTTCCAATTTTGCAACAAACTAGGGTAAATTTCCACCTAGACACCATAATGGCAGTTACATCTATTTTTCTAATTAAATATTATATCCCTGAATACAATGTTTTTGCAAGAATTCTTCAATTCTCTGTTTAAAAATCTGCACAGACTCTGATAAAACCACATCTTTATTACTCTTACTGTAAAGAACACATTCCTATGCCATCTAAATGGGTGGCTTCATACCATATGTATAGAGCTATTTATGGATAGATTTCCAGACAATGATTTGTACTGGCCCTGAATATATTTGTATAATGTAATCATATATCCTCTGAGGTGCCATTTTTTGTAAATTTCTTTATTTTGTTGGTGCGTTGCATAGACATATTAACGCTTCAAAACATCAGCAATACAGTTAAGATGATAGTACAAGATCATATCACTTGTTAGGGTATCGGCACCGTTTTATATGGTAGTTAAACAAGGTAACACGAGTCAAGATTACGTTTACAAATGACAGGTTGAGGGGGTGATGTAGGACTCGATCTAGAGATTGCATGAGGGTTGTGTTTTGCATGTTGAACTGGGAGAGTAGAGTAAGAGTGAGGGGTAAAGTAAGGAGTGTGACCGGTGGTGTCCGTTGTGTTATGAGGGGGGCAGTAGCCCTTCTTCATGCTAGTAGTGTAGGTCTGAGCACCTCTGGTGTTGAGGTTCTCGTCTGCGTGGGGTGCCCCTAACCATGAGGGTGGCGGGGGGTGTATAAAATTTGTTTGCCAGCGGGGATCGTCGGTCTGTGACCGCGTGTAGGTGCGGTATATTAGACACCTTTTAAGGCCGTGTCAGGCTATATCGCTCGTGCTGCGTTATAGCATGTATGTCATGGTTGGCAGGGTGGTCAAGAGTGTGAGAGAGCTGTAGAACATTTGTAGATAACATGAAAGAAAAAGAAAACAAGCAAACTTAAAGGAAACGCAGGCACACCATGGGTAACAGCCTTGGTGCGATTTTCTGTAGCATGTTATATAGTCAGGTTGGTGGGGGCGCGGCTGCACCAGTTCTTGGTTCAAATATCGCAATGTTAGCTGGATCCAAGCCTCCAGGGTTCGGCGGCCCAGATGGGATAGCGGTGGGCATGTGTAGACCCAGTGCAGTCAGGAGCGTTGGTCCTTCGGAGACAGTTCCCAGCTTGTGTGTGGCTCCTTCGTGTGATACCAGTAGGGATCGTGGGGTCCCCCATCTGTATGCGATCCCTAACATGCGTAGTTGAGATGTGATTGGTTGTAGAGATCTGTGCCATTGTAGGGTGGCCCTTGTGAGGTCCTGGTAGACCGTGAGCTGGGAGCCTTCGAATGTATATGGGGTTTTGTCCCTCAGGGCTGTCAGCAAGTGTCCTTTGGGGGCAGCTGGTTGTGCCTTGGTGGGTCCAGGTAAGCGGTACGCCCCGTCAATAGTAAATTTTCTCGCCGCTGGGGCCGGTAGCACAGAGGCCACTAGGCATCGCAGGTAGTGGGGCAGTCCTCTGCTGTTACTGTGTCAGGGACCCAGTAATTACGTTATTACGCCTGTGGCGGTCTTCTAGCACTGAAATTTGTGAGGTAAGTACCTGGTTAGCGGACTGAAGTTTGCTTAGGGTGTTTTGCATAGTTGATATCTCTGTGCGGACATCTTGTATGTCATTCTCTGTGGCACTGACGCGGTCTGTGAACTGCTAACGTCCTTTTTAATTGCCGCTGTGTCCGCTGCCAATAGTTTCTGTATGTTCAGTAAGAGAGTTTGTAAGTCCTGTTTAGTGGCTAGGTTGCTGGTTATGGAGTCAAGATGTGTGGTGTCCATGTCATCCCTCACCACTGTGGCCTGTGTCCCCTTGTGTTCCATCCTGTCTGAGGTGCTCCTCGTGCTCCCGCTCTCCCCGGCCGCCATTTTGGATGGTGCCAACTTTTGCAGCATTGTGCTTATGTCCCTTGAGTCCTGGACATCTCCGTGCGAGGGCTTTTGCTGTTTGTGCCTCATGTCCACCGGGTTTGCTGTGGGACTCTGTGGGGGTTGTGGAGGTATCTCGTCAGCTCTGGTAAGTACTGCACCTCCAAGAAGCGTGTCCCAGCTAGGCCGGTGCTTTGTAGGCCCCGGACCAGCGCTTAGATTTGCCCGATTTCGGCGGCTGGAAGAAGGGCATCGGTGGGCAGCAGGTCAATCCCCCAAGCTGATGGTGGTGTCACCGGGGTTGGATTGCCCCTGGTACATCCTTTTTTTCCGCAGGGAATCAGTTATCTTATCGGACCCCAAGTAGATGGCGTCCGCTCGGCTGCGCTGGCAAGCTCCGCCCCTGAGGTGCCATTTTTATAAACCAAACAGATTTATATTGTTAGCCTTTCTGCTTAATTAAATCTTGCATTCTCCTTATTAATTCTGTAGCCCACCTCTGCACATTTTAAGTGCATTAATATGCTTCTTTAGATCAGGTGCCCAAGCTTGCGTGGCTTATTCTAGCTATGGTCTTACCATCAATTTATTAAGGAATTAATACCCCTTTTCATGCATGACAATACCTTTCTGGCCGTAGCAATTTTTAACCTTAAAAATTGTTACCTAGTTTGTTGTCTATAACTATTACAAAATCCTTGTTTTCCTTGTCCTTGTCCAAGCTGTTGTTTTCCCTAACTACTATTTAGGGTGAGTTGCTTGTGTATTCCCCATCCTGAAGTGCATAAGTTTTCATTTATCTACATTAATTTTCATCTGCCATCTGAATACCCAGTCATCTAACCTGTGTAACTTCCTCTGCAGCAAAGTAATATTTTGCTCACATTCTATTACTTTAAAGGGACACTATAGGCACCGAGACCACTTCATCTCAATTAAGTGGTCTGGGTGCCATTTCCCTGTAGTTTTAAAGCTGCAAGTGAAAACATTGCCGTTCTGCAGAAACAACAATGTTTACATTGTAGGGTTTGAATGCAACTAATGGATGTCACAACAGCCACTCAGCTATTTCACTCATATGGTCACATTGGATTGGCTGAGATCATTAAGACTGATGATCTCAATAAAGGAGGCTGAGTGACCATGGAAAGAGCAGTGAGGCGTGGGAGAAATGGTAAGAAAACTACCTTTTTAGCCCCTCAGGGTGGAAGATGATGGTCACCAAAACTGTGACTATGACACTAGAGCGTTAGGAATGCACATTTGTATTGGACAAGGACAATCGCTAAATATATTAATATAATATATATGTGATAACTACATAACACTTGTGGAAACATGATGAGCGTACAAAAAATGCAACCCCTGAATCTGATGTGCACAGACTGAGTAGAAATAAATAGTCCCCATATGGGAAAGTTGAACTCAAATCCTTTGCATTACACGCTCAGTGCACTACCTGTAAGCTAGCTTGTAAGTAATCATTTATAGGGATTTGCTGCTGGAGACTATATGGTGCAATTGAAAAATCACTACTAGGAGCATACTGAGCATGTGTGATTTGCTTTGTGATTAGACAAATTTGCATTAAGACCACCATTACACCACCAATGCCTAATTAAACTACACTAACTTAGCCACACTTAAACATCCCCTTTGCCTTTAAATGTCTCTTCCCATCTCTCTCCATTGCTTAGGCATTGCCTTCCTCCACCAAACCCCCTTCCCTCTCTATTATTCCCCTCATCACTCTCTTCATTAGACATTGGCCTCCCTACATTTACATATGATCCTCCATTCCCTGTCTCCTCTTCCCCTTATTTATCTCCATCTTTTTCTCCCCTCTACACAGATCCCTCTCTCTCCTTTACACACCACCGTAACTCTCTCTCTCTATTCACTGCTGGATAAAAATAGGGCTAATGGAGATGAAGATCCAGGCCAATGTCCATGAAATAGGCACACGTTCTTGCTCTATAATTTACACAATTGAATAAACCACTGAAAATCACCTTCAACTTGTGTTAAAAATGTTTTAGTTTACACGGGCCCCCGGAGGTGATATGTGTTTTTTTAACATCGCAGCCACGCTGTAATATCTTGTGCATGCAATTTTGTAAATTTAGCTAGTTAAAATATGCCTATGATTTAAGTAACTTGTGTGCACAATGTACTAAATTGTGCGGACACGATAACTACATCCTTGGTAGCAGGCTTGGATTGGTCATTAGGAAAACTGGGCAAATGCCCGGTGGGCCACGATGGCCATGGGCCAAGGCCAGCAGGGGTGATAAAAAAATTCCAAAGAACTTTCCCACGCTGTGTAAAATGACACCGAGCACTCTGGTGGATTCCAATCAGAGTGCTGTGACAGGTAAATGTAGATGCTTACCTGTCGGTCTCTTCATTTACCTGTCAGAGCACTCTGATTGGATGGCTTAAACCCACCAATCAGAGTGCTCTGAGCCTAATTGCGGGGCAAGGCTTTATAAGCCTTCCCCTGCCCTGCAGAGCTCAGTCTGCGCAGAGCCCTCCATGGGTGAAGAAGGATTTTGTAAAAAAATTTTTAAAGTGCGTCTATTATTATGGATTTTTTATTTGGCCTTTTTTGGGGCTTAAAAAAGAAGATTTTAGAAGAAAGAAAACATAAAATGGTAAGTTTTATTTTTTTTACAGGTACTTAGTTAATTATTTTTAGGGTGAGGGGAAGTAGGTAGGGGTTAGGGTTTTTTTGGGAGAGGGGTGGCTACTTATGATTGTCCCTTTAAATTCCAAACGTCACAATTCCCCTTTCATTTTAATTGTAGTTAATACAACATAATTTATTCTTTATTCTGAGGTTCAAATATATATCTTTGGAATAAACACTTGTGCAATAATGTGAAGCAAACAGCTATGGTTTTAATTGTTTTAATTTATATAATTTGTCTCAAATAAACACATCTAATCCTATGTTTCCTTATTATAACTCTTGCTTATACTATTGCTGTTTTTCAGTTCTAGTGTCTTCTTTGTCTTAGGAACCACTTTCTTAACAGCAGCCTTTCCATGTAACATTTTCCTGTAAATGGAGAATTTCCTATGACATATTTCACGTCTAGACTGTAGCGTGCTTCTCTATTTTAATTGGGTTAGAATTGACAAACGAAACCAAAGTGTGCAAATTCCTGTGCAATTCCAGATTTTAACCATTGCCTTTCTCTGCTAATATTTTGAAGTCAAATTCGGCATGACATTTAGTTTCTATTAGGTAATTTTCACAGAGAGAGAACCGAGGGTTCTGGGAAATTAATTATTGTTAGGATATTGTACAGATGACATTGGTCAATATGCTCTTTTTGGAAGCAAGCAGTGTTTAGGAAGATCTGTCCATATCATGTTATACTCTGAGTATAGTAATCTTGTGTAACATGACATTAATTTAATAATTCCATTCTCTAGCGTCTGTGTCAGGTGGAATAAATGTTTGATACACTTGATGACAAGTTTTATGCTTGACAAAGTGTCACCCCCATCTCTCTATTATATTATCTTTTTTCAACATAAAACAAGTTGCTTACACTCACGATCATAAGGCTTGATTTCAGAACTGTTGCTTTGTTATAAGTTTTAATTAATAAATTGATGATGCAGTGCCTATGGCGCCTTTTGTCTGTGGATGGTACCCCCAAATATTGGTCAAACATGTCTAGAGGTTTGACCAGATGTGAGGGTCAGTGAGGTACCTATTGCCAAGCTCCAACTTGCAGGATTGCTAATGCGGAGGTTCCACTAGATTCCATTTGAAATATCAATTCCATCTATATTTAATTCTATTTATTCTCTAAGCGGATCACCAAGCCCTCTCTGATGGCATCTATGATGCCTAGATACAGAAATAGAAAAATGACGACACACACAATATTTACCTTCTTAATGGGACACAAATAACATAGACATACTGCTGAGCAACAGACTCAGATTATAAGGCTCCAAATTTGGAAAGTTTTTCTGGTATCAACCCCTAACGTTGGCTTGAGGTTCTATATCATCCGATAGTCTTTTGCATAAAGGAGTTATAAGTGCTAAAGCACAACGTGTTTCAACCATCTGGGTTATCTTCCAGGTGCATGATCTACTTTGTGCCAGTCCCATATTAAAAATCGCTCTTCTGGAAATCTAATTTGCCCTATTAGCATAATTGCCCTCAGTGAATATTTTCTGGGAATCCTTGTTCCATGTTTATTCTTATACCGCCATATTTGAAAGAAGGCAAAAAGGCTTCCAAGATTATAATGCCTATAAGAATCAACTTTAACAGTATACATTCCGTACATTACATGCTTAGTTCATTACTTTTAAAATCACTTATAATATTAAACTTGTAACAGAATACAAGTTATATTATTAAACTAATGCTGAAAATTACAACAAAAAACTCAAGATCTAAACAATTAATTATTTCAGAGCTGCCATTATATGTTAACTTATTATTACATAAAATCTAATTTTAATAGCATTACTAAAGATTTTTTTATCTCCTCTCTACTTAAAATATAATCTCCTTTTACAGAGAACCAAGTTCATCACCCAGCTACGGTGGGAATATATATACATTTTCTGAATATGACATAAATATGTTTTGCGTACGAACTTGGTCCCCATGATTGTTCCCATAAGGTATAACAAATATTCACCTTCAAACCAGAAAAAAATGTTTTTAAGGATCATCTCAATTCCTTCCATATTAAAATGAATCTATGCTTGCGGGTATTTTCCTAAATGCCTCACAGCCCTTCTTATGTTCTTTATTAGTATATCGGCTGTTAACATCACAAATTGCTACTAAAAATCTGTCTTCCCATTTAAATGGATTAATTGGATTTGTAGTGTCCTTGTGTAACTTTGGGAATATATAAATAACGGAAATTTATGGGTGCTCTATATTTAAAAATATATATTAATTTTCATTTCAAACCCTGTTTAAAAGTTTCCCATCTAAAATGTAGTATAGTTTGTTCTTTTTTAATATCAGGGGTTGCTAACACAATTGTATATAAATCTCTTTTAAATAGAATTCCTTTTTCATAATAACTATCTACCTTATCTGCTGGGTTTGTAATCATGTCTTTATCTGCTAAATCCTCCAGTGCTACTTTTTCTTTAGACGTTAAGCTAATTTGAAATCTATTGATAGGTCCTGATTTCTTTAATCCTTCCAGGCAGGCTGTGTCAAAAACTTTCATACTGTTTGATTTAAAATTATATGGAAAAATAGTCAACTTTTACTTTAAAGGAACACTATAGCGTTAGGAATGAAAACCTGTATTCCTAATGTTATAATGTCCCAGTCTCTCACCTGTTCGTTTCGCCCCAATGGTCTGGTGAATAAAGGGTTTAAAAACATTTTACGAGGGGCGGAGCCTGACCTCTCATGGAGAAAGATGTGTGAGCCGTTAGCTTATAATTTTCTTCCATCCGCAAACATCCAGCTTAATTTTCACCCAAAACCTACAGCCACTAACTCCACTGACCTTGAGAAACATGAGGGGCACGAAAAAAAGAAAAGACCAGACGCCGTCGGTGTCATCTTTATTCCGCACCCCGCACAGGTGGCCATCTTCGAACCAAGGCCTAACAGGTTCAGACACAGACGAAAGTGAGACCATATCGGTGTCAGGGTTCCTTCTGTGGTGACCAGAAAAGTTCCCCATGGTACATATCTTTCTCATGATGTGGCAGGTCCCCTTCAGCTCTCCTCTTCCTACTCCAGCCATTTTCACGCAGGCCGGGATAGCTTTGCCCCTTTTTATGACGTCGATGTCATAACGCTAATGACGCCACGTGCCGCCAAAACGTTCGAATTATGACATTTTGGGGGCGTGGCTACCATCTTAACAAGCCACAGCCACAGTATAAAAAGGATTCCAAGGGTTAGGTTCCTTGCCTTGTTGTGGTCCATTTTTGGTCCCAATAGTGCTATACTGTATTCTGTATTTCAGCTTATACACCCTGTTGCAAATTCTATTTAAGTGTCACAAAGATTAAATATTTTGTTTTTCAGTTTAACTCATGGATGGCATTGTGTCTCATGGCTCTTTTGATCACTGAAAACAATCTCGGACACCTCTGATAATTAGATTGCCAGGTGCATGCAATATGGGGAAGAAAAAGGATCTCTCTGCTGCCGAAAAGAGTGAAATAGTTCAATGCCTTGGACGAGGTATGACAACATTAGATATTTCACGAAAACTTAAGCATGATCATTGCACTATTAAGAGATTTGTGGCTGATTCAGAGCACAGACGGGTTCGTGCAGATAAAGGCACATTGAGGAAGATTTCTGCCAGATCCATGCATTGGATCAAGAGAGCAGCTGCTAAAATACCATTACATAGCAGCAAACAGATATTTGAAGCTGCTGGTGCCTCTGGAGTCCCACAGACATCAAGGTGTAGAGTTCTCCAGAGTCTTGCAACTGTGCATAAACCTTCTATTCGGCCACCACTAACCAATGCTCACAAGCAGAAACGGCTGCATTGGGCAGAAAAATACATGGACTAATTTTCAAACTGTCCTGTTCACTGATGAGTGCCGTACAACCCTGGATGGTCCAGATGGATGGAGTAGTGGATGGTTGGTGGACGGCCACCCTGTTCCAACAAGGCTGCAATGTCAGCGGTGGTGGAGTCATGTTTTGGGCCGGAATCATGGGAAGAGAGCTGGTCGGCCCCTTTAGGGTCCCCGAAGGTGTAAAGATGACCTCTGCAAAGTATGTGGAGTTTCTGACTGACCACTTTCTTCCCTGGTACAGAAGGAAGAACTATGCTTTCCGTAATAAAATCATCTTCATGCATGACAATGCACCATCTCATGCTGCAAAGAATACCTCTGCATCAATGGCTGCTATAGGGATAAAAGGAGAGGAAGTCATGGTGTGTCCTCCATCCTCCCCTGACCTCAATCCTATTGAGAACCTTTGGAGCATCCTCAAGCAAAAGATCTATGAGGGTGGGAGGCAGTTTACATCCAAACAGCAGCTCTGGGAGGCTATTCTGACATCTTGCAAACAAATTCAAGCAGAAACTGCCAAAAGTTCAATGGATGCAAGACTTGTGAAGCTACTATCAAATAAGGGGTCCTATGTTAAAATGTAACGTGACCTGTTAAAATGTTTTAAAAAGTTAAAATGTTGTTATAAGTTTGATTGGAATAGCTTTTGATTTCAGTAAATATGCTGCAAACACAACAAATGACAATTTTCAGTTCTTTACAAGCTATAAAGTGTTTTGAAACTTACTGTGCGTAATAATTTGGAACAGTGCATTGTAAGGTTTTTTTATGTTTAAAAAAAATACTGTTATCATTAGGAGGTTTGTTCAATAGAATTTGAATTGTACTCTTAATAGTTGATAACATGAGAATTATGCTGAGTAAAAATATAATTTTCATTAAAATTTGGAACAGGGTGTATTTGATCTTGGCTTTGTTTGTGACTATTCTGCTTTCTGTATTCCTTAACCCGGCTTTGGCTTACTTGCTCGTCCTGGTTTCTGTACTCCTTGACCTCGGCTTGAATTTGACTACCCTTGTGCTTATACGTTAGTCCGGCCATTCTAGGGTCCAGTATACGTTACTACTTATCTGCATTCTGCGTGTTGGATCTCAGTTCATTCCTGACAGTCGGAACCAGACGCCCCTCTCACTAAAGAGACCTACGAAAACTGCTGAGGGAGGTCACGGAGGACATCAAGTCTTACATAGCTGCAGAACTGGAAAGACACGGGGCAGACCTCAAAGCAGATGTCGATGCACTCACCTCCAGGACGAACCAGATGGAGGCCAAAGTCAGTGACTTACTTACCAAAACTGCAATTCATGACTCCATAAAATAATAGACCTAAAGCCTCTCACCACCGTGTTGACCCAGAACGGGTGGTGCTACATGTGGGGCCACCCGTTCAAACTTGTCGCCAGAAAAGACAATCAATATTACACCCTGCACTCCGTAGCTGAAATTAAGGACTTTGCTGACCACCTAGGCCTTGAACTTCAACAACACATTCAAGACGCACAGCCGGGAAGAACGCCGGACCTGACAGACAGAGGCCGCAAGATCTCCCTCCTGCCGCGACAAAATCCACAAGAGACCAACCCCAGCGCACAAGGACCCTCATCAAGCCACCACCTGAACTTACTCAACGCACCCTTGGGAGCGAGCACTCCCCTGATACCCACTGCTCAATGACTTTCCTGATACAAGGTCACAGGGGACTAGCCCCCCTTTATGATACCCACTGTTTCACGTCTTTGTCTTCCCTTTCCCTTTTCCCTTCCTCTCCTTTTTTCTCTATTCCCCGGATAGCATCTTAACCCTTTCAAAGGTTCCATCTGTATAGCATTAACTGTTTAATCCTTATGTGTAATCACCTCCCTAACATTATGATAAAAGTTGGTCTGCAACCCCCTTCCCCTCAAGAATGACACCCCCACAGATGGGTCTCTACACGGCCAGCGCATGCTACTGCAGAACTGCACCATCAACCTGTCCAGGTACCAAAACCACTAGTGCTCACTCTAAGGGGTCCGATATACCACCCTCCCCCTACCGGGACCCAGACCACCGCAAGGCACCTTGTTGACCCACCTCGAGTAATCTCACCAGGCCCTCAGGGACTAAACCAACAACCTCCCCCCAAGACAAATTCCCTGGGCCAACCACCCCGACCTTACCCTTGGGTCGCACCGGTAGGGGACGACATGCCCACGGCCACCAATCACTCCCCCTTAGTGCTACGGTGCACACCTCCGAACCACCCATGCCTCAGGCCAGCAACCAATTCTCCCCCCCGCACTGCCCTCCGAATCCACTCCACTCCTTGAGCGCACCCTGGCATGGGCACTGAGCATAGGCACTGGGCACTTGAAAGAACAAGGCCAGAAGACTCCCCCCGGAACCCACACCCAACACCTAGGGGCCTTACAACCAACTAGACAATGGGCGGGAACTGGGAGGGTCACTGAAGGCACTCAGACACTGGGGTAACCCAAGGGACAGTAGGGCCTCTTACCTACTCCGCTCAGAATGTTCCACATATATTCCGGTATACCTATAATTTGTTATCTAAACACTGAGAAAGTGAATATGTTGGGCTTTGGGCCCCCTTAAATTATGTTTTGTTATGTTGTGACAAGTTATGATACTGTTATCGCTATGTAATATTCATTCATGTATTTAAACTGCTCCACATAATGCTCCACAGCAACAGACCCTCTTGGCACACGCAAATCATGAGTTCCCCTGGGGAACCAAACCCCTCCACCCCTTCTCTCCCCTCCTCCCCCACGCACCGACAGAAAACACCATAACCCAAAGGTTGCACCACACCAGAGGGCTAAAACGGGCAACCGCATTCGTCATCCCACAAAATACATACGCAACCCAGACGACTACCTCGCAACCTATGGTAACTCAAATATTGATTTCACCATCCCTCCCAACTTCTCCACATATTTACTTATTTTCTTCCCCTCCTCAGTCACGTCCTTATCCCACCTTTACTCCCATTACAGCCCAAGATAGCCCAAGACAGCCACATACCACCACCTATTAAGTGGTGGTATGTGGCTGAGATCACACCGACGCTCGCCAGATAATATCCCAATGTCAAATGCACACATACCAAACATTGGGATATAGCACCAGCTGAGCTTGGTGGGGACTGGTTCACACGATCTGAGACCAACTCTCCGGAACACCCTGGACTCACCACCCACCCATAACCCCCCCCCCTGCATACAGATTCACTCACCCCCGGACCGGACACACCCCATCTGTCCATAGCAGTCTGGGACACTGTTTTCGCCCACACCAGACCTGGCATCCTAGGTGTAAGAACAGGGATTTGCTCCACCGTGCTTACCACCCCTCCCTAACTTCTTCACCCCACCTACCTCCTCGGGGACTCGATCTCTCCCCCCCCCTCTTCCCACTCACTCCCTCATCCCCTCCCATTTCATACTCCCCCGCACATCTCCTACCACTCCCCTCCTCGCACACCACCGTGGATTAGCTGGAGCCGGGTCCCCAAAGTGAAATCAAAAGACTAGTCCCTTATAAAGTACCGACAGGCACCTACACTCTCAAATGTATATCCATTAATTGAAAGGGACTCAACAATCCCTCATAATGCCACCAGCTCCTACGCTGGGCCAACAGGACACATGCTGACATTATCTTCCTGCAGGAAACACACATCGCACACAACAAACCATTTCCACTAAAGAACTGTCACTTCCATAACTACTACCCTGCAAACTCCCCCGAGGGCAAGGTCAGCGGAGTGGCAATCATGACCCGTAAATCTTGCCCATAGACCGCATAGTGACCGACCCCCAAGGGAGATAGATCACAGCCTCCGGAGGGGCTGGATCACACAAATATGCCTTCACATCTGTATATGCACCTTATGTCCCATCCAGTAGTTTCTGGCAAGCCCTGCTGGCCCATCTCTTACTAAATGCCACCCTCCTACCAAATATGGACAAATGAAGGGCCAGGACACACTCCCACAACCAAACCCCGACAGCCCAAGCAGGAAAACTGCTCCAATCATTCACGTCACAACAACACCTAATAGACGTTTGGAGGACACAACACCCGACGACCTTCGACTTCACTTTCTACTCCCACCCCCACCAATCAAACTCCCGCATTGACTTATTACTGGTCTCTCCCTTCCTCATGGACTCAGTTTTAATAACTGCCATAGGCTCCATCACGTGGTCTGACCACGCAGACATATCCCTCACAATTACAATTCCTAATAGAGCACGCCCTTGGTCTTGGCATCTCAACTCTACACTCCTACATAACCCCTCCATCAAGGAAAACATCCTAACCGCAATTGAAGATTACTTTACTCTCAACACGGACTCGGTCACCTCCAAAAACACACTATTGGCGGCACATAAAACCTTCATAAGGGGCACACTTATCAGCCTTTCTCATCTGCTCACAAAAAACAACTGGCTACCCTGGAACAAACACTCCAGGAACTTCGCACCCTAGAAGTCAAACGCAAACACAACCCTACTACAAAAATACTCACACAAATTTCACAATCTCAACAATCCATTAAAGACTTCATGAACAGAGACTCGTCCAAAGCCCTCCAGTGGACCAAACAACTTTTCTACGAAAAGTCAAACAAAGTAGACACCCTCCTGGCTTGCCGCCTAAAACAACAAACATAAATGTATTGATAGGATCACAGGCCCGGACGGACAACCCCAGGACTCTTGAGACCAAATCGACAAACTATTTCAGGAATACTTTTGATCCCTATACGACCACAACCCACAAGCCCGACAAAACCCCACCACAATCACCTAGCTCACGGACCAATATCTAAAATCGATCACTCTACCCACACTATCTCCCAACACAGCACAAAGCATAACTGCACAGGTGACTATTGAGGAACTCGCAAGAGTCCTCAAAACACTCAAACCCAACAAATGTCTGGGCCCTGACGGATTCCCTAGGCTATACTATAAAACCTACGCCTCGACTCTGCTTCCACACCTTTGCAACTCATTCAACTCCATACTCCAGGGAGACCCAATACCACAGGATATGCTCAAAGCTAACATATGCCCGCTGCCAAAACCAAACAAATCCCACACTGAACCCAGTCATTACAGACCTATCTCACAACTAAACGTGGACATAAAACTATTTACTAAACTCCTTGCAGACAGATTGAAACCATTCCTACCAAAACTCATTTATCCAGACCAAGTCGGCTTCATCCCCTCCAGACAAGTCAGCGACAATATCAGATGCACATACAACCTCCTATGGACAGCCACACAAGACACATCCCGACACTATTCATGTCCCTTGACGCCGAAAAGGCATTTGACAGGCTATTATGGCCCTTCCTATTCGCGACTCTCCACAAATTCGGCTTTCCACAGCCCTTCATCGATGCCATCGAAGCACTAAACACGAATCCCACAGCAAACCTACTCCTCCCCCTAACCAACCCCACGCTCATTCCTCAATCGAAATGGCACATGACAGAGTTGCCCCCTCTCCCCCATCCTCTTCGCCTTATCCCTAGAACCCCTCCTGCAGACACTGCAAGGCAACCCAGCAATCCAAGGCATACAAATCAGGGGTGAAACATACAAAACCACAGCGTACGCGGACGACCTCCTACTTACCATTACAGACCTCCAACACTCCCTGCCAAACCTACTTTCAGCACTGGAGGAATACGCCAACATATCCGGCTATAAGCTAAACATAGACAAGACAGAAGTTCTTCCCATACACCTAATATCCCACCACCCTTCATAGAATAAAACGGACATACCCATTCAAATTCCAATCCAATAGCATTCACTACCTCGGCACAAACCTACCGGCCAACCTTACCCAGACATACAAACTTAACTACCTACCTCTCATACAACAAGTGTCTCTAGACCTACAGGCATGAAGGGGATGTCCATCTCCTGGCTGGGGAGATTGGCATCCATAAAATTAACGTACTACCATGTTTCTTATATATATTTTAAGCCTTACCCTCACAAATATCCACTACTGACTTTAAACAATTGCAAACACAAATAGATACATTGATATGGGCTAATAGGAGAGCCCGAATCAAGCGATTGACTCTCTATGTCCCGAACAGAAAAGGGGTGCTAGGCCTACCGCACCTTACACACTACTTCCACGCAGTGCAACTAACCCACATTCAAAACCTACATGCACCAGCGGGAACCAAACGATGGGTGGATCTCAAACATGATATCCTAGGCAGAGACCTCCCCTCACTATATATATGGGTACAAAACAGGCACGACCGCCTCTCCCCCCCTACCTCCCCCGCTATACTTTTATCTATTAAAGTTTGGGACAAGATGGCCTCCAAATGCGCCCTCATATCCAACCCATCCCCCTTTATGCCAATACTACGCAACACCGTATTCACCCTAGGCATGACACCACCTGACTTTGCGCGATTCGAACACAACAAACTGTTCAGACTCCACCACTTCTACCAAGTCTGACAGGTTATACCATTCAACGACCTACCCAGGACCACCCCGCTCACGACATTCGACTACTTTCAATATCTACAACTCCAAAGCTTTTTAAATACCCCGATCTATAAACAAAAAGGCACGCGCCCCCCCCACACCAATTGAAAAAGCTTGCATTAAATGCCCCATACAGAAAGGACAAATTTCAATGATATACTCACACATCACCCAGTCCTTCACCGAAGGAGCACTATGTTATTAAACAGCATCTGAGAGGCCACGGCTACGATTTCCATTTGTGTCAACCATAAGGAACAAGCATACAAAACATTTATGAGATGGTACCTTAGCCACCCTCAGACTAAAACAAACGGGCAGATCGGACTCTGACCTCTGCTGGAAAGGATGCGGGACTAAGGGCACATACATACACCTATGGCTCCAAATCGCTCAATTAGTGTCCCGAATCCTACATACAACCATCACCATGGACCCCTGCATATGGCTCCTTTCTAAACCACACAAAGACACCCCTAGGTCTCAAAACAAATTAATAGCCAAGATAGCACTAGCAACCAGACAAGTGATAGCGGAGAAATGGGGCTGCTCAGACATCCCCTCTATAACCACTATTAAAAGAAAAGTTGAGGACGCAATGAAAATGGTTAAACTCTCAGCCCTAATCCATGGCACCACAAAACACTTCAATAAAATATGGGACCCTTGGAATTGTTGAGCACCCAACAACCTCCTAAGGGGTGCTCGGCTCTGGCAACCCACAACACTTGATCCCCAACCCGGCCCCCACCCCTGTCCTGCCCCTACCCCCCGCACCTCTACCCGCCCAGAATTCACCACAAATACATCCCTATCCTTGGGTCACAACACCAAACTCGACGATAAACAGACAAAGGACACAACACACTGGCAAGTCCAGACCGCCAATTTACAGGGGTACGTAAACACCCTACAGACTCCACAACACTGGACGCCGAAACCCTCTGCACTAAGCCCCAAGAGCAAGACGTACTCTGAAACAACCGAACCACAAAGGACACGAATCACCTTATTAATGTTAATACTTGTACAGTGTCTCCAATGTTCAAAAAGATCAAAATACCTTAACCTTAATACAGACGAAATGTGCAAAATGTATGATCATTTAATGACACAAACACTGTTAAAGTTTTTGTTACTTCTCTTAATCCTTTCATTTTTGTAACCACCTGTATAATTTACCTGATGCATCATTAAACTGTGAAATGTCTTTATAATTACAAAAATCTACAAAATAAAGAATTTAAAAAAAATTAAAAAAATGTATTACTTTGTTCACTTACCTCTTTCCAGTGCCGAGGCTCCCTTAAATTGTTATTATAAAATCCTAATACTTTCTCCTCCATTTCAAATTTAATTATTATTATTAATTATTACAATTTACAATCTAAAAGGTTTACAATTGATTAACAGGACAACATGGGGCAAATTAAATTCAAAATTGTATCTGATAAATTAAATTTTTTTATACATTCACTATTCCTTCCTATTTTTCTCCTTTGTCTTTCTGCCACCTGTATTTCCCCTTCTAGAAAAATGTTTCAAAAGGTTTGAAATGTTGGATTGTTTTGTCTAGTGACTCACAAAGTTGTTTAGTAAAGTGTGAATTGTTAGGAATTCAAAGTGAATAGCAATTTTAGGCCAAAACAGCTGAATTTGACAGAATCTCCATGTTAGATAATAACTACCGGTATATTTTTCTACGTGGCTATTTTAGACCAACGTTTGAAATTCACTTTGGACTCTAGAGAATTCCGTGGGCTTTGGTGAATACCTTGATAGTACACCAACTTATGTTCTAAAGAGCATTATTAGTCATCATTAATGCATTATGATTTTTCAATGAATATAACATTTACAGGGTTATTTACTAAATTGAAAATTCAAAGTGAATTCAAACTAAGTTTCCAATTTAAGGCAACAGTAACCAAACTTAGAGCATAACTGAATTGGAAAATGTTTCCGATTTGAGTATGTTGACCTTAAATTTGAAATTTACTTAGAATTTCTCCTTGTGTAACATTTCTCAATACACATCGAGACTACAGATTTGTGTGAAAAGTGGTTATTCTTTGTAAAGATTAAATTTTAGAATTTGAATGCATGTTTTCTTAAGTTTATTTTACAAATATTATTGGCTAGAGGTCAGTTATAATGGTTGATTAAAAATAATAGTTGTTATGCACTGATTGCTCATTACCTTCCACTTAGCAGTGTTTATTCATGTGTAAGGCTACATCTGTCAGAACCTGTTTGTATGTGAAAAACAGTAAGTCCCATGAGCCAGCTCTGGTCAGGGTAAGTTCTTGATATACGTGACCATTCCTTTTTAATAGATGGAGGCTTGGAACATCAGTGTGTCAGAGCAATAGTAATGCTGGGAATGAATTACAAGCAGTACGCTGAATATAGGAATGTATTCAGTTATCAGGTTAGAGCATAGAAATGTTTAGATGTAGAATGTGGCTTTGTCAAGCCTGAGCAGTAAGTATCACACAAATTTGACCTTGCATTTTAGGCCAAACTGCATAATTCAACCGACTTGGTCATTGGGTAGGGGGTATGACACTTTCAGCATTTGTCCCCAAACATAGGGTTACAATTTCTAAACACTGTCAACACAGTTTCTTAAAGGGATATTGTAAGCACCAAAACAACTTTAGTTAAAAGGACAACTGTCACCTCAACACTATTTTTTCATATAATAATCTTTTCATCAAGTTTTGAAAGGCAATATATTTTTGTTAAATTAAGTACATGTAAAAAAAAAATGAGGAAAACGCACCTCATATATTAGTATATGACAGGATCCTTCAGCCATATACATGCACCTTGGGTCAGACCGTGTTTGAAAACATCTATATAGTCTCTGTGGGCTCCCCTGCTTCATTCTCTGTGAGTGCAGTGACATAATCAGACTGACTAACTATCCAATTCAAACTATGTCTGACCCAAGGAGCATGTATATGGCTGAAGGATCCTACCATAAACTAAAGGTAGACGTGCAATGTGTACACGTCGAGGTGGAAGAGGCGCCTTGATTTGTCCTCAATATGGAACGAGAAGAAGGGACAATGGGGGAGTATATATTGTAATACGTAATGTAATATATCATAAGGGATACACTTACAATATATTGGAACTATCAGTTAGCTCCACGTTTGTGTATCTGGGCGGTATAATCACCACCTACAAGAATACGTAGTGAATCTCTTTGGTCCAAGATTTGTTAGTCCAGGAACTATGCAAGAGAAGCAGAATAGACACCCATATAGCTTAGTATGTCTGGATAACACGGTCTTGGTAAGTAGATAGGTAGAAATGCAGGGACATACTAAAAGAAATGACAGATTGTAATGCCCATAGACTTTAACAAGGCAGTGGAATGCCCATAGAGAATAATGGAAGTAAAAGGAATGCCCATAGAGAATAATGGAAACAAAATATTTCAATTAGAGATAAAACTATTAGACATATGAAATAAATCTTTTGCTACAATACTCTCCAGATTCAGTGTCAATTTTTTTTTTGAATTCTTTATTTTTGTTGTGCAGGTAAGTACAGAGCATGGTCATGCGCCACAACAGCGTACGTTTACATATAAACATAGATAGGTTAAACAGTGGCATGGAAAACTTGCACATTTTTGTTTTAAAGGCATAGTAAACTAGGCAGGTATGTCTAAACGATAAACTATTAGAGAATGAACAAGCTTGCAGCATCCTGACTTCGTTGGACCTCAGAGTTGCACTTAAGAAAGAAAAACAATAAGATGGTATCAACATTTGTGCCCTTCTGCGATGCTTTGTCATGATCACTATTGTGTTAAGTAATAACTGGTAGTAACTGGTTAACTCTCAGTGTGTCTTAGTGCTTCAGAGGGCTGTCTGGTTTTCATGTTGTAAGCTTCATGTTGTAACTCAGCTGAAATGCCACTAACATAGCAATTGTAATTAAGGTGAGTATTCCCTGGGGAAGCACCTCAGCCCTGGGCTGTGAACAGGTCATAGTATAAGATCCTAACTTTTCTAGCATCCTGTGATAGCAATTTTTAACCGTTACTTGTAGAGGACATGCTGGGCTAATGTAACTTGACGATGCTTTATATACAGGTTTGGGTAAGTTTTAACATTGACGAAATGCAGGCTGAACATGTCATATCTAAATATATACGATTTGCTGTGAATTATATTGCTGAATCAAGAGGATTCCATGAGCGAGTAGTACATTGCATATATTAAAGGAGTAAAACTGAGCTTATTAAAGCACACTGCCTGCTACATTTTTCCTGAATGCTCAAAACAATTGCAATACTGTAAAATAAGAGGCTTCTCAAAACATAATACAACTAACAAAAAAAAAAAAAAGGGAGATTAAACAGAAAAAACGTAAAAGTGAACACGCTTAGAGTTCAATAATGGGTGGTCTGCTGGGCATATGCCCCAGAGAGAGCAAACAAATAAGTCATGTAAAATGAGGGAAATACCGCTGGGTGATAGTGGGTTGATATGCCCAGATGGTTCTAGTCCTCGGGACTGACAGTTTATGAGTTCTTCTTTATTCAGCCCACACCAGTCAGGTAAAGTCCCGGTGCCCCTAGAGAGTGTTCAGTAGTCAAGGTTCTCCCTCTTGTGGGCCTCGGAGGGGCTCTCCGCCTGTGTCTGCCGCAAGTTTCCAGCTGCTCTGGCTCCTGGTCAGCGCCGTGACCGGCACTGTAAGTTGTCAAGTGTGAGGTTGCACCTTGCTGGGTGAGGGTAGTTGGGACCGCTGAGGTGCGGGCGGGTCGAACCTGTCGGCGGGACCTTCCCTGAGGCGTGAGGGTGGGTGTGCTGGTGCCCATGAAACCTGGTGCTGTTTCCCCCTGTGCTGGTCCTCGGCTCCGGCAGGGGGGCGCCCTGGAGGTACGAAGCGGACACCCGCCTAGACGGCGCCGGATTGCCGGGCGGATCCATGCGGCTACCGCTCTTATCGCCATCTGAAAGATCCGTCTCTGGGCATGAAGCTTTTTCCAAAGGCTGGTGCAGATCCGCTCATAGAACTCTTGTGGTTTCTTGGGAGGCTTGATTAGTGTCCGAGTTGTGGTAGGCTGTGTCCGTGTCGCCATTTTGTTTGGGCCTGGACGGTCCCATGTTGTCTTGGGCTTTGTGCTTATGGCTTCCGCCATTATGACCTGCTCCGGTGCTGCAGGCTTGCTGTTTGGTTTCGTCGCTTGTCTCCTGGGTAGCCGGGCTTTCTCCCAGGGTTAAATCGGGATAACCCCCACCGATCCGGGGGGGGGGAGGGAGCACCATGTATCCCGGGCTGCTTGCAAGAGGACGGGGAAGGCGGCCGGCTCTCCCCTGTTCCCGCGCCCACAGGTCACGTTCATGCATCTTTGGACTCCGTGCACTGTTTTTCTCGAGTGAGGTATCTGGGTGTTCGGTGGGACACACTGAGTCCAGGTAGGATAGTCTCGTGTGGGTGAGCACTTTTTTTCCCCGATTATTTCGTGGTTTTTCAGTTTTAGTTGCCGGAGCTCTGCAGCCATGCGTGTAGTCAGGAAGCTGGTCAGCCAGTGTCAATTTTTTAAATTGAGATTAGGTGGGATTATTAAAGTTTTCTTTGGAATGACAAGGGTGAATGACTAAAGAGAATGCCCATAGACTATAATGGGAAGTAAAATATAAACTCATTTACAGGCAAATCTGTGTTACATAGCAAATTATGCTTTACCACAGGTGTTCCCTGTAGCGGTACTTACCCTCTCCAGGGGCCGGCCGGGGTCCTCCCTTCTCGCCGCGCGCGGTCCTGCTCCTGCACGAGCCGCGCGCGGCTCAGCCAACGATGGGATCAGTCAGGCGGGCAGTGACCGCGAGAAGCGGTCACATGTCCCGCCCGACACTAAGAGCGCGCCGCGCGTCTCGGGCGCGCTCTTAAAGGGACAGTGGGAGACTAAATTAGAATCAGTCTCCCATTGGCCCCTGTCAGGCCACATTCCCCATTCACTCACGTTTTGGGGGCGTGGATATGACAGGAGCCAATCAAAGTGAACCTTAGGGTTTTTATACTCACCTGTTTCCCCTTGCTCCTTGCCCTATCGTGGTTTCTGTCCAGTTCCCTTTAGTGCTTGTATCGTTCAGTTGGTTTTTTGGTGCTTGACCTTGGCTTTGTTCCTGACTCCGCTCTCTCCTTATCCTTGCTTGCTTATCCGCTGTTTTGTCCTCTGTGTACCAGTCCTCGGCTTGTTCTACGTTACGCTGTCTCTCAGTTCCCTTGACCTCGGCTTGTTCTGACTCTGTCTTTCTCTCGTCCTAGTCCGGCCATTCTAAGGTCCGGTAAGACGAACACTGTTTCTTGTCTCTTGACTGTGAACTATTCCTGCGTGTTGGGGTATATTACCGTGACATTACGATAGGGCCATGGACCCCGCAGGTTTAGGTCAACAGATGGCCACTCATGAGGCTAGATTCGCAGAACAGGATCACCGTATGGATCAAATGGCTCAAGCCATCCAGACACTGTTATCCAGATCTGTTCCGGTACCTGTACCTACGCCTCCTGTAAACCCTATACCGGACACAGCTAATATGTCTAATGCTTCTGCACATCTAACCCCGCCACCTAGGTATGGAGGGGACGCTAAGACATGTAGGGGATTCCTTAATCAAGTAGAATTCCACTTCGAAATGTACCCACGTTCATTTCCCACAGACAGATCTAAGGTGGGTTTTTTATGCACCAGCTTACGGATAAGGCACTAGAATGGGCAAATCCTATTTGGGAGGCTAATGGGCCTATGGTACACGACTTTAATAGCTTCCTCACAGCGTTCCGTAGAACATTTGACACGACTAAAAGGTCAAAAAATGCCGCCAGGGCATTAATGAGAATAAAGCAAGGATCTAAATCTGTAGCCGATTATGCTATTCAGTTCCGGACCCTTGCCTCACAGGTAGATTGGACTAATAATGGCCTTACTACTGCCTTTATGGAAGGTCTGTCTGATACTATCTTAGATGAGGTAGCAGCTAAGGACCTCCCTGTACCGCTGGAGGACCTGATTGACTATCTTATCGATATAGATAACAGGATCCGTGACAGGTTATATACCAGGTCCAGAAATAGACATTTTGTTCCCTTTAACTCCCCTAGAGCTGAGACTCCCGAGGGATCTAAAGGTTCTGAGGAGGAACCTATGCAGTTAGGGGTTGCTAAACTTACCGACGCTGAAAAGCTTTATAGGAGAAAGGAGGGACTTTGTCTTTATTGTGGTAGGAGGGGTCATATGAGACAAGAATGTCCCGTGCGTCCGGGAAACTATCGCACCTAAGACCGTATAGAGGACTGGCCTTGGGTGTGACATCATAGTCCTCAGATTTGCCTCTTAATAAGCTACTTCTTCCTGTTTCCCTGCACCTTGATAGTAACTGCATAGCAGGGAATATACTAGCCCTGGTTGATTCCGGAGCGGCCGAAAACTTTATTGATTCCAGTTTTGTCAAGGAGAATAACATACCCACCAGAGAGAAGGAGACACCCTTGGCCGTTGAGGCCATAGATGGTAGACCATTATGCTCTCCTATTATCACACATGAGACTGTTCCCCTACATATGTCTACAGGGGTGTTACACTCTGAGACCATTCAGTTTCAGATCATTACTTCTCCTTCCTCTCACCTCGTGTTAGGGTATCCTTGGTTACGTACTCATAATCCCACCATTGATTGGGAGTCAGGACAAATAGTTTCTTGGAGTGATTCTTGCCAAGAGTCTTGTGTTGTTAAAGTCACCCCTTTGAATTCTACTCATATTCCTCCCGTGCCTACGGTCATACCCTCTCAGTACCTGTCTCTTAAATCTGTTTTTGATAAAAGGGAGGCTGAAAGATTGCCACCTCACAGGCCTTACGATTGTGCAATTAATTTATTACCTGGTACGATGCCTCCCAAAGGGAGAATATATCCTTTATCTCCTCAGGAGAATCTGGTTATGGAGGAATATATCAAGGAATCTCTAGAGAAGGGATTTATAAGAAGATCCTCTTCCCCGGCAGGGGCTGGGTTCTTCTTTGTGTCTAAGAAAGATGGCGAATTAAGGCCTTGTATTGACTATAGGGGCCTTAATAAAATCACCGTCAAAAATGCGTACCCCATACCTTTGATCACAGAACTTTTTGATAGGCTTAAACAGGCCACAGTTTTTACTAAATTGGACCTTAGGGGTGCTTACAACCTCATACGTATCAAAAAGGATCACGAGTGGAAGACTGCTTTCAATACCAGGAGTGGCCACTACGAGTACACTGTGATGCCCTTTGGTCTTTGTAACGCCCCAGCAGTTTTTCAAGAATTTATTAATGATGTCCTACGTCAATTTATACATACATTCGTTATAGTATACTTGGACGACATATTAATTTATTCTAATGATTTACAGACTCATCACATGCATGTTAAATTAGTGTTGAGAACTCTTCTGGTTAACGGTCTCTATTGCAAACTCGAAAAATGTTCATTTGATCAATCTGAAGTCCAATTCTTGGGTTATATAATCTCTGCCAAGGGTTTTCGTATGGATCCCAAGAAACTGTCTGCCATTATGGAATGGCCTCTGCCCCAGGGTTTGAAAGCCATTCAGCGTTTTCTGGGGTTCTCTAATTATTATAGGCGTTTTATTAAAGGGTTTTCTGCCATTGTAGCGCCTATAACCAGAATGACCAAGAAGGATGGTAATACTCATGTCTGGAAACCAGAAGCACTCGAGGCCTTTGAATTCTTGAAAGCTACATTTGCCTCTGCTCCTGTTTTACAGCATCCTGTCCCTTCACTGCCCTTTATTCTTGAGGTTGATGCTTCTGAGATAGGGGTAGGTGCTATCTTGTCTCAAAGAGATTCACCTGAAAAGCCGTTACACCCTTGTGGCTTCTTTTCCAGACAGATGTCCAAAGCAGAGAGGAATTATGATGTAGGCAATCGTGAACTCCTTGCTATCATTTTGGCGCTCAAGGAATGGAGACATCTGCTAGAGGGTACCAGGGATCCTATCCTCATTTTAACGGATCACAAAAACCTCTCATACCTTAGTGAAGCAAAAAGATTGTCTTCTAGGCAGGCCAGGTGGTCTCTGCTTTTGTCTCGTTTTAATTACATAATCACTTACAGACCGGGTGATCGTAATACTAAAGCTGACGCTCTGTCCAGACAATTCGAGACTACTGACAAACTCGAGGTCGATGTTACCCCTGTCATTCCGCCTGACAGAATAATAGCGACTACTGTTCTTTCTATTTCGTCTTCTCTCTTACAGACTATTCAGGCTAAACAAAACTTGGCTCCTGAGGAGAGGCCTGCTGATAAGCTATTCGTTGATATACCAGAGAGACGAGACATCTTGTCATTATATCATGACACTAGAACTGCTGGACACCCTGGTATTTCTAAGACAGTCTCAGCAGTTTCTAGATATTTCTGGTGGGCGTCCTTGCGCAAGGACGTCACCGATTACGTTAATGCCTGTAGCACTTGTGCCAGTATGAAGTCCTCCCACAGAGTTCCTTGTGGGTTGTTGCATCCGTTGCCCATACCCGAGAGGCCATGGTCCAATATATCCATGGATTTTATTGTTGAATTACCTCCCTCTAATGGTAAAACTGTCATCCTGATGATTGTGGATCGTTTTTCTAAGATGGCTCATTTTGTGTCTCTGGTCAAATTGCCATCATCCAAGGAACTTGCCTCTATCTTTGCCGGGGAGGTGTTTCGGTTGCATGGTATTCCCACTTCGATCGTGTCCGATAGGGGTAGCCAGTTTATTTCCAGATTCTGGAGAGCGTTTTGTGCAGAGATGGGTATCTCCCTCTCGTTTTCTTCAGCCTACCACCCCCAGTCTAATGGAGCTGCTGAACGTGCCAACCAATCTCTGGAGCAGTATCTTCGCTGTTTCGTGTCCCACCATCAGAACAATTGGGCTGACCTGCTTCCTTGGGCTGAGTTTGCTCGTAATAATGCTGCTCATGAATCCTCCGGTAACAGCCCTTTTTACGTTGTTTATGGCCGGCATCCCGTGGTTCTTCCAGCTGCATTCTCCTTACAGGGCATGCCAGCTCTGGACGAACATTTGGCTAGTCTACGTAATACTTGGGAGCAGGTTCAGTGTTCTTTGGTGGCCTCAGCTGCTCGCCAGAAGGTTCACGCTGACAAGCATCGCAGGGCGGCTCCATCCTATGCGGTGGGAGACCGGGTTTGGCTTTCTACTCGCAATATTCGTCTTCGTGTGCCTTCTATGAAGTTGGCCCCTCGTTTTATTGGTCCTTTTCGTATCTTGCATGTGGTTAATCCTGTCTCGTATGCATTGGATCTTCCAAAAAATCTACGCATTCCTAACGTGTTTCATACCTCCTTGTTAAAACCCCTCCTGTGCAACCGTTTTACTCGGCATGTCCCCCCTCCTCCTCCGGTTTCGGTGGAGGGCCATGAGGAGTTTGAAGTGGCGGCTGTAATTGACTCTCGCTTGCTTCGGGGTCGCCTCCAATATCTGGTACATTGGAAGGGCTATGGGCCTGAGGAACGCAGTTGGATTTCCGCTGACGCTGTTCACGCTCCTCGCCTTGTGCGTTCTTTCCACGCTCGTTTTCCTGCCAGGCCTGCTCCTCCCCGCCCGGTGGGCGTGTCTTCAGGGGGGGGTACTGTAGCGGTACTTACCCTCTCCAGGGGCCGGCCGGGGTCCTCCCTTCTCGCCGCGCGCGGTCCTGCTCCTGCACGAGCCGCGCGCGGCTCAGCCAACGATGGGATCAGTCAGGCGGGCAGTGACCGCGAGAAGCGGTCACATGTCCCGCCCGACACTAAGAGCGCGCCGCGCGTCTCGGGCGCGCTCTTAAAGGGACAGTGGGAGACTAAATTAGAATCAGTCTCCCATTGGCCCCTGTCAGGCCACATTCCCCATTCACTCACGTTTTGGGGGCGTGGATATGACAGGAGCCAATCAAAGTGAACCTTAGGGTTTTTATACTCACCTGTTTCCCCTTGCTCCTTGCCCTATCGTGGTTTCTGTCCAGTTCCCTTTAGTGCTTGTATCGTTCAGTTGGTTTTTTGGTGCTTGACCTTGGCTTTGTTCCTGACTCCGCTCTCTCCTTATCCTTGCTTGCTTATCCGCTGTTTTGTCCTCTGTGTACCAGTCCTCGGCTTGTTCTACGTTACGCTGTCTCTCAGTTCCCTTGACCTCGGCTTGTTCTGACTCTGTCTTTCTCTCGTCCTAGTCCGGCCATTCTAAGGTCCGGTAAGACGAACACTGTTTCTTGTCTCTTGACTGTGAACTATTCCTGCGTGTTGGGGTATATTACCGTGACATTCCCCAAGTACAGCAGTAGACTGTAAAATTAAAAGTAACTGGGATTATAGCCATTTTCTATGTAATGACAGGTAAATGATACAATGGAATGCCCATAGAATATAATGGGAAGCAATATGTGACTTGGAATCTGAACCGTGAAACATATCAAGTAAATCTTTTGCAGGCATACTCGACGAGTTCAGTGGCAATTTTTGAAATTGAGATTACAAAAAGCATAACCATCTGGTGCTAATCCTCACTGGTATTCCCTCAAATACCCATATAAATAGTAATTTAACAAGAAAGAGAATGCACACCAAAAAAAGCCACAATAGTCACTTAACCTGGTTTAATAAGCCAATATCAGATACAGGCAAAATCAAACAATTATAATTAAAGGGCAGAGCTAGTATACAATCCATTGATTGGTGGACAGGAAGAGAATTTTTTCTAAACCCCGCATGGCCCTGAAGGTCTGACTTGCAGTGGAAACGCTCACCAGAATGGGCTGGTCCATTCTAAACCTTCCAAACTGTACCAACCCAAACCGATCCGCTCAGTGGAAACGAGGCATTAGATTCACACCAAATTCAAGTACCGGCAAGACTACCTGGTCCTCCTCCTATCCATTCTCTATTTGGACTTTTATAATATATATTTCTTTGCTCTGTTCAATATATGTAAGTAAATTTTTTTTGCAGTCTATATTATGTTTAGTTAATTGTGGCGCAACCTATTTTTTCTTTCTTTTTCTTTCTTTCTTCTTTTTTTTGCTTTACATCAATATTATCGGTGATGTCTGCATGAAAACAGCTGCCAAGAAGTCATACTTTCTTTTAGCTAGAACACTGTCTCCATCCATCTTAAGTTCACTTTGATTTTCCATTAGGTTGTAAATATTTCTAGGTGCATACACTGGATATTGCCTTTGGGTATTATAGAATCTGCAAGGTTTGAGGAAGCTGAGGTAGATGACAGAATCTGTGGGGGTAGCTAAGTAATTAAGAGAGAATGGATTGGGGGTTAAGCTATTAGAAAGGACAAAGAGAGTATGAAGTTAGTTATCGAGAGATGGAAAGGAATGGTTTAAATAACTGGGCATGAGTGTGTGCAAGGATTGGGCGAGTATGCCCAGGCACACCCTAATGTATGGTGAAGGTGACCATACATTTTTACATAGTAAAAAAAACAGCAATATCTCTTTATACAACTCGTATACACCAGAGAAAGAGAGTTTAACTAATTGTGTTAATTCAAGTTTAGATGGCCATTTTCTCTATGTGCAAACTCTAATGTAGTCTGCTGCACATGTCCACGAATAAAGGTTTGTAGGTTGGGGCCTAAAATGGAGGGTGTAGAGAGATGGAAAGGGGGACAGAATATAGTGAGGAGGGAAGGTGTATACCCTGCAAAGAGCAGGGGATGTGATTCGTGATTATTGTTACTGCAAAGGTCAGGGATGTATTCACTTAAAAGGGAAGTTTCACTTCCAGAGCGTTCATTCATCCCTGTAAACACTATTTCATTTCAATAATGCTGTGGTGCGCGCATGTGTGCTCAGGCATCTAAAAGAGATATGCTGTACATGCTGTGCATAAAGGACCGCAAGCCTTAACTAATATGTATACTTTGGGAAAACGTAAAATAAACTGCAAATAATCAATTAGAAATAGTACAACCATAATAGTTACTTATTAAGTTGTACTAACATTTAGGAAAAGCCCCTCTTTTTATAGTACATGGGTGTAATTAAAGGATTTAGAGAAGAATAGCAAACTATAATCGATTTGGATTTTTTTTTAACACAGCAAGTCCTCACATTTTGCGATTTGAGTAATAATTTACTCATTTTACTACAGTTCATTATTTATGGAATAAATTGCTTAGTATTACGAAGCTCACTTAACATTGTATTGGAACAGTCAATATATTCAGTCTTTGTATATGACATGTTGTGATTTGTGTTGGTGTGAATTGAAAGGTTTGTTGGTCATGCTCTGGTGCATATATTATCAAAGTGTTCTGTTCAGAAAGGTGGCGTAAAAAGAGAGGAGTCCCTAATGGAATGTACCCACAGCTCCCACTGGTCACCATGGTGATTGCTCCACTTTTAGCACTATAGATCCCTTTTTAGAACACTTTGATAAATCTCCACCTATGCATTTGACGCAATGAAGTGTAAATCATCAGAATATTTTTGTGTTTGCTAAGACAACTGGTTAATTTGTCATTTGAATATTATTCACAAAAGAAAAAAGCATTCCCGATTAAATTTGACGTTTTGTTTCTTCAAAACAATATTCAGCAAATTTCCTTCTAGTATACAATAGGTTAAGTGGCAATAATGCATGGAGTACTTCTAACTGTTCAACAAACTCCTTTGTTAGGCAGATTTATTGATGCAGACAAATTTATAGGTATACATTATTGCATGCCTATAATCTACAAGACAACATATCGTTCTGCCAAGCTATCTGAGCATGGTGCCCTCTCTGAATTTGCCATGTGGAAGGCAGAACATCTGGAATTCAAGGTGGAACAGCTGATGTTTAACGGCTCTCCTGTAAAAAAAAATAAAAAAAAGAAGAAGAAAGAAGAGAGAGAGAAAGAAATTAATGGTGCAGGGATTTGAAAATATAGATTCATGGTGCGAAATCAGATCTATGCTTCATCTAGATGTTTGGTAGTTTCTGTTAAACATACAGAGCAAGTTTATAAAATTAAGTGAGAGAATATTGCATGATATAACGACATTATGAAACAATAACTGCTTCCGTTGTTTTGTACAAATTATTAGTTATAACTTATTTCATAAAAATGTCTGCTCTTTCTGATATATCCTGATTCTGTCTACCCGATACCATTAACTCATTCAAGTGCAATAAGAAAACCTTCTTCATAGCAATTCACCTAAACCAAAAAGGGTAATATCTGCTGGGAATACAAAGATCTCAACACACACATAGACAATGGTGTTGCATGGTATCTGAAGAATCTTTTTAGAACATTTTGAATTACCTTTCTATCTTTTTGTGGCTTTGGAATTTCTATACAAAGTAGGTATAGAGTCTTGTATTATTTGGAATATTCCTTTAACTAGAGACTGGAGAGATGTACATCACTACATTATTTATTGTACACAATACTTCGTCGTTACCCTTTTTATGGTGTACACTAATTGTTATTTTTGTTCCAGTTGCAAAGAATTGTGCAGGACAGAGCAGTCCCCCTCTCCCGCCCGCCTTGAACACTTCTTCGGCATTCTGCGTATAACTAATCACCTTTCATTTGTACACCTTGGGAATTTGCTTTGCCAAACTGGGGCATGGAACTGGGAGAAATAACGGCAATTTGCATTTTATACACATGCAGTCATTAAAATGATTTAACTCTTCCAGGGCCAGCCACACTTTCAATGGGTGAGGGGAATGCATGTTTATATTTACCATAGCAGAAGTATGTCCGTATATTGCCCTGTGTTATCATGTTCTGTATGTGTAAGGAGATTGTCGCACTAATAATACATTTGATCCCTCTATTTTATTCTACTTTTGAGATAATACAGATACATTTCTAGTTAATTGCATGAGATATTGGGCTCAATTCTATCACCCCGAAGTGAAAAAAAAAAAAAAAAGAAATACCAACTGTGGTTTAACAGCATGTTTCTCTATTCAGTTACCAGGATTACCAAACACTAATGATGGGTAAATTAATACATTGACCATTAAAAAATAAAAATAAATAAATGTCAAAATAAATAAATAAAAAAACACCTACAGAAATTAGTGAAACTGCCTAATTTTCTTATTTTTTTAGTCAGTGTGTTAACACATGGAAAAACAAGTTACCTGCGCTTTCTCCTTAATCCCTATGTATTTTTAAACAAATTGAGTTTGTTTAGTTACCTTCAATGGCCATGAGAGCATGAGCCCACCTGCCAATGTCAAAGCAGATCCCCCTAGGTGGGTCCTAACTCTAACCACCCTGCTTCCTTGAGCCTCTGGCAAAAATCTCTAATGAGACAGAAAGGGGTATTTTTTTATATACACCCCTATACATTATTAACCCTTAATAGGGAACACATGGGATGGGCGGCTGCATTGTAACCTAGCTGTGTGATACAAAAAATGGATACAAATGCAGAAAGAAAAGTCCTGCGCTCACTCCCATCACTGGGCGGCAGCAAATGTCCTGCGCTCACTCCCATCACTGGGCGGCAGTGATGTTAGCACATGCTTATAGATGCTGTCAATACTTTTTGACTCCCGAACAATATTTAATATACATCTACAAGTTTCCGATCCAGTAACTTCTACTCCCACAGACTACTGAATACTAAAACCACGCTACCTAGGCAGTATTGTAACTTAACCCTTACAACAATAATCACCATTTGTTCTTTTATAAGTATCTACCCATAAGTTAACTATCAATAAAGTTTTTTATTTTTTTGAGTTTCGATTCCGTTTGGTCCTACTTGTTAGGGCCCTTTGGTTTTTCTGTAAAGTTTTATTGTTGATTGGAGACTTGTGAATCTCTACAACCCCTCTCCCCTGTGGTTGGTATTTTATTTTTGTATTTTGGTCTAGAGAATCTGTCTGCCTTCCCTGTATATTTTGTAGTTCTGTGTTCTATTTTTCTTTCTGTTGTTAATTCCTTTGAAAATGATCGGTGCTTTGTTTTTATAAATACTCATTCTGCAGTATTTCGTGGTTAATTTCCACTTCCAGAGTGTGATATAGTGTTTAGCAGTCTTGGAAATTAAAGAGTTATTCTCGTGTATGGGATAAGGTTTACAATTTAAAGAGACATATACCAGTATATACACCTCCCCAATGTGATCACAGAAAAAAATTAGTAATATTACCAATATAAAACTTGATTGTAATACAAACAGCGTAGAGCTTGATTGGGATATAGACTAAAACAAGAAAAAAATAAAAAACAGCATAGTGCAAACTGTATAATGACTGATGAATAATAAATGAATATATGACTCTCACTCACATTCTCCAGAGCCGTACCAGGCTCTGTAAATCAGGCTCAGGGGTGCCCAATAATGGCTAACGATCCAGGTGATTCAGGTAGATGAGACTCCAAGTATAAGTACAAAATATATTTATTGTTAAAAAATATAAAAATGTATGCACTACAGGGCACTATGGGGGTGGAACCCAAGACAGACAATAATAGGAAATATGACAAAATTGGAATTCCACTTACCCCTATTTGTATAGTAGCCCAGAGTGTGGAAATACACATAAAATAACAAATAACAAATATATAAAGTCAAAGCAGACGCGTTTCGGCTAGCAGCCTTGTTCCAGTGCTTGCCTCCATGTCCTGTTGAGTCTTCTTGGATTTATTTTCATACCGGCGTCGCGTCACTTCCGGTTTTGCGCGTGACGTCACTTCCAGTTTCCGGCCAGCTGGAACGCACGCTGAAACGCGGCGTTCAGGATGTAGGTTACTCCTTAATGTTGTAATTGAGTCCCCATAGCAACCATACACTCCATATTTACAGGAAATCGTAACAAAATGATAAAATACAAAAATTAAAAATATAATCAATATAAAATAGTATACACAGTACAGATTCTAATCAACTATCATCAGTCTATCTAAGGTTTGCCCTCCTGCATATACGCTTTTTTATCTTTAAAAGTCAGTCTAAAAATTTGTAACCTACATTCTTTAAAAACCCTTATTAGTTTTTAAATGAATAAAAGTTTAATTTAGAAATAATTGGCAGAAAACGTAATGTCCAACTCATTTTTTTCCAATTCGCTTCACTGAATCACAAAAATTCCCTAATGGATTATATATTTTTTTGTACGAACATTAGAAAAAATAAATAAATCCGAAACACAGATTTTTAAACCATTACTCGTTTTCATCTGTTGACAGGTAGCAGTATCCAGCAATTCAAACTAATTAGTCTGGAGCGACCAGTACTTAAGGCAAATGAATTATAGCAGGAAATGCTTTGCAATAAATATACATCATTTACACTTAAAATTGACCCCTGCTATAAGAAACCTGACTATTCTCACTGAGAATGGAGGACAGGGTCAGGAGGTCGAGAAACCAACGTAAAGGGATCTGACTGCAGTGCATTAAAATTACTTACTATACCCTGCCTATATTTATTGTAGAGTCAGCAACGCACATTTTAACCCATCTATTGCAATAACAACGTTATAACCCCAGAGCAATGACTAGCAGGATTAAGGGGTATTTATGGCGAATGTCTAATGGACATGGGAACTTGATACCAACTTCATATATTAAACTCTGGAAAAAAAACAAAGAAACAATGAACTTCAATTATGACCTAGTGAAAATGGAATTTTAACATCTGGATTTCATTATCTGAATGTATATATATATATATTTATTTATTTTTCTGTGTAAAATGGGTAAATTAACAAGGATGTGAAAGTGGAAACTCCTTTGTCTTGTCGTTGAAAATGGATAAGGTGTGATCTGATTGCTTCCTTTATTAAAGGCAAGGAACTTGTTATTAAAAATGTTAAAGAATAGTTCAAAGAAAAGGCAATGAAATTAGCGATTTCCATAGGTCTGTAACCCAAGTGCTAGGTGCCTACCAAGGGCTTTGCATAAACCTTTTTTTCTATCACTATTACAGGAGAACTAACGTGTGTGATATCTGTTATTGCGTATGTATCTGAGTAATGATAGTATTGGGGCTACTAGGCGAACAAGGGGTAGCACACCAATGAAGTAATATAACGAATATACAAGAATAGCTAGTTCTCAATTCTGGGATGGAAAAATGTACATAAGCTAGAATATAACACAACTAATATCCTGCAGAAAAATATATCACTACCTCCTTTACTCATCAACCCCCCCAGGAGAATGATGGATATAGGTATGTCATTTTAGATGTGTATTCTACCTTAAATATTATCTTGCTTCTTATTATCTCAAATATAGAATCAGCTGACTACTGCTATGATGTTAGAATTATTGATGCCGAGTACTTATGCAACTCTGGGTTTTTCTGAAGTCTTAACAACCGTTATATCTTGGGTCGGCATTTGAAGACTGCAGAGATACCCAATATTCAGGAAATAAATTCACAATTATTGTTGCAAAAGTATATGCCACCATCAAACTCAATGGGACCCTCTATTCTTCAGGTAAAAATAGAAGAGGAGAAGAAAGATGTCAAGTTACTCATATTGCGGAATATGTCTGAAAAAAGTAAATTATTCTCTTTTATATAAGTAAAGATACTAGATTTTTATTGTGTTACATTAATTATATATAAAATATTGGATCTAATGAGTGTACATTATGTGTACAGCAGTATTTGCACATTATGTGAACAACATTAGTTTCACAGTAATTAATGCCTGGTAATGTGATACCAAATTAACCAATATTCTCTGCTTTTTAGTAATGACATAATTTAAGGCCCAAAGTATCAAATACATTTTAATGGGTAAAAAAAAAAACAATGGACGTACCAGGAGAAAATGGTGAAGGGTACTCTGTACTGTTACAAAGAGGTTTGCAGTCTCTGTGGGGTTCTGGACAAAGAATAAGCAATATCCAGCTTAAAGGACCACTCTAGGCACCCAGACCACTTCAGCTTAATGAAGTGGTCTGGGTGCCAGGTCCAGCTAGCTTGTACCCTTTTTTTTTATAAACATAGCAGTTTCAGAGAAACTGCTATGTTTATACTGAGGGTTAAGCCAGCCTCCAGAGCCTCTAGTGGCTGTCTCATTGACAGCCGCTAGAGGCGCTTGCGTGCTTCTCACTGTGAAAATCACAGTGAGAGCACGCAAGCGTCCATAGGAAAGCATTATGAATGCTTTCCTATGCGACCGGCTGAATGCGAGCGCGGCTCCTGCCGCTCATGCGCATTCAGCCGATGACGTCGCGAGGAAGAAGAGGAGGAGGAGGAAAGCTCCCCGCCCGGCGCTGGAGAAAGAGGTAAGTTTAACCCCTTCCTCCCCCCAGAGCCCGGCGGGAGTGGGTCCCTGAGGGTGGGGGCACCCTCAGGGCACTCTAGTGCCAGGAAAACGAGTATGTTTTCCTGGCACTAGAGTGGTCCTTTAATAATAAGTACTGTATGCACAAATCTATTGAGTAGGGTTGGACTAAAATATTGACATTGCAAAGGAAAGCATTTGTTCTATGTGTATTAATGTACTCAGTGTTTTATAAGAAAAGAGGAGTGAGGATTAGTGCAGTCCGTATCATCACACTGATGTGCTACATGGCGCTATAATATGTCTGCATATTGTGGAAATAACTCTGTGACTGAAACTCACCTGTAGAATGGGGAAAAACATTTAAGAGCCCAGGTTGTCAGCTTTCTGTACAGAACAATTTGGCACAATACTCCATGAATAAACAAGGGTTGTATCTGAAGGACATAAAAGAAGCACAAAAAGCACCGAGCCAGTAACACTTATTAACAAATTGCTACATGAAATAGTGGAACTTGCTATCAAACTTTTTAGCTACCGGTACCTTTATTTTAGAAACAAACCAAGAAAGTTATGGTGGGAAAAAAAGTGATTGAAAATCCTTCCACCCAAAGTCAATAGATAGTCAGTACATTGTTAAACTCAGATCTGCACACACCAGTCAAGCCATAAGGCATATGCAAATGAGTTCAATAAAGAATAATCTTTTTGCCTCATTATTCTGTTTTAAACATGGGTTCTTTGGAATTCGTTTGCTGTATACAGCAGCTTTGAAACACAGCTCAGGAGATGCAAAGCCTGTTAACCACTCATGGACAGCTGTGAGAAATATATGCTTTAAAGGAACACTTCAGGCACCATAAATACTTCATCAAAATGAAGTTGTTATGGTGGCTGGAGGACCTTGATGCTGGCCTACCTTTCAGGATTAAACCTTTCAACCGCAATGTCTTCTCTCAAGTACCGGGTCTTTCTGCCCCCCTGCAACATTTGCTTGCTGATAAGTTTGAAAACAGAAACCTTGGACTGCCATGGGCAGTAGCATGTTGATTGGCTTAGAGTAGTCAGCTGACACTCGCCATCATTGGCTTCCCACTCACATAATGGCTTGAGAAACATGTATCAAGCCATTTTTATAAATGAAATGCCACAGAATCAACTGACTGCTGTAAGCCAATCAGTGGCACTCCCGTCTGCTGGTTGGCTTAGACTATTTGACCATTTTTATTTAACTATTTTGTCACATCTAAGTGTGCGCGCGAGTAAGAGTATGTTACATAGTTACATAGCTGAAAAGAGACTTGCGTCCATCAAGTTCAGCCTTCCTCACATATGTTTTTGCTGTTGAACCAAAGAAGGCAAAACATCCAGTCTGAAGCACTTCCAATTTTGCAACAAAAATATGTGACTGTGTTAGCAAAAGAAGGGGTGTTTGTGTTACACTGGGTTTGTGGCACACACTATCAGAGTTGTGTTCTGAGAGTATGATGGGATTTGGATGGATATTGCGCAGTGAGAGGGTGCATATATTTGGCTTGATCAAGGGCAGCAAATGGAAAAATACATCACTACACGCAAGGCACTTAAAGGACCACTATAGTGCCAGGAAAACAAACTCGTTTTCCTGGCACTATAGTGCCCTGAGGGTGTCCCCACCCCCGCCGTGCTGAAGTTGGAGGAAGGGGTTAAACACTTACCTTTCTCCAGCGCCGGGCTCCCTCGGTGCTGGGGACTCTTCTCCTCCTTTAAACGTCATCGCTGGATGCGCATGCGCGCGCGCATTCAGTCAGTCCATAGGAAAGCATTCTCAATGCTTTCCTATGGATGCTGGCGTATTCTCACTGTGAAAATCACAGTGAGAAGCGCCTCTAGTGGCTGTCAATGAGACAGCCACTAGAGGCTGGATTAACCCATATGTAAACATAGCAGTGTCTCTGAAACTGCTATGTTTACAGCAGGCAGGGTTAACCCTAGATGGACCTGGCACCCAGACCACTTCATTGAGCTGAAGTGGTCTAGGTGCCTATAGTGGTCCTTTAACATCTTAGTTGGAGGTTGGTGTAGGAGTAGGATGGGATGCTTTTTTGAAGGCTTTATTCGTTAGCCACCTTTATCTGCACACTTGGACTAATAGTGGCAGCTTCAATTTTGTTCATTAACTCATTTAAAGAGAGCTCAATGAGTTTTAAATATTGTAATGAAACCTATAGACTATTACAGGCAATACTTGCCTTCAGGAACAGGCAAGATCAACTGGGGGCACAGAGCAACTACCTACAACCACATTAGAGGAAATTGTACTGGAAAAAATACTTAGCAAAGGCATTTTCCAAAGAAAGTACCTTATGACATACATGGATGGTCTGCAGGTTCGCTACTGTATTTTGTACTATTACATCCTTAAATTGTTTCCTGACTTCACATGCATGGCATTGAATGGATAACTAGTGATGGCTGCTGAGACAGACTGAGAGAATGCCAGGTCAGGCAGGCAGAGCGGAGGGACCCTATGATCACAGCTGGTAAATGGATTCAATATAATAACTCCAGTGACTGATCACACCTTTTCTATTCTCTCCTATCCACATATACGTTTCTATATATTTTCGACTGCAGCATTCCATTCCCAATATCCTTTATTTATCTTTTTATTTGCAGGATTTAATAAAAATTTAATTATATAACAAACCTGCAGGATACATATCCACCCCATCGAGATGCCACCTAATTTCTCTTATTAGCTATATCAAATGGCCATTCCCCCTTTTCTATTTTATGCCATTCTTAGGTTGTACTTGTTCTAATGACTTTTATGGGTATTAGTATCTCCCGACTCCCGTTATATATGTGTAGAGTGATACAGATAATCAGGTTTTCTATGAATAATACAATAGTCATATAAACACTAAAATAGTATTTTATTTTATGTTCTTGCTCTTGCAAAATGTTCCTCGTACGCATCGCAGCAACCCAAAACCTTTTTTTGTTTTCAGCTGTCACATGAAATTAAAACGCCAAAGAGCCTGCTCTCTCTCGCACTCTTTTTGTATTTTTTTTTTTATTTTAGCATAATCTCTAGGCAGGTTCGGGGAAACCAGCATAACCTGATAAATTGCAGATTAAATGACTGCCACATAGCACTTCAGTCCCCCTGCTGTTAATTTCACACGCTGTACAATTCACCGCATCTCAGGCTCTGTCAATTCCAGCTAATGGCAGGAGGCAGTAAAATACTCTGGCCCTGACAGTCCCAGATCAGGGGCTCCTAACTCCTAACTGAGGTGGACTGTGCTCATCACTTATGCACAAATCAGCAATGTGCCAGAGAGAGGGATTATGTCAGCTGACAGCACAGACATGAGCTGCAGATAGAAGGCAGGCTTGGTGTCGGGCTGCCCTGACAGATTACACTGAGGTGCTACGCAGTTTATAAGGAGTGTGGCATATCTCCCCCTCCTTGCCTAGCATCACCCTGCCTGGGGAAAGCGTTTAAAATGCTGATTTCTCCCTTGCTTCCACCTGTAAATTCAACAATTCCCCTGAAGACTGAAGGAATGGGATGAAGTGCTTTACATCAGGGTATATATCACGTCCATATCTATATACAGTGCTGGAGTAAAGAGAAATATGTTCTGCAAGTTTTCGTTTTCTTATATCTATCTATGATTCTTTTTATCTACGATTTTATCTATCTTATCTAATTCTGTCTGTCTATATAGTGTTATTTTTTTATGAAATGTCAAGATATTTAAAGGGTAAATTATCAACACAATGCACATTTGTACATATATAGTATGCAGAAGCACATAATGGATTTTATAGAACGCTGATGCGAGATTACTCCTAAACTATGCAGTTGCTGGGAATTTCAGGACATCTTATTTGTTTATTTTTTTTCGTGACTCCACTCAGTAATTTGTACTAAGTTGAATAGGGGGAACCCACCAACTGAGAGACCTTTAAAACACAGAACACTGACTGACTTGTAACACCAGCTCCCTGCCCAAATGTAGATGTTCTTCTCACCCAGGTGTCCCTGTGTTGGGGCACAGTTGGGGCCCTTGACGCAGATAGCAGTACCCTTGATCAGAGTGCAGCTGGTTTGGGAACCCATATTTCACAAATAACATTTGCCACAATACTTAAGCAACAGTGGCAGCTTTCTGGTCTTTTGTTGGGTATGCTTAGGCACACCTGGTGAAGTGATCAATAATCACCTAAACATTGCTGGTGCTAGTAAAAAAAGCTTCGATGCAAAGATAGTCCATGTAGACTAAATCCATTGGGTCTGAACTCCTCAGGTGGCCCAGGGGTGCTGCTCAAGTAGTCAGGGTCTTTCTCTGGATGCATCTTCTGCACCACCAGCTATACAGCTCTCTTATTCCAGACCAGTAGAAGCAATCTCGGATCAACCCAAAGGTTTTTTCACGAAGGTGGTCGTGAAGAGACCTCAGGACCATCCCTCTGCCCCTTTGAGATATGACCAATTGCTTCCTGCCAGTACGGTCATGGTATTATATAATACGATACAGGAGTTTATTTTCAATATGGAAACCACTCCACTCTTTCTTAAAGTTTTGCTGTAACTCAGCGGGTACTTCATTGAAAATCTTAAGATTATTAATCTTCACAACTCTTAACAAGTGACCAATTACAGGACATTGGTTCTGGGCTTTCTGCTTTTCCTCTATTCAGATAATAGACCACAGGGGAATTGTGGCTTGAAGCCTCTGGAGTGGCTTCAGGCGTACAGCTAAGTGAGTCTACACACGGCAACTCCTTTCCCACTCATCTTCCTCTGTGGAGGCTTGGTAAAGGGCTCTAACTTCTGGGCCAGGGATCTCAACCCATTCCTTTTCATACCTAACTGCAGGCAATCCAGGTTGCCTAGATAGAGTATCAGCCCCCTTTTCCAAATAGGGTTTTTGGGAGTAAGGTTCTTCTGCCCCCTTTTTACCATTTGTAGTAGATGGATTAGCTTTTCACAAAATGACAGTAATAGCCACAAAACCCCAAAGAAAGAACGCAACTCATCAATGTTATTTGGTTTGGGCCAATTAGCAACTGCCTCAATTTTGGTGGGTTCTGTAGCTTCTCCTTCAGCTGACACGACGTGCCCAACATGTCACTGAATTCTGACCAAATTTGCACTTGTCTAATGAAAGATTGAGGCCTTCAGTCTGTAAATGATTAAACACTTTCAGCAGCCTCTTTTCATGCTCTTCAGGATTCTTCCCAGAAACAGTGATGTCATCCAAGTAGACGAGGCACACCCTTGGTTTACATCACCTAAATTCTTCATTAGTCGTTGAAAAGTTGCAAAAGCTCAAGGTACACCTTGTGGCATACGGGTAAATTGGAAACACACCAAAGGCAAATGAATGCAGTCTTCTGCTGAACCTCTTCCCTCAGACACTTGATTTTGTCCAGACCATAGATCCAAGACACTTAACCACTTGCTCCCAGTTAAGGCATTCAGAAGGTCCTCTTGGCCGTGTATACTGACCAGGCATAGTTCTCTTGTTCAATGTGCAATAATCAATGCACAGGTGTACTGACTTTTCACCATGACTATGGGAAAGGCATACTGACTTCTGGATTCAAAAATAATTCCAGCCGGGGGGGCGGAGCCTAAAGCTTGAACTGAATGAACACTAGTCTCCCGAGCTCCTGACAATTAATAATAACTCTGGCGTAATTGCTTCAAGCAGAGTCCTGCATTTATGCCAGAGTACTCACCTCACCAGGACAGCAGCACAGGCGGTGTCCAGATGCCCTTCTTGTTCCCGCAAACAGGCAGGAAAGTAAGCAGCAGAGTTGGGGCCTACTGCACTTTATCGGCTCCACAAGCTGCATCATCACCTCTCGGCGTTCATACCGGAGGACACAGGCTTGTACCCACACAACGCCAGAGAGCACACACTCAGTGGTGATACAATGGGCTGAAAATGCCAGAAAGCCCAAGCCAGCATGTCCAAAGACTCTCAAGATATGAGTTCTGCTACAGTGCCCAGCGCCCTACAAAATGGCGACCCTGCAAGAGCACAATGCTAGCTCCTGCAGCTTGAGTTCAGCCTCCAGAGATCATGTGGAACCTGCAAACACAAAACACAGCACCTTCTGATCCGGACACTCTGACCACAGCCACTAAGCTGGACATAAAAAACCTGCTCCTGGAATTAAAGCAGATGTCAGCGGCTGAAATGGACTTAATGAGAACTGAAGTCCAAGCAGTGACCGCTCGAGTCCAGGCCTCAAAAGGAGGACATTTTGGATGTACAGCAGGACGTACAATGACTAAGGGACACTGTATTGCAGCTGCAGGTCTTGCATAGAGAAATGGTGACCCGGCTAGACCTAGTGGATGACCGAAACCGCGCACAAACATAAAGATCAGGGGCATCGGGCCGACCGAACTGCCGCACTACTGCCAACGCCTTCTCACCACTCTACTACCCAACACGCTGGCAAAAGGCTTACTCTAGAAGGCTACTTCTGCATCAAAAAACCCAGGCAAGCGCCAGCACCAGCACCCTGAGACGTGATAGTCAGATGCCAATCCCTGTCTGATCAAAGCCAAATAATGGCCGCGACCCGGGAAAAAACCCAGTGTGAATTTAAATCCACACAGCTAAGCTTTTTTCAGGACTTAACCAAGAACACACTATTATGAAGGAAATCCCTTGGCCCGGTAACCTAGAGACTCCGAGAAGCTGGGGTGGAACACAGATGGACGCTACCAAGAGCCCTCACAGTAGAGTAAAACGGCACTACCACTCGCTACGCATTACCGTCCGATGCTGAAGCCTTTCTCCAAGCTCTGGGACTCCCAACTGGACCCGTAGCCCCTGAGACCCAGCACAAACTGTTCCCTTCATCCCCCGTACAAGAGGGAAACCGGAAGCTAACACCTGAACTGTTCCCACCAAGAGGGGCACACATGCCCAAGTATTCTCACAGTTCCAGTTTAGTTTTTGTTATAGCTGTTAGCCTTTATTTTTTCGTTACTTATTTAGACACACCACTTAATCGCACAACTGTGCACCTGACACACTTATCCATCACCGACAGCTCTCTCAAGTTTCGTTAGATCGACTCACTTCTCGCTAGCACAAACATTAGCCAACAATAGCCAATAGCCCCCCCCCCCCCCGTTACCCCCTCTGGTTAGGGATCATAAGGGCATAACCCTGAGTCCCCCAGGTCCCACCCACATGGCCAAGCGTGTCCTACCACACGTTTAGTAGCCTCCACATATCTGGCAGCATATTCGGCACTAATCTAGTCACGAAATAAGCACCAGTCCTATGAGACACAGTGGGGACCCGGTTAGTAAACAACTATTTTCCCCAATCAATCCCTGCATGCATATATAAGGGTGGAGAGACGGCCTTTAGCAGGACCATTCACACGCTCACTACCCACTTACTTTTACTCATGCTAAGACATAAAAGCCTGCATCTAATTCACAATATACAGTGTAACTGCACCCTGTACTCTACTGCCCATACTAGCAGACATCGTGGTATTAACGCTATCTGGCATGTCTAACCAATAATCTCAGACTAACTGTTGAGACTACTTAACCAACACGTATTTATCTGTTAGTTTATCTTTAATACCAAGGTAATGTTCTGTTATTATCAGGTCTAGCACTCCTTGCAGGGCACAATAGCAAGATGACGGTTTCTGCTTAGATTAGCTGGTTTGGCTAGTGTTCGCTTTTACCACATGGGCAGTTAATGGCCTACCACTCACCCCGTCTGGCTATATTAAGATGCTAAGTCCATGCTGTATCTCACCCATATGTTCTGTTCTGTTTTATGTTTCATATTTATGTGTACCTAGTGACAGATATCCTGCCTCTTTATATTGTGGATTGTAGTTTAAGCTTGCTTATTCTCATGAATAAAATGTGCAATGTTCTAGTGGCCATGCAAATGTTATACAATGCCTGATGCTCAGTTTGCACCAGCTGTTGTGGCAGCACAAACCTGCTTGTTTAACCTGTGCACAAATAAAATAAAGAATAAAAAAAAAAATGAAATAATAATTCCAGTCTCTTCCATTTCTTGAAGTACATTCCTCACATCTTCAATATGTTGAGGAGCTATTGGTCAGGATCTCTAACAGAAAGGGGGTGGGATCATTTAGCCTAATGCTACGTGGATGCATTTGGCACAGCCCAAATCCAAATCTCCCACAGAAAAGACCCCTTCTTGGGATCGAAGAGCCTTCAACAGTCTTTCTGTCCATTCTTTGGATAGGTGTAACCTTTTCAGATTGAACTTCAGTTCTTTTGGAGATTTTTTTCCCCACAAATTACTGCTGCCAGTGTTGTGAGAGGCGCTCTCTCTTCCAGAAGGTGGAAAACTCCCAATTGCTGACAATGATCTATACACATAGATCGATTGAAGACACTTACTGTAAATATGTCACTTCTGCCTTCTCCAAACCTTTACTTCCAGCATAATAGTCCAACCTTTAATGGATTTTTCCTCAAGAAGGGATTCCAACCAGAACTGACAGTCCCCAGAAAACATACCTTCTCCCAAGACTGCAACAGCTGTAATAAACTTAATTTCTCCAGGCTTAAGGAAAACAGCTTGGGGACTTCAATAATGAAACCATCCAATTTGGGTCTCAAGAACCAATTTATGACATGCTTGCCTCGGGACTGGTTCTAGTTTGTCCACTCTTTTCATAGAGACATCTCCCACTTCCTGTAGGAAGGCTCAGGACATACCTTGCACCTTTTGAATGTTTCTCCCAAGTATAATGGAAATACCAGGCCGACCTGAGTTTGGACACACTAAGGCTTCCACCTTCACGGGACACACCATTTCAGTGTCCAGCTGAGGAATCACAATCTGCACTTTTTTTTAAAATTCATTTTTTTATTGTTATTTTAAGACACATAACAACATTGTCACAAACAATTGGGAAATTATTAAAGCATAATATCACTTTAAATAGTTATTCTGTTCTTTTCCCCCAACGACACACAACAAATGTACAAACATGACAAAACAAATTTATAAAACTGGGTCATGATCAGTTCAAGAATAAAATCTCTTCACAACTACTATCAAAGTTTAATGCTTATTAATATTTAGTTGGTTACTACTAGTATTTTCAACCATTAATTGTAATATTCTTGCTTATTTAAAGAGTACAAGGAAGAACCATGTAAATCTCTTTCCATACGAAGTTGATATGTAAATTGGTCTATTAAATGTTTCTTTTGGAAAGGAAGATTTGATTTCCATTGTCTAGCTATTATCACAATCTGCACCTTGATGACTCCTTCTACAGCATAGGCCTGGGAGCTCAATCCCCACAACTTCACATCATCTGCTGGCAAGATAGGTAATTTGCTTAGATGTTCATTGTAAAATGGATGGGAGTTTGTGTCTGACAAAGCCAAAGCGGGAATCCTTTCAATCAAAAGAGATATGAGAGACTTTAGGCCTATCCTAATATCTGTAGGCAGTCCATCATTACTTTTACTAGATATATTTTTTCTTTTCTTTCTTTGCTTCTTCATTCTCTGAAGGTTAACCTCTGCAGCACTCCATTTAATACCGAAGATTTCTAGATCAGCAGAAGCAGCCTTAAAGGGTACTGTCCAAATTTGAAACATCTGAAGTCTCTCTTCATCTTGGGGGCCTTGGTGTCAATCCCCTTTTGGCTAGCTGCATATGAGATTTCCTTCTCAATGGCTTTAGCCTCCTTTATTTTATCCGAAAAGCTGAGTGGAACTCCAGATCACAACAGAAAAGTTAGGGACATAACTATTATACTGTGATCGAGTCCCTCTAATACTTGTTTTGTTCTGCATGTATTAATTTCATCTTGAGAAATTATGTTCTTTTTCAAATACTGTATTTCCCCAATTTTAGAGTGTACCAAATAAGTAGGGAGTTCCTCCTTTTCTTTCTGGATGGTATTCATAGGCGTGCGCACGGGGTATGCCTGGGCACACCCTAATCACACCTCCGTGCTGTACTGCATCTGGGCAGACTGACATGTCGGGTCCTCGAACCGACACAGGAGGGGGCCCGGCGGCGTGCCCCTCCTGTCAGTCTGCCCTGACAGAGATCCTGTCTCAGTCTGCTGCTCCGCTGGGAGTGAGCTGCAGGCTGAGGTGTCTCGCGATCTCCAGCCTGTAAGAGCGTTGCCGCGGCAACGCTCTGACTGGAGATCGCGAGACTCACCATGTGGTCTGCAGCTCACTCCCAGCGGAGCTGCAGACTGAAGAGAGAGGGCGCCCACTGGACCACCAGGGCAGGTATTTATAAACCCCCCTTCTACCCCCTGTCACTCACTGCTCCCCCACCCCATCTACTCACTGCCCCCCCACCCCATTCACTCACCCCCTTCTACCCACTGCCCCCCACCCCACTCCCTTCTACCCCCTGCCCCCCACCGCCCCATCCAACCCCCTGTCACTGCCCCTACCCTACCCCCTGCCACTGCCCCTCTACCCCAACCCCTGTCACTACCCCTCCACTCCCCCACACCACCTGTTACTGCCCCTCTACCCCCCTAACCCCTGTCACTGCCCCTCTACCCCCCTTACCCCTGTCACTACCCCCCTACCTCCTGCCACTGCCCCTCAACCCCCCCAACCCATGTCACTACCCACCGACCCCCTGTCACTGCCCCTCCACTCCCCCACACCCACTGTTACTGCCCCTTTACCCCCCTAACAACTGTCACTACCCCTCTACCCCCCTAACCCCTGTCACTGCCCCTCTTCCCCCTTAACCCCTGTCACTACCCCCTGCCACTGCCCTTCCACTCCCCCACACCCCCTGTTACTGCCCCTCAACCCCTCTTACCCCTGTCAGTACCCCCAACCCCTGTCACTGCCCCTCTACCCCCCAACCTCTGTTACTACCCCCTTACCCCCGTCACTGCCCCTCCACTCACCCACACCCCCTGTTACTGCCCCTCTACCCCCTAACCCCTGTCACTACCCCTAACCCCTTACACTGCCCCTCTACCCCAACCCCTGTCACTAACCATCTACCCCTGCTACCTCCTGTCACTGCCCCTCTATCCCCCTTACCCCCTGTCACTGCCCCTCCACCCCTCTACCCCCTGTCACTGCCCCTCCACCCCCTACCCCGTCACTGCCCCTCCAACCACCTAACCCCTGTCGCTCACACAGTGCACCCCTCACAATCATACACACTGTACCCCACACACATTGCATCCCTCACAATCACACACACTGTACCCCTCACAATCACACACACTGTACCCCTCACAATTACACACACTGTACCCCTTACAATTACACACACTGTACCCTTCACAATCATACACACTGCACCCTTCACAATTACAACACACTGTACCCCTCGCCATGGGCGTCCGCAGGAATTTTTCCAGGGGGGGGGGGCATAATTGTAATGACATCTATGCTTGGCCCCTTTTTGACAGTGTCATGAAGGGGAGGAGCATAGTGGTTATCACATAAAGCCAGGGTGAATAGCGTTTTCACAACTATGGTGTCAGGAATACATGTTTGTATTCCTGACACTATAGTGTTCCTTTAAGCAAATTAAAGGAACATTCTGGTCACCATATCAACTTCATCTAAATGAAAATGCTATGATGCCAGGAAGCCCTTGGGTGCTCTTTCCTTTAAGGGGTTAAACCGCTCTCAAATGGTTTGACCCCATAGGCTTCCTCCAGTTCCAGGTCCCTCAGTGGTATTCGGCATCTGAAACGGAGTGTCAGGAAGTGCAGATTGACGTCGGGCATGGGTGCCGCTGATTGGCAAGAGTTGACAGTTGACTCTCTAAGCCAATCGCTAGTTCCCGGTTCATAATTATTTTTAACTTTTTTATGAATGGGGAGCTACTGATTGGCTTAGAGTGCCAGCTGACAGCTCTAGCCAATCAGCAACACCCCTAATTCCTGACACTCAGTAAATAAAAGTGAACACATAAACACTGATATTTTTTTTTACCTGGGGAGATGAGAAGGTCCAGAGTTTCCTGCCAGGCCCAGGTACCAAAGCCTTATGATGTGGTGTCCGGAATAAAGTGGAGGGTTCACTTAATTTGTCCTTCCTGCTCCAATCTCCTTTTCTTCTCCTTCATTTGACAGTCTTCTTTTTCTTCTGACACTGTCTTCTATATTTGGCTCCTTCTGCTCCTTTACCTTTCTGCTCCTTTCTGCTTATTTTGCGCCCTTCTGCTCCTTTCTCATTCTGATTCCTTTCTGCTCCTTGCTGTCCCTTTCTGCTCCTTCTTCAACTTTACCTTTGTGCTCCTTCTGTCCCTTTTCTGCTCCTTGCAGACCCTTCCAGCCCCTTGCTGCCCCTGCTCCTTGCATACCCTTCCTGCTCCTTGCTGCCCCTGCTCCTTGCAGACCCTTCCTGCTCCTTGCTGCCCCTGCTCCTTGCTGACTCTTCATTTAGCCCCTCCTCCCCCATGCCTCAGTTGCCTAATCTATAGGCTGCCCCCCCATGCCTCACTTGCCTAATCTTTAGGCTGCCCCCCCATGCCTCACTTGCCTAATCTTTAGGCTGCCCCCCCATGCCTCACTTGCCTAATCTATAGGCTGCCCCCCCATGCCTCACTCCCCTAATCTATGGGCTCCCCCCCCCCTTGCCTCACTCCCCTAATCTATAGGCTGCCCCCATGCCTCACTCCCCTAATCTATAGGCTGCCCCCCACCCATGCCTTACTCCCCTAATATATAGGCTGCCCCCACATGCCTAACCCCTCTAATATATAGGCTGCCCCCCATGCCTTACTCCCTTAATATATAGGCTGACCCACATGCTTTACTCCCCTAATATATAGGCTGCACCCCCATGCCTCACTCCCCTAATATATAGGCTGCCCAACCATCCCTCACTCCCCTAATATATAGGCTGCCCCCCCATCCCTCACTCCCCTAATATATAGGTTGCCCCCCCCATCCCTCACTCCCCTAATATATAGGCTGCCCCCATGCCTTACTACCCTAATATATAGGCTGCCCCCCCATCCCTCACTCCCCTAATATATAGGCTGCCCCCCCATCCCTCACTCCCCTAATATATAGGCAGCCCCCATGCCTTACTCCCCTAATATATAGGCTGCCCCCCATGCCTTACTCCCCTAATATATAGGCTGCCCCCCATGCCTTACTCCCCTAATATATAGGCTGCCCCTCATCCCTTACTCCCCTAATATATAGGCTGCCCCTCATCCCTCACTCCCCTAATATATAGGCTGGCCCCCATCCCTCACTCCCCTAATATATAGGCTGGCCCCCATCCCTCACTCCCCTAATATATAGGCTGCCCCCCATCCCTCACTCCCCTAATATATAGGCTGCCCCCCATCCCTCACTCCCCTAATATATAGGCTGCCCCCCATCCCTCACTCCCCTAATATATAGGCTGCCCCCCATCCCTCACTCCCCTAATATATAGGCTGCCCCCCATCCCTCACTCCCCTAATATATAGGCTGCCCCCCATCCCTCACTCCCCTAATATATAGGCTGCCCCCCATCCCTCACTCCCCTAATATATAGGCTGCCCCCCATCCCTCACTCCCCTAATATATAGGCTGCCCCCCATGCCTTACTCCCCTAATATATAGGCTGCCCCCCCATGCCTTACTCCCCTTATAGGCTGCCCCCCCCATCCCTCACTGCCCTAATCTATAGGCTATTTTAAACCCCCCATCCCATCCCTCACTTCCCTGGTCTGTAGGCTGTCTCTGGCTGCATGTGTTGCTCCCCTGCGGTTACACTCAGCAGAGAGAAACAGGGATAGATGCAGCTTCCTATCCCTGTCTCTCTCCATACACAGCGCCACCTACTGGCGCCGGTATTGCAGTTCATTTTAAATCTCACACGAAAAATAGCAGAACAAGCTGAAAAATCCAGGGGGGGGGGGGGGGGGGGGGGGGCAAGTGCTCCCCCTTGCCCCCCCCTGCGGACGCCCATGCCCCTCGCAATCACACAGACTGCCCCCCTTACACGCTGCACTGCTCACAATCACACACACTGCACCTATGTATATTTGTATTTGTGTGTATGCATGTATGTATATATATTTATGTGTGTGTATGTGTATATAAAATTACATATACACGCGGTGTGTGTTTGTGCTTTAGGGTGCACACCCTAATGCAACAGGCTGTGCACGCCTATGATGGTATTGAGTACGTAGCTTATCCTCTGTATTATCATCTCCATAGGCTTCGTTCTACACGATAATATCAGGGGCTACAGAATCCAGGCACAGCAAGAGATGATGTCTCACTAATTCCAGTGCTGGAGCTTCAAAACATTCAATCATTCGTTGACATTTAACATCCTCAATACAGGTCCACTCCTCCAATATCTGGACTGCATTATATTACCAAATAGAGAAATCCTCCTCACCTGTGGGCACAGGCATAACACCAGAAAATGTTTCCAACTACCTGTAGTGCTGCTCAACAGAGGCCTGAACAATACTTCTAAATAGCTGAGTCAGTGCTTCAGTTAAGAAAGGAGCAATAGGAGTGGAATGATGCTTCTTTCGAGATCAGTCACATGTAGGTAGCTTAAAACGCCTCCTTACAGTCTCACAACCACTATCACTGTTACTATGGATTTCTGCATCGGACTGAAAATCCCCAACGCCGACATCACCCTCATCCTTTTTCATAAGCATAACTGAAATGACTACCAGGTATACTTGTCTCTGGCAACTGTATACACATAGGACCATCTTCCTTGTTCAGATGTCAATAGCCTATCACTAGAGACATAGCTAATCCTGTTGCTTTGTCCTGCTAGGTCTATACTAGATGGAAATGATCTAAACATTGTATCTGCCGAATGGCATCATCTTTCTTTCTAATGCAGCGGTATACAGCATATAGCCATATAGTCCTGAACTTTCAAGGAATTTGGGTACAAAATCCTAAATCTAACAGAGTCCGGGCTTATCTCAGCAGTGCCTCCATCTGTAACCCCTATTTTACCTTGTCAGGCTTGGCATGCATGGCAGTTACATATTTTAGTAATGTGGGCGAAAATAAATCTGAGCCTCCGCAGTTGCTGGGAGATCAGGACATCTTCTCTCTTTTTTTAGTGCCACTACTCAGTGATTTGTACTAAGTTGAATAGGGGGAACCCACCCACGTAGAAATGGCCCTTCCACATAAGAAAATACTGCACACACATACAAAGATGCAGATAATATATATCCTATATAGATCTCAACAGGTATTGTAATATAAGGATCCAGCTGTTGCATGTATACAGTTCAGTTCTAGCAGCGGGTGCACATGAGACTTGCAAAATACAGAATACTGAGTAACTAGTAACACAAGCTCCCCCCAAAATGTAGGTGTTCTTCCCCCTCAGGTGTCCATGTGTTGGTGCACCATTGGGGCTCTTGATGCAGATAGCAGTACCCAGGGAAACAAAGGTATTAATCCTGGTATATATGAGTAAAGTAATTCTCCTTAGTGCCCGAAACGGCTCTGGGATGCTGCCTCTTGGCTGAGATTTAAACTGTCTTCCCACACAGATTTTCACACATACTATATTCTCTGCACACAGTATACCATTTTCTCAGACTAGCACTTGAATTTCAGTGTACTGTTTGGATGTTAGCAGTGCACAAACTAAAGACAGCCGGCTTACTTCTAGCCTGCTTACAGGGAGTAATGTGTCTCCTAGTTTTCACTCCCCTGCTTAGCTCTGCCTCTCCTTTCTGTTTCAGAGGCTTCTAAGCTACATCCTTTCCTCTGGGCTAGTCTGAGAGGCATAGCATAACCCAGGAAGACTGGCATATGTCCAGAAGAGCTCTGATTGGCTTACGGGAGACAAGTGACTGGTGCAAGAGAGAAGGTCAGTATCCATGACAACCTGGCTGCAGTGTTATTAGACTGAATGACTGCACTGGGTTAAATATACATAATATATCATTCGGATTATTCTAACCTTAGTGACCGAATAATCTAAATTTTATTAAAGACAGGAGGCGAATATTTGCTTTATCTTTCTTTACTGTAACTCCCAGCAGCAAAGAAACAGTTAACAGAAAGTAAAAAAATTATCCAGAGTGCATAATAGAGTATGTCCAGTCATCAGGCTCCTCCCAACTCCTCTTTCTTGATGCAGCCGACAGCCGTAGAGTCAACCATGTAAATGCAAACAGTAGAACAGTGAGTAGATCAAATCGAAGTCAACCATGTAAACGATGTGGGGATGCGTAGGTAATTCTTTGTGAAGGTAGTGAAGAGTCTTCACACTAGGAAAAAAGAGAAAGAGGTCGTGAAAGTATGGTCTCTTGGGTAAGAGAATCAACATTTGATTACTTTAAATTACATGTTTCCAACCACAGTGTATACCAAATACTCTGACAAATCATAAGGTTAAGAGTTAAAGGTTGATAGTATCTGTAAATGCAGTCTGCAAGGAGTAAACTGAAACCTTAGATTACGAAAATAAATTGGAGCAAAGTGGAGGTGTTGCGGAATACCTACCTAGCATGGTGGGTGCGTATCCTTACGTGTTGGAAAATATACGCGTCCTGTCTTTAATAAAATTTAGATTATTCGGTCACTAAGGTTAGAATAATCCCGAATTTTATGGCAAGACAGGAGGCTTCATATTTGCTGTTTTAAAGCGAGGATAAGATGGAGCTAGACACATGAGGAGATTGTCTGAAATAAAAGGTTCAGAAGGTGGATTCTCTGGACCAATCTGCGGAGGCTAGCATCTCCGCCAGAGAACCCCCAGACGTAAGTGCAGAAGAGGCGGCTGCTAACGGCATGAGCACTAAAACGTGGGTCGATGCCGGCTACGGCCAATAGCCACTTGATCCAATGAGCAATCGTGAGACATAACACTGGCTCGTGAGGGCGTACGTAAGACACCAGTAGGGGTTTGTGTTTGTGTTCTCAGGGTATTAGTGTGAAATATGTAATGTCGGACGCAACTAGCTACACAAAGCATGGGGTAAAGTCAACGGCATGGACGTGAAATGCTCTGATGTCCGAAACCCTCCTAAAGGGTACCAAACTGAGCAGCAGTGTCAGTTTGGCCGACAGTTGTCAGAGGGAGAGCTCTTCATTAGATGGCCAAGCCTCTAAGAAGGATACCACGATAGCAAGATCCCAAAATTGATTATAACCGGAGGTCTCGCGAGGCGGATGCCCCACAAGAGTCTATATATGGAGGGGTGTGTGGCAAACCTAGCCACTTCTGACTTATATGCAGCGTAGGTTGTCCATAGGCGGAATGTATACTGCAAGTCGTTACCTGTGATAATGCTATGTACAGCCGTTCGCCGTACGAATGTGGGCTCCCCAGATAGACCACACCTTCACCAGTCGTTTGGCACCAAGTAACCGAGTACACCCCGGTTGCAATCGGTATTTCAAGGCTCTCCTAGATGGCCGCCGATCGGCTACCGACCATGCGGCGGTCGGCCATCTTGGATCCTTTGTCCTTGCAGCGGTGTTCGGTCGTCGAGAGCCTGGAACGGAACACGGCTACTCGATGATTGAACACCGCTGGACTTTCAGAGCGTTCGGGAGCCCCGCGTTCGGTGCATTATGTGTCCTGTACTTATTCGGTACTTTCAAACCCACTTTAATGTTTTATTGTATTATGTGCGGCGTTCGGTCAATTCAGCTGGGATTGGAGCGGTATTCTCACAAAGTGTGCGCTCCGACCCCAGCTATCTACCGAACGTTCAATTATTATAAAGTACCGAATATTGTGTGAATTGTGTATTTTAGTGTCAATTGTCGGTTTTGCTGCACGAGGAGATAATCCACTTAAGCGTCCATTTTAGTGGGAGTATCCTTCTCGTGCAGCAATGCCTGTTGGGAAGGTCACAGTGCATGTTGGGAGAAATCCCCTGGAATTACTGTCTGGAAGCCCCTTGCATGGGGAACTGTATAAATATACTGCCTGTGAATAAACCGAGTTAGTTGACTCCCAAACTGTGTTTCGTCCGGTTATTGGGAGGATGGGGAATATTGCCGTGCTTTCTGTCTTGACTGTGGATTTCCTGAGGATACCAACGGATATCGTGGACTAATATACTGCGTTCCGTTACAATTGGTGGCAGCGGTGGGATCCGAACCTTACAGCCGAAAAACGGAGTTCGTGTAACTGGAACTACCGAACGAGGAAAGCAAAGGCAATTCGTATGGAGATTGATTATACCATACTGAAGCGACAGACGTTAAAGGAACTACTAGAAGCCAGAGGGAAAGTAGCCAGCAGCAAAAACAAGGCGACAATCATTGCCGAGCTGATGGAGGGAGACCAAGCCCGCAGCGCTACCCCCCCGGTAGTTATGGAGGAAACGCTCTATGAAAGAGAAATGAGGACCAGGCTAGCGTTTTTGCCGCAACCGATATCAGATGCCATGTTAAATATGGTAATGGCAAATGTGCAGGAATATGTTATGGCACACAGCCCGCAACACACCCTGGCTCGAACCGAGTCAAACACAGGGTCCCTCTACAACCCAGTAAAGCCCAAGATCCCGTACCAGGCCTTCAGGGCTTTTTGCGAGGAAAAGGACGAGATAGACGGGTACTTGCAGGACTTTGAAAGACTGTGTGATCTGCATGAGCTAGAACGGTCCGTATGGGTGCAACTGCTAGCAAGCAAACTAGCAGGTCGGGCAGCCGAAGCGTACCGGGCTGTACCCAGTGAGGACAGCAAAGATTATGCCAAAGTAAAACGCGCAATCTTGGAGAGGTATGCCATTACCCCAGAGGCATACCGGCGCAAGTTCCGACACTTACGCAAACCAGAGCGAGATTCGCACGCAGAATGGGCACACAAATTGGATCAGGCCTCCCAAGGGTGGATCCAGGCCAGCAACGCCACCACCATGGAGGAATTGCGCCAGCTGATGTTGCTGGAACAATTTTTTAACGGATTATCCCCGGAGACGCAAGAATGGGTACGGGACAGGAAACCCCTTTCCCTAACGGAAGCGGCTAGATTGGCCGATCAACATTTTGATGCCCGGAGACCCCAGGGACCCGTAGCCAAAAGCTACTCCCGACCCCCAGGACTACCTGGCGCTACAACACCCCTAGCGCCCACCGCTGCCCCGTTCCGTCCCTCACAAGGACACGTACCGCCACCTTCTAGATACAACGGGCGGGCCAACATCCAATGCCATTCCTGTAAACAATGGGGGCATATGGCCCGAGAATGCACCCAGAATCGCAGCAGGCCCACTTGGAATCAGGGCCGTCCAAACCCCGCACCCAGGGCGGCTGCTCACCATTACCAGAGGGACCCCGCCACTCAGGATTTATGGAGTGTGCAGGCGGAGGAACCTCTGGGCATATTACACGAAGTCATGTCGGTCCGAGCCACTGATAACCGGCAACATCACCGACAACTGGTAACCCTTGAGGGGACCGAAGTGCAGGGTCTGCAAGATTCGGGAGCTACCTTAACCCTGATAGCCCCCCATTTGGTTTCGGAGGGCACGCATACCGGCGGATCTGTGGCCGTTCGGGTAGCCGGGGGAGCTGTATACCGACTACCCACGGCGAAAGTACATTTGAACTGGGGTGCGGGAGAGGGGACAGTCGAAGTGGGACTAATGCAGAACTTACCAGCAGATGTGGTGTTAGGGAATGATTTGGGTCAGATGACCTCTGCCTTTGTTCCACAGGCACCCTACCAGGAAGCCCATCCAGTAACCACACGGCAACAGGCACGCACCACGGCTACACCGATACACTCTGAGGCTCAGGTAAGAGACCACGACCCTCACCCGACTTCCATATCCTGGGATACCCCGACTACCTTTATCACCGAAGTACAGGCCGATCCCACTCTCCAAGTCTATAGGGACCGGGCACAAGCTGACCAGACCGGGCTAGAGGGGGAGCACTTCACGTGGGAAAAAGAGTTACTGTACCGTATCACGGCCAAGGACGTGGGGGGGGTCCGTCACTTTGACTAACAAACAACTAGTGGTACCACGGAAGTATAGGCAGGAGCTGCTCAGAATTGCTCACGATATCCCCTTGTCAGGACACCTAGGGATGACCCGTACCCGGTACCGCCTAACGCACGCGTTTTTCTGGCCTGGAATCTCACAGGATGTACGACAATATTGCACATCCTGCGACGTCTGCCAGAGGGTAGGAAAACGAGGGGATCGCCACAAGGCCAAATTATGCCCCCTTCCCATTATCGCCGAGCCCTTCAGCAGGGTCGCAGTAGATATAGTAGGGCCCCTGCCAAAACCCAGTCCCTCTGGGAAGAAATACATTTTAACCGTGGTGGACTACGCCACCCGATATCCCGAAGCGATAGCCCTCTCTAACATTCACGCTGAAACCGTGGCGGAAGCTCTAATAAAAGTATTTTCCCGAGTAGGGTTTCCCCAGGAGATAATATCTGACCGGGGCACCCAATTTACTGCTGAGGTTACCCAACAGATGTGGAAGGTGTGTGGCATTAAGCCCATAGTCAATTCAGCCTACCACCCCCAGTCCAATGGACTATGTGAACGATTCAATGGGACGCTGAAGCAGATGCTTCGGACGTTCGGGGAAACCCACAAAGACTGGGAGAGGTTTCTACCTCACCTGCTCTTTGCGTATAGGGAGGTTCCCCAAGAATCGACCGGGTTCTCCCCATTCGAACTACTGTTCGGGAGAAGAGTACGGGGACCTTTAAACTTAATTAGGGAGCACTGGGAGGGGGAGAGCATCGCTAGCGAAACTCCTATCGTATCGTATGTACTGGAGTTCCGAGACCGACTGGAGGCCCTAACCCAGGCTGTACACACCAACCTCCAGGCGGCCCAACAACGTCAGCGGCGATGGTACGATAGGGGAGCCAGGGACCGCAGCTTTCAAGTGGGGCAGAAGGTTTTAATTTTAAAACCTGTCCGCACAGATAAGCTGCAGGCCATCTGGCAAGGCCCATACCAGGTAGTGGAGCAGCGATGCGACACTACCTATGTGATTGGCCCCTGCTCCGGGGTAGGGAAGAGACGCATGCTTCACGTCAACCTGCTCAAACCCTACCACGAGCGGATAGAGGATGTGACGGCAATCTGTGCCTCCGCCATAGAAGATCAGGAGAACTTACCACTACCTGATCTGCTAGAACCGGAAGAACCGGTAGAGCCCTCCCGGGGAGTTCAACTGGGGGAGCGGCTAAGCCCTCGCGAGCGTGCCCAGATACAGGCGCTGATCGTAGCTAAAGGGGCTACGTTCTCTAGTTTACCTGGGTACACTCCGCTGGCCACCCACCGAGTTGAAACCCCGGGACAGCTACCTATGCGACAGGCACCATATAGGGTCCCGGAATCAGTCCGGACTCATATGAAGGCCGAGCTGGATGAAATGCTGCAGTTAGGAGTTATCGAACCCTCGATAGCCCCTGGGCATCGCCGGTAGTCCTGGTGCCTAAAAAGGACGGCACGACCCGATTCTGCGTTGACTACCGGAGGCTGAACGACAAGACCGTGTCGGATGCCTACCCGATGCCCCGTATAGACGAACTGCTAGATAAAATGGCACGGGGCCAGTATCTCACTACCATTGACTTATGTAAGGGATACTGGCAAATTCCTTTAGCCGATGATGCCATCCCCAAGTCGGCGTTTGTCACCCCGTTTGGCCTGTACCAGTTCAAGGTCATGCCCTTCGGGATGAAAAACGCTCCGGCTACTTTTCAGCGGATGGTAGATCGACTACTGGACGGCTTCCAGGACTATGCCTGTGCCTACCTGGACGACATAGCCATCTTCAGCCAGACTTGGGAAGATCACCTCCAACATATAGGGGCGATCCTAGATCGTATTGGGGGAGCGGGGTTAACGCTAAAACCAAGTAAGTGCCACATAGGGATGGCCGAGGTGCAGTATCTAGGACACCGGGTAGGGTGTGGGCAGCAGAGACCCGAGCCAGCCAAAATTGAGGCCGTGGCCAAGTGGCCTACCCCCAGGACCAAAACCCAGGTGCTAGCGTTTCTAGGGACTGCAGGGTATTATAGGAAATTTGTACCAGACTACAGTACCCTGGCCAAACCCCTGACGGACCTGACCAAAAAGAACCTTCCTCGACTGGTTGTCTGGGCCCCAGAGTGTGAGCAGGCATTCCAACAGCTCAAGACCGCACTAACTAATGCTCCTGTGTTAATGGCTCCTGATCCAACTAAAAGATTTCTTGTCCACACAGACGCTTCAATGTTTGGATTGGGGGCAGTGCTGAGCCAAGTGGGAGCCGATGGCGGAGAGCATCCCGTAGCCTACTTAAGCCGCAAGTTATTACCCCGCGAAGTAAGCTACGCCGCCATTGAGAAAGAATGCCTGGCCGTGGTGTGGGCCCTTAAAAAGTTACAGCCGTATTTGTATGGACAACCTTTTTCCTTACTCACAGATCACAACCCGTTGGTGTGGCTAAACCGTGTATCTGGAGACAATGCCCGGCTGTTGCGCTGGAGTTTGGCGCTGCAGCCCTTTGACTTTACCATCCACTACCGACCAGGAAAACAAAACGGTAACGCCGACGGGTTATCCAGACAGACGGAATTAGAAAAATGATCTGTGAGTACTCCCCCGGACATCCCCAAGCCGATCCGTTGGGATCAGACTGTGTATGCCGGCTTGGTTCTGGGGGAGCATTGTGGCAAACCTAGCCACTTCTGACTTATATGCAGCGTAGGTTGTCCATAGGCGGAATGTATACTGCAAGTCGTTACCTGTGATAATGCTATGTACAGCCGTTCGCCGTACGAATGTGGGCTCCCCAGATAGACCACACCTTCACCAGTCGTTTGGCACCAAGTAACCGAGTACACCCCGGTTGCAATCGGTATTTCAAGGCTCTCCTAGATGGCCGCCGATCGGCTACCGACCATGCGGCGGTCAGCCATCTTGGATCCTTTGTCCTTGCAGCGGTGTTCGGTCGTCGAGAGCCTGGAACGGAACACGGCTACTCGATGATTGAACACCGCTGGACTTTCAGAGCGTTCGGGAGCCCCGCGTTCGGTGCATTATGTGTCCTGTACTTATTCGGTACTTTCAAACCCACTTTAATGTTTTATTGTATTATGTGCGGCGTTCGGTCAATTCAGCTGGGATTGGAGCGGTATTCTCACAAAGTGTGCGCTCCGACCCCAGCTATCTACCGAACGTTCAATTATTATAAAGTACCGAATATTGTGTGAATTGTGTATTTTAGTGTCAATTGTCGGTTTTGCTGCACGAGGAGATAATCCACTTAAGCGTCCATTTTAGTGGGAGTATCCTTCTCGTGCAGCAATGCCTGTTGGGAAGGTCACAGTGCATGTTGGGAGAAATCCCCTGGAATTACTGTCTGGAAGCCCCTTGCATGGGGAACTGTATAAATATACTGCCTGTGAATAAACCGAGTTAGTTGACTCCCAAACTGTGTTTCGTCCGGTTATTGGGAGGATGGGGAATATTGCCGTGCTTTCTGTCTTGACTGTGGATTTCCTGAGGATACCAACGGATATCGTGGACTAATATACTGCGTTCCGTTACAGGGTGTTTGCCAACAGCGGAGTTGTCAACAGGGCTATGAGCTGCCGAAATGGCTGAACGGAAAACATTAATCGACCGATAAGACTTACCCTGCTCGAAGAGTGATGCCAGAAAGTTCATGATGTTAATTAAAGAGGCTGAAAAGGGATCGACGTCCCTCTCCAAACACCAGCTATTCCAACGTTGCCATGCTGAGAGATAAGACTGTCTTGTTCCTGGGGCCCAAGAGTCCCATAGGAGTCCTCGAGCAGTAGTCGAAAGGCCAGAGACATTCCAGGATCCCCTGAAATGGTCCAGGCCACCAATCGGAGGTGGCCTTGTAGCGCTAGTGGATGGAAGTTGCCTGAAGGATCCCTGAGTAGGTCGTAGGAGGTGGGCAGGAGTAGGGGATAGTCCACTGACATTTCCAGGAGATAGGGGAACCATGGTTGGGTTTGCCATAGTGGGGTCACCAGTGTTATCGTGACGCCCTGTGTTCTGAGGTATTGTATCGTGCGTGGGATCATGGAAAACGGAGGGAAAACATATGCTCCGGACATTGGCCATGGTTGGAGGAAAACATCCACTGCCAGGCACGTTGGGTCCGGAAGCCAGCTGAAGAATGCGTCCGTCTGACGGTTCAGGCGAGATGCAAACAGGTCCAGGTTGAGTGGTCCTCTCAGGACCTGTAGATGGTGGAAGATTTGTGGGTCCAGTTGCCAGTCGCTGGAATCCCTCCAATGACGGGAAAACCAATCTGCGACAAGGTTGTCGGAGCCTGGGAGATATTCTGCATGAAGGGAGATGTTCCTGTCCAGGCAGAATTGGTACAAGTCCTTCATCAGATCCAATAGCATCTTTGATACATCGTCCATTCTCAGGATAAGGTTGCAGTTGTAGGCTTCTTTGGCAAAACTACGGATCGGGAAAGAACCAGCAATTAGCTTGAGGCAATTGGTATGTAGTGCTCATTCTGATGGGGACCAGAGGCCTCCGGTAGAACGTTCCGAGCAGGTGGCACCCCATCCGAGGAGACTGGAATCTGATTCCAGAATGAAATCCGGCTGCTGGTCGAAGATGGCACTTCCGTTACAGGCTTCCATATGTGGAAGCCACCAGTGTAGTTCCAATTGGACTTCGTCTGTGAGAAGAATCTGTTGGTCGTATGATGTCGAGTGATGCAAGTAACGTGTTTTCAAACGTTGCATTGCTCGGTAGTGTAGCGGGGCTGGAAATATTGCCTGGATTGAGGCGCAGAGTAATCCGATTATGCGGGCTAAATCCCTGAGGTGGAGATATGGTGAGGCCAGTAGTGATGTCGCGAACATGACATTTTCAGTTTGCAAACGGCGAACGCGAACTTCCGCAAATGTTCGCGAACCCGGTGAACCGCCATAGACTTCAATAGGCAGGCAAATTTTAAAACCCACAGGGACTCTTTCTGGCCACAATAGTGATGGAAAAGTTGTTTCAAGGGGACTAACACCTGGACTGTGGCATGCCGGAGGGGGATCCATGGCAAAACTCCCATGGAAAATTACATAGTTGATGCAAAGTCTGGTTTTAATCCATAAAGGGCATAAATCACCTAACATTCCTAAATTGTTTGGAATAACGTGCTTTAAAACATCAGGTATGATGTTGTATCGATCAGGTAGTGTAAGGGTTACGCCCGCTTCACAGTGACAGACCAAACTCCCCGTTTAACGCACCGCAAACAATCCATTTGCACAACCGCAAACACCCCATTTGCACAAGGTTGGATACCAAGCTAGCCATGTCCCGTTCCTTGTCCTCACTGATGTCATTGAAGGTCTCTTCCTCCACCCAGCCACGTACAACACCAAGGGTCCCGAAAGGTGACAACAAGCCCCCTGTATTTTTTTTTAATGTACACTACTGTTACACCAGATATGAGTTGCATTGGTGTGATACTGTGCCCTGGCAGGCCCTGAAACGCACACATGTGAAGGAAACTGACTGCTATTATTTCACAGTCAAATTTCTAGTTTTTTTTTTTTTTTATCTACACTACTTTTACACCAGATATGAGTTGCACTGGTGTGACACTGTGCCCTGGCAAGCCCTGAAACGCACACGTGTGAAGGAAACTGACTGCTATTATATTACAGTCAAAAAAGTTTAGTTTTTTTTAAATGCAAGCTATTGTGACACCAGATATGAGTGGTGGCACTGGGACCACCTTAAAAATATTGGATATCGCTAAAAATCATGATCACTATATACTTTCTCTACAAACCTCTAAAACGAACCATACTACTCATCCATCCGCTATACCACTTTATCCCACCTAGAACTAGTGCCCAGTTAAAATACTTGACTCTTACTTACCCACACTCAGTCATGCCACACACATTTCACCACTACTCTCACTGAATCCCTCTGACTACGGCTAAATTCATCTTCTACATCAGAACACGACTCCTAAGATTGGGTTGTATCCATGTCTCGGGTCTTTCATTTAGAATAGGGGCAGCTTCGGTCTCCTTCAACACTCCAGTGCATATTATTAAAAGATTGGGCAGATGGAAATCCTAAGTCTACAACCGATATATTCCTCATCCCGAGAAAGAAATGAGGAAAGCTTTTAAAAGTTTGGCTTTGTAAATTTGATGCAATAAGTGTGTTTTTCTTTAATACCTTTTCACTTTTTTGCATGAACCCGATTTACATATATTACTAATATGTTTCTGAACATATATATTATATTATTCACTCACTCACTCTCTGGGCCGGCCTCAGACATCATGCTGCCTAGGTCCAACGATAAATGACTATGGGGGATAATGTATAATAAACACAAGTTACTGGCTATGGGGGGATAATGTATAATAAACACAAGTTACTGGCTATGGGGGGATAATGTATAATAAACACAGGTTACTGGCTATGGGAGGATAATGTATAATAAACACAGGTTACTGGCTATGGGGGCATAATGTATAATAAACACAGGTTACTGGCTATGGAGGATAATGTATAATAAAAACAAAAAAAAAACTGAATGCAGCTTCAGAATTAATCTAAATTGTATGCTGTCTAGGAGGTGGGAGGGTCTGGGAGGGAGGATCTGCTGCTGATTGGCTGGAATGTGTCTGCTGACTGTGAGGTACAGGGTCAAAGTTTACTCAATGATGACGAATAGGGGGCGTTCGATGGCACCCTTGGTAACTAGGTCGTCGAGTTCGACTTGAAGGGATGTGTCATCTATTTGAGACATCCTGAGGGGGGTAGGCAAGGACATTTGAACTGGGTCCTCTGTAAATTCTAGGTGGAAGCCGGACACGGTTTGAAGGATCCACGGATCCTGCGTGAGTCGGGACCACTGTTGGGAAAAATGGATTAATCGGCCTGCTATAGGTACATGAGAAAAATGAGAGTCCATTACCTGTAGGAGTGTGACCATGGAGGGAAGCAGATCCACGTCCTCTAATGGATCCACGAGAGGGGAAGAAGTGCTTGTGGTGGAAACGGGTATTGCCCGAGTTCCAGTGGTCTGAAGGTCGAGGCCTGTAGCCTGTGAAGGCAGCTCTGCCAGCCATCCGACCTTTGTAATGGCTGGCTCTCCCAGAAAAATGCTGGGTCCTAAATACCTTGCTTAAGGAAGATTGCGCTTTTTTAAGCGTAGTAAACACAGCCACGTGTTTACTTAGTTCTTTAATAAATTTGTCTCCAAATAGCATATCTTGTGCCTCAGGGCCAAACTCTTTAGTGCCTAAGCTTTTATTTAGTATGTGACGGAACGCTGGCACTTCGACTGAGTACCTCCGCCAATCGATGGGCCTAGTGCTCGCTGAGGACTCCAAGCACTCCAACCAACACCATCAGCACTGCAGACCCCACTTCCAGCGATACAGCTGCGCCGGGGTCTCGCCGTCTCCACCCACCCTGGATCCACGACCAGGATCCAGCTCCCAGTGGGTGAACCTCTCCTAAATCCAGAGAGCGTAGCAGGAACAAATCAAGCTATTGCAAGAGCTTACTCTGGGAAGTGATTATAGCAATCCCCAGAGTGTAGGTAACCCTTCCCCCAAACATGAGCCAAGGCTTCGAGAAAGGTACAAGATGATCTGATTTTAATGACCACACACTGGCTTTTATGCAAGTCCCCATGCAAGGGGACATCCCACAGGGTGGGACACAGTACAACCAATCACAGACAATACAAACAAAACACTCCCACAGTGACATCACAATCCCTCCTCTCTATGCTGCAGATAATTGGGAAGTAATCAAATTATCTCCCAGGTTAGAGGCAAGACTCCATTAACCACATGGTTACAAAAAGACATACAATTACACAATGTTACAATTACTACATAAAACATATACATGCAACATATCCCCAGATAGCTTAGATCTGAGTGCACATTATTATTGAATGGCGCTCAGATCACATACATACAATTCAATCGCCATGGAGCCAAAGTCTTTTCCATAGTGTCATAGCTTAATTGATGGTATCACCGATACCCTGACACTTCCGGGTAGCCGGAGCCTTGCCACGCCCCCTTTCTCTGATGCGGTCATCCCGCGCTACTTAGGGAGACCGCGCCAGATCTAAATTGCTGGATTATTGAAAAAGGTTATGACCGCAATCACATACCCGGCTGAAGTTCTTCGCTCTCTTACACGTGTACCCGACCCGGACTGGATATCGCTGACTCCCTCTCTTCTCACCACGACCTTGGATTGTATCACGGACCACCCTTCCATGCTCAAGAACCTCCCCAGCTTAGCGACAAGCTAAAAGCAAGCTAGAACTACTCTCATCAAAAGCTAAGTAGAATCTTCAGTGCTAATTTGGATTTCACCTACACGCAAGTCTGTCTTACTTTCTATTGCTACAACTAACAATCCTTCCTGCAAACTTGCCTCATTGTTACTCCCAGGAAGCAGTCACTTTTCATGGACTAACTAATTGCTTTCTTGAAATTGCAAACTACTTCTGCTTGCTTCATCTAACCACGCTGACAGTTAAAGCTACAGTATCAGTATTAACTCTTGCTTCAATTGAATCTGCTTCTACTTGCTTTGCCTAACTACGCTGATAATTAAAGCTACAGTATCAGTATCATTACTTGCTTCAAGTTCCAACTGCTCTACTTACTTGTCTAACTACGTTGAGATTTAAAGCTACAGTATCAATATCTTAAAACCAAATTAATTAATTAAAGAAACATCAGATATCTGCAGGTGTGTTCCAAATCTATTCATATCATTCAAGTGAGCCTTACACATAGTCTTTCGTTACACGAATAGGCTCCATGGCATAGCTATCTGGGGTAGCACTACTCACATACTGAAAGTCCCGAACACCCCGGCAGAAATACCCAAATAAACCTTATTGCAGGGTAAAATACAGCTATCAGCACAGGGGCCATAGTCGGAAGGCAGGAGGCTGGCCAGTAGTCCCCTCCAGGCACAAGTGGCGAAGGGCACTTCGTCACATAGTATATGGCAGCTTTCCGTCTTTCAGTTGACATGGCAACGTTGGCGTTGCCTAGTAGGCATAGTGCCCTCTGTGCCCATTCTCGCACCATATGTGCGTCCAAAGTGCCACCTGCCAAAGCCTCATCTGCGATACTGAATATCTGGATAAGCGGTCCCGCCATAACCATCATTTTATCCTGGGTGGCCTTCAGGCCCTGTTCCAAACCCTATCGGGGATCTTTTCCTGTCTTATACAGGAAGGTGACGAGCACGGGGTGGAATTCTGGGGTAACAGCCACCTTGTCTGGGATAATAGGTTGTGGGCATTCTGCTCTTAATTTAGCTCTCACTTCTTTTTCTAAAGGTTTACGGAGCCACATCCTGCAGAACTTAGCAATGTTATCCGGGGGGGCTCCACTCAGCAGATCATGGGTGTTTGATATACCTAGGGCCGAACAGGGGGCGGCCAGAGGTATCTAGTCAAATATCCTCAGATATGGGGTTAGACTCAGAGGTCTGGGGTTCATTTTGTTGGAGTTCATTAGAGGGAAATACCCTGCACAGTATTCGTCCAGTACTTGAAGTTGCAAGTTGGAAGTTGAACCCTCTAATGGGTCAAAGTTATAATTGGGGGTATTATCCCGAGTACCTGAAAGGGATAATCTAGGTGGTTTTGCCTGTGCCTTGCCTTTACCGGCGGTAGTACTATCGCCCTTCTAAGGGCGTTTGCAGGGGCTTTCATCGTGGTCTGAGCCTTTTGACTCTTCAGAGTCTGAGAGGTGAACAATAGGAGCTCTAGGGGCAATTTTGAGTGGTCGTGGAACGCTGCTAAAGCTTTGGGAATGGAATCTGCAATGGCGTTATACAGCCAAGCTTTGAGCTCCGCAGAGACTGCTGGTTCAGGCAAATCAGACATATTTGAGAGAAAGTGGGGTCACCACAAATATATATAAATGTTTTTTTATATAAATATAAGTAAATCAAAGGCAGTGGACTTGATCAACAAAACGCAAGGCATTTATAGAAAATGCTTTTAATCGCCAGTTAAACGTGGGGGTCACCCACAGTTAACAACGCAGAAGAACAGTATAACTGGTAAGTTTTAATAATATGCAAAGAGGGGGTCACCCTCAGGAGACAGTAAGGGGGTCACCCTTTTATTTGAGGTAGATAATTGATAATATAGAGGGGGTCACCATCTGTAATGAGGCAAATATTCAAATAATATAGAGGGGGTCACCCTCAGTAATGAGGCAAACGGTGAAGTATAGAGGGGGTCACCCTCTTATGCAAGGATTTAGTTTGTAATCTGCAATAAAAAACAGAGTAACAACGCTTTAATATTACTGACTACATGTTCAGTTTGATTTAAGTTGCTGTTAGAAAAAAAACTTTTGAATGAACTTACCTGAAGTAACCAATAGAGGCGCTGGAGAGCCGTTGGAGATCACTAACCGTCCAACCGTTCCGGAATGGAGGAGCAAAAGCGCACGAAAAAAGCCCGCCAAGGAAATGGCCGCGGGAGGAAGGAGGCGTCGACCCTATGGTGACAGGTAGGGGCCTGGATTGCTTGCGGTGATGAAAGCGGTGATACCGCCCGTGGTTGGCAGCCGACCAGAAGCCGATAAGATCTCGACTCTGGCTGCAGGAAGAGGTAGCGTTTGTGCCTCTGAATCAAGCAGAAGTTATAGATAGTACAGGGTGTAGAGAAAACACACAGAGGGCATTGAAGTAGTTTTACTAAAACCTACATAAGGACTCACAGCACTAGAGACAAGCAATTTAAAGGGGAAACGTCTTGAATAAACAAGCTAGAAATACAATACCATTTGACTTTAAAATTTAGAAATCAGGAGAAGCAATAAAATATATTAAATCCATTTAGATATATAAATTACTTTAGACTGTAACTGTGGCGGTGGGTGGGGGCCCTAAATACAAGTTGGGGGGGCCCTAATGTCCTCCCTCCTGGCCCCAACCCCTGAGCGGTGGGTGGGGCCCTAAACTAGAATAAGGGGGGGACCTAATGTCCCCCCTGACCCCCACCCCTGAGCGGTGGGTGGGGGCCCTAAACAAGAATAAGGGGGAGGACCTAATGTCCTTCCCCCTCGCCCCCACCCCTGAGCGGTGGGTGGGGGCCCTAAACTAGAATAAGGGGGGACCTAATGTCCTCCCTCCTGGCCCCCACCCCTCAGCGGTGGGTGGGGGCCCTAAATACAAATTGGGGGGGACCTAATGTCCTCCCCCCTGGCCCCCACCCCTGAGCGGCAGATGGGGGCCCTAAATACAAATTTATCCCCCATCCTCCAAGGTGACTAGGGGTCCCCAAACCCCTAGTCACCCCCTCCCCAACAAAATGAACCCCTACCTATCCCCCTCACCCTAAAAGTAATGAGGGGGGACCTTTAACTAAGTACCTGTAAAAATAAAAATAAACTTACCATTTGAGGTTTTCTTTCTTCTAAAATCTTATTTTTTCAGCCCCAAAAAAGGCCAAATAAAAATCCATAATAACCGACACAATAAAAATAAATAAAAAAACCTGAGCGCAAAAAAAATAATCCATCTTCACATGGCGAGGGCTGACTGAGAGCGGGGGAAGGCTTATAAAGCCTTGCCCCGCCCTGCAATTAGGCTCAGAGCACTCTGATTGGTGGGTTTAAGTCTCTACATTTACCTGTCACAGAACTCTGATTGGTTGGTTTGAATCAGAGTGTTATCTGAGTGTTATGAGTAAAACTACACAGCGTGTAGTTTCCAAAGAAGTTTCCCACGCTGTGTTAAATGACACAGAGCACTCTGATTGGTGGATTTCAAGCCAACCAATCAGAGTGCTGTGACAGGTAAATGTAGAGACTTACCTGTCAGTGTCAGGGTGGTAGTCCGGTGCCCGGAACCCAGACACAGTGTCCAGGTGGCGGCGCATGGACCGGGACCCAATATGCCTGATGTTAAGTGGGAGTCTTCAGCGTGGAGGTGGATTAGCAGGGTCTGGTGCAGGGTAACCGCACGCCCCCTGGTGTTGAGCACCAGCGTTTGTGCAGCCACAACCAGAACCCTGATTCAGCTTCTGCGGATCCAAGGAACTAGGAGCTAGGAAATAAGCAGACCTCCCAGGAGCTGTATAGGGAGGCTCTGCAGCAAGGGTGTATCCAGTACTAGAAACAAGACAAAGCTAGAACAGGCACCAAACATGAAAACAAGACATAACTAGTAGAACCCAGAACCAGAGAAGGATAGGAAGCTAAACCCAGAACATGACACAATACATAAGGGAACATTAACTAAACATGGGCATGACTGGACAGGACTGAACATGGACAGGTATATACAAACTAAGACACGACAAGATAACATAGGCAAAACAAGAGGAGAAATAACTAAGTACTACATATGGAAATCATGGGGGTTTAGTCACACTATATGATCATACATTGCATAAGCCTGCCAACAACGCCAATGTACCCCATATCTGGCAGGTCCTACACTGCCTAATGTATACTAAAACATCCACAGATTCAGAACACATATATAGTACTTACCTGCAAGAAAGGACAGAAGCTTTGAGCCGCTGCCTGCAGGAACTCAAACACATAATGAAAGCTGGAAACATAAGGGTGTGGCACATAAAACAAACATTTAAAGGAAACCTGGAGACTGGGAAATCCAGGGACGAACTATAGGAATGAACCCAGAAATCCCAGCTTAAAGAAAACCAGACACAGAATAGAAAACCACAAACCAAGAAATATTAAACAAGAATAGCAAAAGGAGTACTGGATACCAGAAGCCATTACCAGAATGATCCGCAGCCAGGAACGGAACGTGACAGTCAGTCTCTTCATTTACCTGTCAGAGCACTCTGATTGTATGGCTTAAACCTACCAATCAGAGTGCTCTGAGCCTAATTGCAGGGCGGGGCAAGGCTTTATAAGTCTTCCCCCGCCCTGCAGAGCTCAGTCTGCGCGGAGCCCTCGCCGGGTGAAGATGGATTTTTTTTTTTGCGCTCAGGTTTTTTTCACATTTTATTGCGTAGGTTATTATGGATTTTTATTTGGCCTTTTTTGGGGCTGAAAAAAGAAGATTTTAGAAGAAATAAAACATCAAATGGTAAGTTTATTTTTATTTTTACAGGTGCTTAGTTAAAGGTCCCCCCCTCATTATTTTTAGGGTGAGTGGGGTAGGTAGGGGTTCATTTTTGGGGGGAGGGGGTGACTAGGGGTTTGGGGACCCCTATTCAACTGGGGGGCAGGGGGGTTAAATTTGTATTTAGTGCCCCCACCTGCCGCTCAGGGGTGGGGGCCAGGGGGGAGGACATTAGGTCCTCTCCATTTGTATTTAGGGCCCCCAACCACCGCTCAGGGCCTGGGGCCGCTCAGGGCCTGGGGGGAGGACATTAGGTCCCCCCATAATTTGTATTTAGGGCCCCCACCCACCGCTCAGCGGTGGGGGCCAGGGGGAGGACATTAGGTCCCCCCCCCAATTTGTACTTAGGGCCCCCACCCCTGAGCATTGGGGATGGGGGCCAGGGGGGAGGACATTAGGTCCCCCCACAATTTGTATTTAGGGCCGCCACCCACCGCTCAGGGGTGGGGGCCAGGGGGGAGGACATTAGGTCCCCCCCTTATTCTAGTTTAGGGCCCCCACCCAGCGCTCAGGGGTGGGGGCCAGGGGGGGAGGACAATAGGTCTTCCCCCCTTTTTTTACTTTAGGGCCCCCACCTGCCGCTCAGGGGTGGGGGCCGGGGGGGGGGCAATAGATCCTCTATTTTTTTTTTTTTTTTTAACAGTGAGCAGCCACAGGCTGCTCACTGTTTAATAGACATGCCCCTACTCGCGGTATAGTAATTTTTGCTTAGTATTAGTAAATTTGTCTGAAAGACCATTTTAGGTCTTTCAGCCTTTTGGCAGATAACTTCCTAATACCGTGGGAATTAGGGAGTTATCTACCAAGCGGCTGCAAGAGTAGTCCCGAAATGCCGAAGTTGCCAAAGTTCCAAAGTGCCGAAGTGGCGAAGTTCCGAAGTTCCGAAGTTGCCCAAGTTCCGAAGTGTCGAAGTGCCGAATTGACGAAGTCCCGAATTTCGGAATGCCGAACTGAGCTGAATATTTTCCCCATGCACATCCCTTTGATTCTCTTCCTGGTTAGGGAACTGCCTTCCTACAGGAAAAAACTAAATATTGTTCTCAATCCACAAAACAACTAAACAAAACACACAAAGCTGACGCAGCTACCTTGGAAAATTGTACATTTTTAGTAGTCTTGCAAAAGCAAAAATGAAACAGGTCAAAGGGTGCACAAGAACAGCAGAGATAAAAAAGAAGAAAAAAATATCACAAAATAGCTTCTGCGCAATATGTAAAAAAAATTCTTAAAATAGATTTGATACTTGTGTATTTATTATACCAGTCACAGAAGACCTACAAAAATGATTTGGCAGGGAACTTTTTAAATATTTCCATCTTATTACTATTATTTCTTTTCAAATGCATCATCTATATAAAGCACTAAAAATAGGTTGTTAGTACACCATAGTTTACCTTTAGGCCACAAATAGCAGCTGCAAGCTGAATTTAACTCTCACCTATTTAATGCAGATCAAGACATGCAGGGCCGGTGCAAGGATTTTTGCCGCCCTAGGCAAAAAAGATTTTGCCGCCCCATTTGCTCCACAGTGGTCCTGTAGGTTTAATCCCCAAGATAAAACATTGCCATACTTGAAGGGTTACACAAGCCTCTAGTAGCTGTCACGCAGACAGCCACTAGAAATACCTTTGCTACAATGCCATGTTTAGCTAAATGAAGCGTTGAAAGCGCATAGCGGTTGCCACTTATGCGCACCAGGTTCCCAATGCTCCTGTCTGAGGAACATTGGATTGGACCAGTGTTGCTCCATCAGTGACATTCAGCGAAGTAAGAGGGCAAGCAGTGCAGAGGGAATTGGTGCTTGAAAAGTGTAAGTAACCCTAACCCCCCCCCCCCTTTTTTTAAATAATTTTTACGATGGGGGGCTTGAATCTCTATTTCTTTTATCTGATTTATTGATTTTTTTATTTTTTTTATTAAAATGGTCCTTTCCCCCCAAATACAATCACTGATACTACTAGGGATGTGCATGGGAAAAATATTCGGTTCGGCATTCTGAAATTTGGAGCTTCAGCACTTCGGGACTTCGGCACTTCAGTTCGGAACTTCGGCACTTCAGCAATTCGGCACTTCGGCGGTTCGGCATTCAGAAATTCGGCACTTCGGCAATTCGGTTCGGTTCGGCATTCCGAAATTTGGCACTTTGGACATCCAGAAGCATCCAAATGTACGAATTTCCGAAATTCCTCAGAATTTGCATTCGGAACGAAACAAATTGCACATGTCTAGATGCTACATATATATACACACACATACTCACACACACTCGATGGTCCACACAATCACAATCCGTGACCAATGCACACACAAATTCAATGACTCAGTCAGAGTGAGGCACACACACTGACTCAAGCAGACATACACTGACTCATGCAGTCTAACACACACACACACACACAGATCCAAGCAGGCAGACACACACACTGACCCAAGCGGACACACACAATACTGATCCACACACACACACAAAGACCCAAGCAGACACACACACAGACCCAAACAAACACACACACTGATCCAGGCACACATAGATCCAAGCAGACACACACTGATCGAGACACACATACCCAAGCAGACACACACACCCTGACCCAAGCAGACAAACACAAAATACTGATCCAGACACACACACAGACCTAAGTACACACACACATAAAATGCTGATACACACACTGACCTAAGCAGACACACACACTGACCCAAGAAAACACACACACATAAAATACTGATACATACACACACACACACACTGACCTAAGCAGACACACACTGACCTAAGCAGAAGCACACACACAGGCAGACCCAATCACATACAAACATACTGACTGAAACAGACTGACACAAAAACACACACCATGAAGTACGCCACTTGCCTTCATTTCAAAAAGTCCTGGCAGCTTGACTCTCTTTAAGCTCTGCCCCCGCTATCCTTCCTCCCACTCGACCACGAGTGCAGGGGAGGGGGTGGGGCGATCGTGCGATGTGCCTGTGTGCTGCCGGCATGACAGTTGTGTAGGGGACGGCTCTCTGATCTTTGTGGCCAGAGGTTGAAGTCACCGGGCTATAGTCTGCAGCCATGTAAGGGCTTCCTAGCACCCTGTGCCTTTACCTGAAGCACACAATAAAGAATGTGTCCCACATAGACGAGCACTTCTTATTGGCACCCCCCTTAAGAAGCGCCCTAGGGGGCCGCCTAATCGGCCTATAGAAAGCGCCGGCCCTGAAGACATGTTAGCCCCAGTGCTGCTTTAATATTAAAGGAACACTTTAGTGTTAGGAATACAATGCTGTCTCGTTCCCCTTCCTCTCCCCACAACAATGAAAGGGTCAAAAATCCTTTAACCAATTACCTGTTTATAGCACTGAGATCCCTCGGTTCTAGCTCCATCTCAGCATCCTTCATCGTCAGTTGGGATCCTAATGCGCATGTGCGGCGAACATCATGTGCACATTAGGCCTTCCCCATTGGAAAAAATTGACTAGGAACAGCTTTCCTATGAGGACGTCCTCATACTGTGAAAACTACATGAAACTGCAGAAAGCGCCATTAGTGACTGTCTGAACCCTGCAATGTAAACATTGCAGTTTTTCTAACGTTTTGCATTGCAGTGTTATAGGGACAGGTACACTGTACGTCAATGATATGTAACATTAAACCCAACTTTAAATAATTATTTCTATCTATCAATTTCTCTATCTATCTATCTATCTATCTATGTGGTAAAGAACTGAAAATATTAATTTGTTGTGTTTGCAGCATATTTACTGAAATCAAAAGCTATTTCAATCAAACTTATAACAACATTTTATTTTTAAACATTTTAACAGGTCACGTTACATTTTAACATAGGACCTCTCATTTAAAAGCGGCTTCACAAGTGTTGCATCCATTGAACTTGTAAGTTTTTGGACAGTTTCTGCTTGAATTTGTTTGCAAGCAGGGACGGACTGACAGCCTTCTGGGCCCCCGGGCAAAATCGTATCATGGGCCCTACAAAGAACAAATATTAAGTATTAAAAGGGACCTATAATCACCAGAACAACTACAGCTTAATGTAGTTGTTCTGGTGTCCACAGCCAATCCTTGCTGGCTTTTCAGAGAAAAGGCATTGTTTACATTACTACCTAGAAACACCTCTAGTGGGAGGCACTGATGTTCAACGTCCCTACACACTGCATGGAGACTTAAACACTTCCCACAGAGTTGCATTGATCCAATGCATCTCTATGAGGAGATGCTGATTAGTGCAGCAGGCCTTTTGCCGCGCATGTGCAATTGCCTCCCAATGCTTTTCTATGAGAAAGCATTGGATTGGCTGAGATCATCACATCTGACAAAACCGGCGCAGCACAGGAATAAAGTTGAGTTAAAACACTTTTTACTCCTCTGACAGGGGGCCTTTTAAACTATGCTTTCAAAAATAAAGTGTCAGAAATACACATTTGTATTCCTGATGCTATATTGTTCTTTTAAGTAAATGTTAAATATATCTTTCAAAAAACCCGGTCAGGTTTATTCTCTCAAGCAAGAATTGCTGGGGAAAGTGAATTTTAAATTATAGGCCTAAATAGTTGTATTAGAAAAATTCTCCAGGCCAATTTTGTTGTTCACTTTGATTATTTAGGCATTCAATTTGAAATTTGAAATTCAGTTTGAATTTCAAAAAATTCTTGCTTTAATAAATCACCCTGTGTCCTTTTACAATTTAATATTATTATTCTATGTGTCATAGTAGGAGTACATGTGTGTGTAATGCTGATGTGTGTAAATCCTACAGCATAATTTGTGTAGTACCAGAGAGTATGAAATGCCGACCGTTACTTGCATGTAGTAAATGTGTAAATGCATTGTTCTATGAGTAAGTAGAGCAGATGTTTGTAAAAGCAGGAGCTTATTTGTATGGAACGTTGAATGTGAATGCAGGGGTGTATTTTGTGGAGGACTTGTGTGCGAACACAGGGGAATGTTGGTGTATGAATGCCAGTGTGTATTAGTGTGGAAAGTCTGCATATGAATGCCAGTATAGATCTGTATGGATTGTCAGTGCGTGAATGCAGTATGCTTGAACAGTGTATATGTGAATGCTGTACTGTCTGTGTATGTGTGCAGAGTGTAAGAGTGTGAATGAGGGTATGTATCAGACATCTGTCTGTGTATGTGTGAACGAGGGGTGCATCTAAAACCTGGGTCAGAGTGTGTGAATGAGAGGTGTATTTGTGTGTATGTGAATCATATTAAGTCAGTGTCAGCATATGTAATGAGGCATATCAGGGCCGTCTATAATATGAATAGGACCCTGGGCAAAGCATTTTCTTGGGCCCCCTAGGCCCTGCCCCTTCCGCCCGCCCCAATTACGCCCAACCCCCAATCACACTGACAGACCTTCTGACACATACACACACAGAAAGATATATTAAAACATTCGCAGATACATACTGACTCACATACACTGACACACAAATATATACTTATATACATTTAGACATACTGACACCCACACATACATACAAACACACACAGACACATACACTGACAGATATACTGAAACACACACAGACACATACACTGACAGATGTATTGACACACACAGACATTCTGACACACACACAGGGATACTGACACACACAGGCATACCAACATACACACCGACAAGCATGCTGACACACACGCACACTGACATACACACACACACACACACAAACATACTGACACACACACACACAGACATACTGACATACACACACAGACACTGACATACACAGACATAATGACACACACACACAGACATACTGACATACACACACAGACACTGACATACACAGACATACTGACACACACACACACACAGACATACTGACATACACACACAGACACTGACATACACACACAGACACTGACATACACAGACATACTGACACACACAGACATACTGACATACACACACAGACATACTGACACACACACAGACATACTGACACACACACAGACATACTGACACACACACACACACTCACACACACACACACATACTGACATACACACACACATAGACACTGACATACACACACACACAGACATACACACACACAGACATACTGACATACAAACATACTGACACACACACACACACATTTAGCCACCCTCCAGGTTCTTACCTTTTCCTGGAGGGTGGTTTCCCTGGGGTCCAGTGGCAGGCTGAGGCAGATGGGAGTTCTCCTCTGGCCATTCTCCTCCCGCGTGGCTGTGCTCTCCGGTGGGAGGAAGTGACGCGCGGCACTCACTTCCTCCCAGCCGGTACAGGAAGGGGCCCGGTCGCGCTGTTTAAGCGTCACAGCGCCCGACCGGGCCCCTGCTCAAACATGCTTACCGGGTGGCCCTTAGTGCATGGGCCACCCGGAGGGCCTCCTTAGTTGGCGGGCCGGTGCGGCTCTGTGCAGCCGCACCGCTGGGTACATGGGGGCTGCTCAAATCGCGGGGCCCACGGGGCAGCTGCTCTGGGGCCCCCCAGGAGCAACTGGGCCCGGGGCAGCTGCCCCGTTTGCCCCGCGCTAAAGACGGCCCTGAGGCATATTTATACGCTGCAAGCATTTTTGTTGTTGTTTTTTGACTCTCCACCTTCTTATAAGTTTCTATCTCTCTCAATCTTCACCAATCTGTATGTGTGTCTTCCCATTAACGTCTTCTTGTGACTCTCTAACACCACTTTTCACCCATTTCTGTCCCCCTCTGCATCTCTTACTTCTCCTTTCCAAATTACCCACATTTGTCTTTCATCTTACTGAAAGGACACTATAGTCACCCAGACCACTACAGCTCATTGAAGTGGTCTGGGTGCACTGTCCCAGGTCCCTTAACCTTGCAAAGGTAATTATTGCAGTTTTTAATAAACTGCAATAATTACCTTTGAGGGTTAACTCCACCTCTAGTGGCTGTCTACAAGACATCCACTTGAGTGACTTCCGGGTGATTAGGCGAATTTTGATCACCTAACTCAGGGGTTCTCAACCCGTGGTACGCATACGCTCACATTAGTACTTCCCCTAAAAGAATTACTATCCTGTTTTGCCACAAGGCCAGACAGAATTTTGGATACTTTTTTTCTCACATTCGCTACAGCTGGGTGCCCAAAAGGTAGATGCTTTCCGATGAGGTTTTACATGACGCTGGATCTCATTTATGAGGTTTTACATGACGCTGGGTGTCATGTATGGGGTTTTACATGATGCTGGATGTCCTCATGCATAGTGTGAGGACGTCCAGCATCAGTTAGGTCAGTGGTTCCCAAACTTTTTTCATTTGAGTACTCTCGGCAGCCCATCCCTGCCTGCACCGCCGCCATTGTCTTTTTTTTTTTTTATTTGCATATCGCCCTGGGTACGCAAATGAAAAAAAATAGGTAATAGCGGCGGTGCAGGCAGGGAGACCCTGGGTCAGAGGAGAAGCAGAGGGAGTCTGGGGCAGAAAGCAGGGGAGTCTGAGGCAGAGAAAAACATGAATTTGAATGAACAGCAACTATATTAATAACAAACATTTCACTAATTTGAGGGGTACAATTTATGGAAATGGGCTACCAACGGGAACTCAAGTGAAAAAGGTTGTGAACCACTGATCTAACTGATGCTGGATGTCCTCACGCTATGCATGAAGACGTTCAGTGTCAAGCATTATGCATGTTTTCCTATGGGGGGGGGGGAGTACTAATGTAAACGCGGCCATTGCTGTGCATGCGCATTAGGTCTTAAAGGAGCGGAGGTGGAGCCTGTACCATGAAAGAGGGGCAACGGCACTGGAATCCGTTTTTAACCCCTTCTGCACTACAGGAGGGAGGAATGTGGGGAGGGCAATATAGGGAGCTAAAACAACTTTGCTTCCCTGGCACTATAGTTTCCCTTTAATTTTTTTAAACAATTTGATCATTATTATTTTTTTTTATTTCATCTTTCTTAAATTTTGGACAATATAAAACATTCATGACACATTTACATATTCCTAAGCATAGGGAACTCGCTTAGACAGCAAAATAAGTAATATATAGGGAGTTGTACAAAATAAATGATGTAAGCAGGCAAGCAATATGGTAATGGCACCTTAGTAACAAATAACAATTTAAAAAAAATCCCTATTAGTGGAAAACTCATGAGTGCCTCTGCCCTGTCTAACCCCTTCACCCCAATTCTGCTTACCTGTACCAGCCTGAGTATTTTTCCTCCTTCCAGCTTGGGAGGATCTGCCGTTCTCACCCTCCATCCATGCTGTGAGTGCTCCGTGTGAGAGGGGAGCAGGGGATGTGATGTCACTTCCTGCCCCCTCCCATCCCACACAGAGCACCGGGCACCAGCTACAGGGAGAGAGAGAGGGGAGACCTGGCAGTGAGAGCAGGTAAGCTGCCAGGTCTCATGCTGAATGGGGGGGGTGGGATTGCAGGGTGACAGGTTGCTGGGCCCCCCTGTATCACCATGGGCCCCTGCAACCTTCCTTCTGACTGTGGAGATCTCTGATCTCCACAGCAGAAGCATGGCTTTGCTGCCGGGCCCCCTGACTGCCTCGGGCCCTCGGTCCATGACCGAACTGCCCGACCTGTCAGTCCGCCCCTGTTTGCAAGATGTCAGAATAGCCTCCCAGAGCTGCTGTTTGGATGTAAATTGCCTCCCATCCTCATAGATCTTTTGCTTGAGGATGCTCCAAAAGTCCTCAATAGATGCCACGCTGAGGGTATGGTGCTCAGTTAGATTCACACGACGGCTGACTACATCCCACTTCCTGCTGACCCCTCTGATACACAACCCACAGATCTGGCAGGTTTCCAAGGCACAAACTGGATGTATATACGCCAATAGTGCATGGACACACGACTCAAAACCCTTGTTGACCTAATCCCCGACCGACAACTGAACACAATGGAGAGGTTCCGATATCACCAGATACACACATACTATACAACACATAAGGACCAACAACAATTGCACAGAATCCTCACACAGTTTGAGAACTGTACAGCTATGGAAAACTTACACAGGGAGGTATCAACCCTTTTTGCCTTACTAATGATGGGTGAAGACAATCGCCCAGCACAGGGGCGGACTGAGAACCCTCAGGGCCCCCGGGCAAAATAAATCAAGGGCCCCCTTACAGGCCCCACCCATACTCCGCAGCAAGCGCCACCCATGTCCCGCCTCCATGCACCGCCTCCAGCCACACCCTACACAATCTTTAGACACAAGGAACAAAAGTGCAATAATCCCTTCGAGGCCCCAGTAGAGACTACAATTGAGGGCTAATGGGCCATGGAGGGGGGTCTTTCTAGCAGAGGCTATCTCAGTGTCCTTTAGAGAGTGTGTTAGAAAGAATCCCCTCCAGGCCCCATTAGAGACTACAATGGAGTCTAATAGGCTTGGAAGGGGGTCTTTCTAACAGAGGCCATCTCAGTGTCCCTGCTGGAAACAGTCGCCTCCAGGCCCCAGTAGAGACTACAATTGAGGGCTAATGGGCCATGGAGGGGGGGAGCATTCTAGCAGAGGCTATCTCAGTGTCCTTTAGAGAGTGTGTTAGAAAGAATTTCCTCCAGGTCCCATTAGAGACTACAATGAAGTCTAATGGGGCCTGGAGGGGGGTCTCTCCAACACTCTGGTTCCTATTCACAATATAGCAACACAACATAGCTCACTAATACCTAGGCCAAGTTAGCTCCTCTTACCTTAATTACTGTTGCTGGCTGGCAGTCTGTGGGCTTGCTGGAAGGCTGTGGGTTTACTGGCTGCGGCTGGCAGGCTGTGGGCTTGCTGGCTACTGCCGGCAGGCTGTGGGCTTGCTGGCTGCGGCTGGCAGGCTGTTGGCTTGCTGGCTGCGGCTGGCAGGCTGTTGGCTTGCTGGCTGTGGCTTGCTGGCTGCGGTTGGCAGGCTGTGGGCATGCTGGCTGTAAGCCTAACTGGTGGCCTGTGGGCTGGCTGGCTGGCTGGCCGGCCTGTGGGCTGGCTGGCTTGCTGGCTACTGGGGCACTTGTAGATTATTTAAAGAAATAATCCATGCACAATAACCACTACTGCTCTGTGTAGTCGTTATGGTGCCAGGAGGGCCGGACCCCCCTTTCAGAGTAAGTAGTCAAACCGTTTAAGAACAGTTTGACAACTTACCTGGGGTCTGCTGGGATATGAGGCTGTAGTAGGGTATAGGAGCAGTGGTGCAATGTGTAAGGGGTGCCGTGTGTGTGAAAGGTTCAGTGTGTGTGAGGGGGTGTAGTGTGTGAATGTGAAGGGTGTGTGGGGCAATGTGTGTATGAGGGGGCTGTGTATGTGTGTGGCAATGTTAGTATGGGGGGCTGTGTGTGTATGGGTGGGCAGTGTATGTGTGTGTGAGGCAATGTGTGTAAATGTGTATGGTGTGTGTGGGTGTATGGGGGGGCAGTGTGTGAATGTGTATGGTGTGGGGGGGCAGTGTATTTATGGGGCTAGAGTTCACTCTCACCACTGCGACCACCAGGAATCCCTGGTGGTCACAGTGTTGAGAGTGAACTCTAGCCTGTAGCTCCAGGGCTAGTTTACTCTCGCAAGAGCCGTAACGTTGCCGTGATAACCGCGGCAACGATCTGTGCTCGCGCAAGGACCCAGAGGAGCTGCAGGCTGAGCTCCCGGGTCCTCTCTTCCTCCCTCCCCTGCCGGCTGCCCGCACGGTGCCTGCGGACAGGGGAGGGAGCAATTGCCCTCCTCTTACTCCCCCCCTCCCCCTCCTCTTACCCCCCTCCCCCTCTTCTTACCCCCCTCCCTTTCTCTTCTTACCCCCTCCCTTTCTCTTCTCCCCCCCTCCCTGTCTCTTCTTACCCCCCCTCCCTTTCTCTTCTTACCCCCCCTCCCTCTCTCTTCTTACCCCCTCCCTTTCTCTTCTTACCCCCCTCCCTTTCTCTTCTTATCCCCCCTCCCTCTTTCTTCTTACCCCTCCTCCCTCTCTGTTCATTCCCCCCCTCTGTTCATTCCCCCTCTCTCTGTTCATTCCCCCCTCTCTCTGTTCACTCCCCCCTCTCTCTGTTCATTCCCCCCCTCTCTCTGTTCATTCCCCCCCTCTCTCTGTTCATTCCCCCCTCTCTCTGTTAATCCCCCCTCTCTGTTAATCCCCCCTCTCTGTTCATTCCCCCCCTCTCTGTTCGTTCATCCCCCCCTCTCTGTTCATTCCCCCCCCTCTCTGTTCGTTCATTCCCCCCCTTCCTCTGTTCATTCCCCCCCTCTGTTCATTCTGATCCCCAACCCCCCCCTCCCTCTGTTCATTCCCCCCCCTCCCTCTGTTCATTCTGATCCCCAACCCCCCCTCCCTCTGTTCATTCCCCCCCTCCCTCTGTTCATTCCCCCCCCCCTCCCTCTGTTCATTCTGATCCCCCAACCCCCCTCCCTCTGTTCATTCCCCCCTCTCTCTTTGTTCATTCCCCCCCCCCCCGTTCTTACCCACCCCCTCCCCTGTAGCGTGGCCGAGCTGCTGTGCGGTCCGCGGTGCCCGGCCGGAGTGATAGGAAGGTGCACCTTCCTGTCAGTCCGGCCGGGTACAGGAAACAGAAACTTCTGTTCCGCGCGGAACAGAAGTTTCTGTTTCCTGTACCCGACCGGACTGACAGGAAGGTGCACACTGAGCACCTTCCTATCACTCCGGCCGGCACCGCGGACCACGCAGAAGCTACAGGGGAGGGGAGGTGAGAAGCTGCAGCCGCCTGAGGCTCTTAAGAGAGCGCTCAGGCGGCTGCAGCATTTAAAGGGGCGGCCGGGCCCCCTGATGGCGGGCCCCCCTCCCGGTCGGGCCCTCGGACCATGTCCGAAGTGCCCGACCGGTCAGTCCGCCCCTGGCCCAGCACCATTTTTTCACCAGATGGGAAAGGGAAGCAGGAGTAACACTAACAGAGAATGAGTGGAACAAAATATGCACCGTAACACACAAATGCTCGATAGGAGCAAAGTACCAGGAGCTAAGTTTCACACTCCTGACCTTGTGGTACAGAACGCCAGATGTGCTGCATCGAATGAACCCTGATACACCTGAAACCTGCTGGCGGTGTGGGGAGGGGGACTAACGTACATGTGTGGTGGTCATGCCCTGTACTGACCCTATTCTGGATAATGGTAAACACAAAGACACGAGAGATCACGGGCACAGACCTCACGCAGGGGCCCTAGACCCAACTTTGTGGTAGCTGAGTGGCGTGCCAACTTTCCAGCAGTGGATGGCCAAGGTGGAGGAGATACACAGCATTGAAAGCAAAATGTGTCCTGAAATGGTTCCCATGGACGAACTTTGTTCATAAACAGGGAACACTAACCTAGGCACCCACATAATACAGCACGGTCAGGTTGCAACAGACGGGGTATGGAGGACAACCCCAATTTGACCAAGGGAGCTGAACCACCCCCTTGTAGAATAGGGGGCCACCCGGGGTGCCCACTCATCTGATCAGAAGTACCAGACACAGAAGTGCTGAGCCAGGAATAGGGGTCATGGGATGGTGGCCAAAACACCCCACCATTTTGTTTTTAAATTTCCCCTTCTTATTTCTCATACGCCCCCACATTTCACCACCTCATCTTCATACCCAATTAGAAATAACCACACCACACTATCCTACGCATAACACCATTGGCATACAAAATACGTAGCTGGAACCTGAGACCAATATACAGGAAGGCATAGCAGTTAGAGAAGGTCTCAAACCAAAGGTTGATACTTGAGGTACTGCCTGAGGTACTGCTAGTAACACAAAGACCCGCTAAACTCCTTGAGAACTAACACAAACCAACAAAAGGGAGGGACAGGGGGAGGAGGAAGGGAAGGGAAAGGAGAAGGGGAGGTAGAGGAGGAAGCAAGTAAGTGGGTTCATAAGCTCAAATACGTCTGCTGTATGCTCCTGTATGTTGCAAAATACTGTTACAAATTTCCTGTATTACTTAACGATAAACAGAAAATCAAGATTGTAAAAAAAAAAAATATATATAGAATATATAGTAAGGTGTTGTTTTACTCAAAAGAATGTAATTGTTGAGTTATAGCAGATTCCCTATAGTTTTGGTATTTTTACAATATGAAAACAGGAAGGGAACATTTGGGAATGTGATATTTTGGTACTGAACACGCTTGGTTGTTTTTCTAGCTAGTATTTATATAATTTTACTTCTATGAAAATGTTAATATTACTATCAAGCAACCATATTTTTATTTGAAGAGGAATTTACAGAAACATACCTCTATTTTCTGCTGTGTCCTAGAGATTCTGAGAGGGGAGATTACAATGAACAATGGAAAAATCAATGGGATTCCTATAAGAAAAATTATTATTTTAAAGCAATTTAGGTAGAAAACTTTGGGAACGAGTGTTATCTAAACAAGACACAGTGGTTTTTGATAGTATGAAAGATTGGTAAATAGGAGAAAAATTACCTCTTCACAAAATATGGCTTAGTCGGCAGTATTAGTCTCTCTTCATAATTTTTCATTTAAATTAAACACAAAAAAATGTGATGCAAATTTATTCAAGCAGCATAAAAAAAAACGTGGACATGTCTGATTAGGTATAATTTTAGCTCTTCGGCTCTTGTGTTAACACTAAGCGATGCTTTACTCTATGTTCGTTAAAAGTAAAATTAATGGCAGGCAGGCAGCTTCTCATTTATAATTGCTTCATTATGCTGTAGCATCCTCTAGACAATTATGACTTGCTGCAATTGTACTGGTACAACACACGCACACACATAGAGCTCGACATCGAAGCATACATACATTTCTCATTCATTCACTCTTTATCTGTATGTATGTGTGTATGCATGTATGTCTATAGATATATGTATATTAATATACATATATATAATATACACACGGACGGGCACTTAAATATATTTTCTATATTTATTATGTGTGTAAATATATGTGTGTGCTTAAATGTGTACATGCCAGAACTACATACAGTAAGCCAGACATAAAGCATATAAATATACAAATGCCTGCCATTCTTTTTGTCTTTCCTTATAGTTGTATGTGTGTGCGTGTGTATGTGTGTTTGTACAAATATATCTCACACACAGGTGCACACACAGAGATTCTTGTAATGCATGTGAAATTTAATCCGGTGACATACAACTGAACATGTGAACAGGACTATCAACAAACACATACATTCTAAAACTTGAAGATATTTATAGCAACATTCATGTGCTCATAAACAGACTGATAAAATGAATGCACAAATAAACAATTCATATTTACACATATTTATCTGCAAAACAATCACTGTGAAAATGTATTATTATATGAACTCATCATTCATTTATATTCTAGGGTATTTCATGTGTGTATAATATACTATATATATATATATACATGTAGTTTAACATATTGTTTTGGGGCATTATTGCTCAATAATAATAATAATATGCAGAGCAATTGTCTTTCTAACAGCGCACTGCTCAGCTTGCAGACACCTCACACCTCCTCGGGAAATTTAAGTCACACAAAATAGGGATGAAATTCTGCACACATCACATCAAGTGTTTGCTGCTCTTGGAGAGTTGTTTAAAACAAAAGCTTTGTCGAAAAGCCCCAAGAGACACACGGCTAGTTATAAAATAGAAACACAGCTCTCTCCTGTTTCTACGTTTCAGCAGCAATGTCTAGGCTTTAACATTTCCCTCGCCTTACTCTGTGATCCTTAAAAAGTTTAAATTAATGACAACCTTGGAGAGTCTCATTAATAATTGCTTCATTATGCAATTGCACACTCTTGACAATAACAGTGTTTGGTGGTGTATTTCTAATTATGTGGCATTTTCAGCTCGCTAATAAGGCCTGGATAATTCCATGATGGAAAAGGGTTTTCTCCCCCGAGTGCCAATTTTCCTACTCAGCGCATTATGCAGTTGTGAAGCCCTGTTGGAGAAATTTTAGTCCAACTTAACTGACATGACCTGATCTGTGTAATAAAATCTCATTGAAATTGCTATATGTAATTTGTTTTATATGTATAAGGAAACTAATTAGGTATCCTTAATTCTCGAGAGTAGTTGGAATGCTTTATATACTACCCTCTCCTGGTGTACTGTATGGATTTGGCCATTTATCCACCATCCCTGTGGCAAGGCTTAACTCTACCATGCCGCTCACAAAGATCACTTCCAGTGCTCACTTCTGTGGTGTCATTTATTTCTCTCAGCCATTATCATTCTTAGAGTTTGGGGCACCACCAGAACCCAAACTGTGAATTTCTGCCAACCCACATTTATCGTAACATATTTAAGCACAGATCACTAATGGATACAAAACACCAGGGAAATGTTCATTGTATGCATCTGTAAGTGGTGCTTAAACACGGTTTGCTAAATGTTGGTTGGAAAAAGTGCATCTCTTTCCATGCATCTGTCTAGTCTGCTTGCTTTATACTCAGAGTCACGTTAAACATGATGCACTTACTGAGGTAGGACCCCGATACTCACTCCATCGTCTCCTGTGTGTTATTTTCCCATAATCAGTATGAACCAGAAAAGCACCACTTTTATGTTTGTTTGCGATAGTTTCAGAAGCTGAGTAAGCAGCATATTCAGTACAAGATCCTCTGTTGCTAAGCCATGCATACCCATTTTAAAGCTGTTCCCCACATTTTCCCCATTTCTCAATGCTAGTGCCCATCTCATCATAATGAATATATATATATATATATATATATATATATATATCTCACAACAATATGTGATAATAATTCATGATTATAAACACTACCTTAAAAATAAACACAGACATAGTTCTCGAGAGCTTGAACTTTAGTCTTCACTTTGTCTCACAAGGGGTTTCAGTGCAATATGAAATTAAAGAAACAAAAACAATATAGTGTAGCATATACAAAATTAGCAAATCCAGAGGAAATAAAAAAGGTAACTCACATTTAACAGTGATATGAAAGAGCTCAATTAAATCAGCACATAGCAGTATGTTCACTGCATTTGAATATAGAGACAGTGGATATCCTCAAGAGCAGCAGCAATAGTGTAGAATCTTTGGATTACTATAGTAATAGGAACAGAAAAATGGGCAATCACATATATCATGCTTCTTCTAAGATCCAATAGTACCACAAAGAGCAGTACAATCTATATATGCTGCTGGTTGATATCCTCAGAGGTGGTAGGTAAAAATGGAACACAAAGGAAAGTGCATATAGTGCACTTATATTCAAGGTTTTGAGCTATCAATGTTTTGAGCTATCTGTTGCTCCTAATTCCAAGCACACAGTGGTATAATCTCCACCAAGGATTTGTAAGAAAACTGATGGTTTGGGAGTATCATCCAGTAAGATCCAGTAGGCAGTCAGGAAAGGATATGATCCAGTACAAAGAAATATAAAACAAAACAATGCGTTTTGCCCATAATAAGGCTTGCTTAAGTGTTTCAGGTGTTTTGGGCTGTTTGCTGCCTCTACTTCATTCTAGATACTTAGCACTTGACCTACTCTTGTCTCCTTTTAATTAGTGTACCATTGCTTGGACAATGATCCAGCAACTACTCAACACATGCATATTGTAGTCAACACTGTGTGGGTGGGGATTTCATTATGAGTCCTCCATAACAATTGTCAATAACTTTCGGTTATTATATAAACCACATAATTTATATCTAAACATATCACTTTCCGCCGATGTAAAATACTTGTATTCTTGGTCTTGTGAAAATATTTTGGGTGTGATTTTAGACATCAATTTTGGCTCCTCCAAAAATATACACTCCATGAGATATCCTATTCAATGCACCACATTCTGTTAAGGTAAGTGAATGCACCGTGCAATTTACATTTGCTGCATCATAACGTTATAGACGTTATATCAAACCATTTTCCATTTTATTTTGTCCATGAAGGTATCCATTTTTTTGTCAATTTTGGTTTCTATCTCAAACCCCTCCTTGATGACATGACCTCTCTAGTAATAACTGCCTTGGATGAACATCTGGTTGAGTTGTGGGCATAGGTTCAGAACATTTTAAATAAATCTGCACTGCTCAAGAAAAGGCAGTTTGACATTGGAAAGTTGCACCTACCTATCAAGTGGGAGATTAAGTGTGGTTGTCTTCGTGGAACATCAACCTCTGTGTTTTGTCCCCTAGACTGGTTTCCTTGGACCATATCAGATTGTCATGTCAACCCAGTTACCTACACACTAGCTTTATTCTATAATCTTCAGATTCCTAACACCTTCCACATCTTTATCCTTAAACTCTTGGTGTGTAAACACTTTTACTCTTTCTCCTTCTGTTCCTGATCCTGTTATGGATAACAATGAAATCCAAGATATTATTGCTTCAAGATTCTCCTGGTGCAGACTACAGCATTTGGTCTATAGAAGAGCTATGGTCTACAGGAGAGATCCTGGATCAATGCATGGATGTTTCATAGGCTGCAAAAAAGACTTGCGTCTATCAAATGCAGCCTTTCTCGCATTTTCTTTTGCTTTTGATCCAAGAGAAGGCAAAAAAAAAAAAACTGTAGCGGAGCTCCTGTACTCTGACCGAGTACCTCCACCCAGTTCGCTTCCTAGCCGCTTGCTGGGACCCTGAAGTGCTTCAACTCTCCCAGTCGCTGAGGCTCGACTGGGGTCTCTCTGGAGCTTTTCCACCCTACCAGACTGCAGTTCACCTTCCAGGCTGCAGTTCACCTTATCGTCCCCTCTACCTATTCCTCTCCAGCCCTCCATCCAGGTGGGTATTGTCCCCTCTGCCTATTTCTCTGCACCTTTCCTTCCAGGCAGGTAGGCACCTCTGCCTGCAATGTGGTAGCTCATGTCTTTATAAAGACACTTGCAGCTCTCAAGCCTAGCTCTCTTTGATTTGCCCCATGGCTAGAGGGATCATGCAGCCAGCTAACAGGTATGACAACTCTGTTACTGGGATCCCTAAAAATCCACACAGGACACACAGTCCCAAAAGGAACTAACATACACAGTTTTATTTTTACTCGGGACTAGCCCATATGATCAGTACATTTACATTACTGTGGCAAATTAAAATAAAATACAAATAACCAAATCATATCAGACAACATACAGGAAATTATAATAACATAATGACATATTTATGAAGGGGTGGGGAAGACAATAATGAAAACAAAATATCTCTCATGCCTGCAGAAGTAGCAATATGCAAACCTACCTTAATATGCAAAATTACCAAGCCTCGCTGTTCCGGTAGTGCATATAGCTGTTGCTGCCAACAGAAGGCTCTGTAAAGGCTCCACTGCCAAATCCACCTTGTTGGTAGCAAGCATCAGCAGGACAGGAGAGCACACACAACATATAACAATAAACAAACACATTATACACACCGTGTAGGAGTAGTTCAGGGTCCTACATAAAGTGCCCATATGAAACTCCAGGTGATGGCAACACCAAAAAAAACACACTTTGAAGCTCTTTCCAATTTTGCAACAAACTAGTAAAAACTCCTTCTCAACCCTAGAATGACAATCAGATTTCTCCTTGGACCAAGAAGCTGTTAGCCCACATAATAAAGATTTTACTCTGAATATTATGCTTTTCAAGAATTCACCGAGTCATTTAAAAATCTGTACAGATTCTGATAAAACCACCTCTTCAGGCAGAGAATTCCACATTTTTATTGTTGTTACTATAAAGAACTCTTTCCTTTGCAGTGGACAACATCTCCTTTCTTCCAGTCTAAATGGCTGACCTTGTGTCCTATGTATAGTCCTGTTTATGATTCCCAAACAATGGTTTGTACTGGCCAAGATTATATTTGAAAAAATTATCATATTCGCTCTTTGATACTGTTTTTCTAAACTGAACGCACCTAAATGTGTTAGCCTTTCTTCATAAACTAAAATCTTCCATTCCCTTTATTAATTTTGTAGTCTGCCTCTGCAGTTCTAGTTCCATAATATCCTCTTTAGAACAGGTGCCACAAATTACACAGCATATTAAAGGTGTTGTTTACCATGGATTTGCAAAGAGCCAAAATTATATTTTAATTCTGAGGATTAATGCCCCTTTTTATATAATGACAATACCTTAGTGGCCTTAGCAACTGCTGATTGACATTGGTTATTGTTGCCTCGTTTGTTGTTTAAAACAATTCCCAAAACCTTCTCATGTGTTGTTATCCCTAATTCACTACTGTTTTGGGTATAAGATGCTTGTGCATTATTTACCCCGAACTGCATAACTTTGCATTTACCTACATTAAATTTTATCTGCCATTTGAGTGCCCAGTCTAATAATCTATCAAAATCTCTTTTTTTGTTTTTTTTGGTGACATTCATGGGGTCATCCTCTGCAGGGGATGCTTTTAGGGTACCTGCTGCTTGCAGTGTTCCACAACATTCCCAGAATTGATGCTACTCAACTTCAACATATTGAATATTGTCGAAATCCTGGTTTTGAATTTGAATTTTCAAATTACAATCATCAGATTTATTCAATGCCACACAAAAATGATTCTGAGGTCAGTTCGTTTTAGTGAATTTAGATGTAAATGCCAGATTTTAGTAATCTCCCTTTGGCTACAGTATGGGTCTATCAAATATTAATAGTCCACAACTTTCTGCATTCTTACATACAAAAAGAAAAATTTGGTGAAATAAAACAAACCCTGTTTTATAAGTTTGCAACCTACTAAATGTTCTAGACTTGTCTGTTAGCTCAAATAATAACATTACTCTGTCTGCACATATAATGTTCATTAGTTTATGGCAGACAGAAAACGTTAACAAGATTAAGGAATTAGCATTTATAACATTTACATTCATCCATTCTGGATGTATGTAGCCACAAAATAATTATGGTATCTGCAAATGATATTCAACCAAGGTTATGGTACTTTCTAGTAGTTCTGTGTAAATCCTTGACCCTGTCAATATTTAATACAACCATTCCATTCTCAACTTGTAAAGTGGCTCTATCACCCCCCTCTAAAATGAGTATTACATTAAGATTGTGCAATGGCCCAAAGGCAACACAAATGGCAGAACAGGTGTCCCAACTAGATGTCTCAAATTAGACGCTTCTATATCACCTGAATAAATTAGATGATTACTGGAGGCATAAGAATGTTAAGATCAGGAGCATAGCCAAAGCTGTAGATTATAATACATTGCCACTCTTTATTCAATGTCTGCTGGCAACCATGCTGCCATAATGGAAAGCTAAAATTACATATATTGATGGCTGTTCCCACCTCTCAATATTGGCAAGAGAGGCTGCAGATATCCCCAGGGATGTATTGATCTGTTTCTCTTTATTTAACGATAAGAAGCTTGTGATGGAGGCATTGAAATTAAAAAAAAGCTCTTCAACTTGGTGCAACACAAAACTCTTGGTGGACCTATGCAGGTCAACTCGACTGGATTAACAGCAATACTTCCAAGCGGTCATGGAGGAGCTCTGCAATGACCGCAGCCTCGAAAGATAGCAACCTGTACAAACTAACCTTGTATTCCTGTCACTATAATGTTCATTTAGGAAATAAACTAGTTAGTAGTTTCAAAGCCCCTTTACAGAAAAAACTTTTTTAAAATCTTAATAAAAGATTCTATAAATTTGTCAATTACCATGTTTGTAAGATAACAGGTCCTCCATATGAATAATTGATTCTTTCCAGTCATTTAATTCCAAGAAATATTATGAAATTAAAGATTGTGTGCCTTTTGAAGTATTGCATTTGATTTAGCTGATCTGTCTTTAAGGAATAATAAAAATTACCCTTTTTTCATCCTGTATCAGTTGATCTCATTAAGGGAGTTACATCTTCCTTTTTTAAATTAGTATATATTATTATTTGTGGTGGTTATAAGTCAGTTGTGTGCCGAAATCAACGTACAGTTAGGCCTGTAAATGAAAGAGGGGCCACCAAGGAGAATAGTGGAATAAATAAATTAAATAAACAGTGAGGTGGGTGAGGTGACCGGAAAGAGAACGGCCCAAGTAAGAGGGGGGATAAAGTTTTTATAAGACAGACACTTCCTACAAATACAGTCCTGGTGGTCCAGTGGCTTGGAGCTCTGCGTGCTGCTTGGAGCCTTGCCATGGTAAACCATGGCAACTCTCTGACGGCTGCAGGACTCGCAAAATTTAGACAGGGTAGCTGCTGGGAAGGGAAGTGTAAGTGTGTTGCGGGCCCCCGGCTACCTGTTTATTGCAGAGGGGGCCCACAGCACACTCTCACTTCCCTTCCCAGCAGCTCCTGTCTCTAACTCTCGTGGCCTGTGTGCCGCGCGGAGTGTTACCATGGTAACCCGTGGCAACGCACTGATGGCTGTGGGGTGCGTGAGATTAAGACAGAGATGCTGCTGGGAAGGGAAGTGAGAGTGTGCCATGGGAGTGTGTGTCTCTATATGTGAGTGTGCCTATCGTAAGCCGTCTTACTGTTTGAAGATAAAGCGGCTTGGTTCAAGACCAAGAGTGAACTATTAAGCTGGTCAGACAAGCTCCAGAAATCAGAAATACTGCTGTTCTGGATGGGTACCTGTTGGCAGAGGGATGGAGCCTGAAAAATTCCTGTAAGCGAGAACAGAGTGTCAGCGGTGTTGGTAATACCCTGGATTTGTTCACACACTAAATAAAACTGAAACGTGGAGGTAAGCCAGGTAAATTTTTGGACAAAAGTCATGATGGTCAAAGAGGAGTAGCACCCTTTATTGACAATCTCAAATGCTGCCAAGTTGTCAGAAAAGCATTTTACTGCCTTCCCAGCCTAAAGATTACCCCAGGTGTGGGCAGCCACCACAATGGGATAGAATTCGAACAGGACAAAGGTTTCTTTGAAGGCAGGTAAGGAGGCAGTCTCAATGGGCCAATTATCCTTGAACCAATGGTCACCAAAAATTAGGGATCGACCGATATTGTTTTTTTAGAGCTGATACCGATAATCTGTGAACTTTCAGGCCGATAGCCGATAACTTGCCGATATTCTGTACATTTACTATTTTAAATAAAAATAAACTATTTCTAAAGGTAAATGCACAAAATATACATGCCACATGTAGTGGATGTGTTTAGACAGGGGAGATGTGTGTGTGTGTGTAGTGGATGCAGTGTGTGTTTGTGTAGTGTGTATATAATGAATGCAGGGTGTGTTTGTGTAGTGTGTATAGTGAATGCAGTTAGTGTTTGTGAAGTGTGTATATATAGTGAATGCAGAGTGTGTGTGTTTGTGTAGTGTGTGTATAGTGAATGTAGTGTGTAGTGTACGTAAAGTGAATGCAGTGTGCGTAGTGTGTGTATAGTGAATGCAGTGTGCATAAAGTGAATGCAGTGTGTTTGTGTAGTGTGTGTATATAATGAATGCAGAATGTGTGTTTGTATAGTGTGTGTATATAATTAATGCAGTTTGTGTGTGTTTGTATAGTGTGTGTATATAATGAATGCAGTGTGTGTGTGTTTGTATAATGTGTGTATATAATGAATGCAGTGTGTGTGTTTGTATAGTGTGTACATAATGAATGCAGTGTGTGTGTGTTTGTGTAGTGTGTGTATGTATATATTGAATGCAGTGTGTGTGTGTGTGTGTTTGTGTAGTGTGTGTGTGTGTGTTTGTATAGTGTGTATATAATAAATGCAGTGTGTGTGTGTGTGTTTGTATAGTGTGTGTATATAATGAATTCAGAGTGTGTGTGCTTGTGTAGTGTGTGTATATAATGAATGCAGTGTGTGTAGTGTGTGTGTATATAATACAAAGTGTGTGTGTGTGTGTAGTGGATGCAGTGTGTGTTTGTGTAGTGTGTATATAATGAATGCAAGGTGAGTTTGTGTAGTGTGTATAGTGAATGCAGTTAGTGTTTGTGTAGTGTGTATATACAGTGAATGCAGAGTGTGTGTGTTTGTGTAGTGTGTGTATAGTGAATGTAGTGTGTAGTGTGCGTAAAGTGAATGCAGTGTGTGTAGTGTGTGTGTGTGTGTAGTGAATGCAGTGTGAGTAAAGTGAATGCAGTGTGTTTGTGTAGTGTGTGTATATAATGAATGCAGAGTGTGTGTTTGTATAGTGTGTGTATATAATGAATGCAGTGTGTGTGTATGTGTTTGTATAGTGTGTGTATATAATGAATGCAGTGTGTGTGTTTGTATAGTGTGTATATAATGAATGCAGTGTGTGTGTGTTTGTATAGTGTGTATATAATGAATGCAGTGTGTGCGTGTTTGTGTAGTGTGTGTATGTATATAATGAATGCAGTGTGTGTAGTGTGTGTATATAATACAAAGTGTGTGTGTGTGTGTGTGTGTGTGTGTGTGTGTAGTGGATGCAGTGTGTGTTTGTGTAGTGTGTATATAATGAATGCAAGGTGTGTTTGTGTAGTGTGTGTGTGTGTGTTTGTATAGTGTGTATATAATAAATGCAGTGTGTGTGTGTTTGTATAGTGTGTGTATATAATGAATGCAGAGTGTGTGTGTTTGTGTAGTGTGTGTATACAATGAATGCAGTGTGTGTGTTTGTGTAGTGTGTGTATGTATACAATGAATGCAGTGTGTGTGTGTGTGTGTGTGTGTGTGTGTTTGTGTAGTGTGTGTGTGTTTGTATAGTGTGTATATAATAAATGCAGTGTGTGTATGTGTGTGTGTTTGTATAGTGTGTGTATATAATGAATTCAGAGTGTGTGTGTTTGTGTAGTGTGTGTATATAATGAATGCAGTGTGTGTAGTGTGTGTATATAATACAAAGTGTGTGTGTGTGTGTAGTGGATGCAGTGTGTGTTTGTGTAGTGTGTATATAATGAATGCAATGTGAGTTTGTGTAGTGTGTATAGTGAATGCAGTTAGTGTTTGTGTAGTGTGTATATACAGTGAATGCAGAGTGTGTGTGTTTGTGTAGTGTGTGTATAGTGAATGTAGTGTGTAGTGTGCGTACAGTGAATGCAGTGTGTGTAGTGTGTGTGTGTGTGTAGTGAATGCAGTGTGAGTAAAGTGAATGCAGTGTGTTTGTGTAGTGTGTGTATATAATGAATGCAGAGTGTGTGTTTGTATAGTGTGTGTATATAATGAATGCAGTGTGTGTGTATGTGTTTGTATAGTGTGTGTATATAATGAATGCAGTGTGTGTGTTTGTATAGTGTGTATATAATGAATGCAGTGTGTGTGTTTGTATAGTGTGTATATAATTAATGGAGTGTGTGTGTGTGTGTGTTTGTGTAGTGTGTGTGTTTGTATAGTGTGTGTATATAATAAATGCAGTGTGTGTGTGTGTTTGTATAGTGTGTGTATATAATGAATGCAGAGTGTGTGTGTTTGTGTAGTGTGTGTATACAATGAATGCAGAGTGTGTGTAGTGTGTGTGTATATAATACAAAGTGTGTGTGTAGTGGATGCAGTGTGTGTTTGTGTAGTGTGTATATAATGAATGCAGGGTGTGTTTGTGTAGTGTGTATAGTGAATGCAGTGAGTGTTTGTGTAGTGTGTATATATAGTGAATGCAGAGTGTGTGTGTGTGTAGTATGTGTATAGTGAGTGTAGTGTGCGCAAAGTGAATGCAGTGAGTGTATTGTGTGTGTATAGTGAATGCAGTGTGCGTAAAGTGAATGCAGTGTGTTTGTGTAGTGTGTGTATATAATGAATGTAGAGTGTGTGTTTGTATAGTGTGTGTGTATATAATGAATGCAGTGTGTGTGTGTGTGTTTGTGTAGTGTGTAAATAATGAATGCAATGTGTGTGTTTGTGTAGTGTGTGTCTGCTTGTATAGTGTGTGTGTATATAATGAATGCAGTGTGTATGTGTGTTTGTGTAGTGTGTGTATATAATGAATGCAGTGTGTGTGTGTGTGTTTGTATAGTGTGTGTATATAATGAATGCAGTGTATGTGTGTGTTTGTATAGTTGTGTGTATAATGAATGCAGAGTGTGTGTGTTTGTGTAGTGTGTGTATATAATGAATGCAGAGTGTGTGTATATTATGCAAAGTGTGTGTGTGTGTATTTGTGTAGTGTGTGTATAATGCAGAGTGTGTGTGTATTTGTGTAGTGTGTGTATAATGCAGAGTGTGTGTGTGTGTTTCTGAAGGGATGTAATTTGTGTAAAATGGGGGTGGGGGGCAAGCCTGGCAGAGTAGATTAGAGATTAACAATCTTCCCTGCTGAATGATTCGCACAGTAAATCGGGGTATCTCAGTAATGACTGAAGATCCTTACGTGTACACGAACCAATCCTAAAGAATCGGTCTAAATTTTCCCTGATGTGTAGTAGCTTTAGCAGGGTTAGGGTATAACACTGATGGGGGCTACTGGTGGATGAGGTGCCAGGGGATGAAAATCAAAGATGGCGGTGCCCACAGGAAACAACTTACCACTATTGCACCCCTGGGTCATTGTCACTTCAAGTAGTGATGTCATTAAAATATGCAAATATCCCAGGAGGTAACAGTGCCGCTTTAAGAGAAACATTTAACCACAACATTTTATTTTCAGGTTTTGTAAGAGAAAAATAATTTCATATACTGTATAAATGGGAAGCACTATGTTCCTGGTTATGTTACTATGCTCATAGAAACAGAATTGGGCATTTCCCAAATCCTTAATTATTTGTCTTGGGAATTAGGTTGATAACCATCTACATAGACTGTATGGAAAGAGGGAAACACTTAAAAGGGGCATTCTAGACACCATGACCACTGCAACCTACTGCAGCGGCTATAGTGCCTGCCTAGACTCCCTTAGCAACATTCCACTCCTAAGAGTCAAAACATTTTCACAAAGTTTGACACTTACATTAGTTTGAGCGTTAAGTCCAGATGATCTTCTTCACAGATATTGAAAAGTAGAAGTTCCCCTTCTGCAGTAGTATATGAATCACATCCATTTTTGGATGGAATTATTTGGCCACGGTTGTCAGCTATGTCCTAACAAGGACAACATTGATATATCTTAGAGGCATTTTCACTTTAGTTATATCTGTAAAGAGGTGCCAGACCACAGGTGGCCAGGGAACCCAAGTCAGTTTCAAACCTTTAAAAAAGAAAACAAAAAATACTCTTCCAACCATAAACACTGCACCATAAACCCCCCAGAATCTTGTAGTTGCTATGGATCTCAGAGTGCCCCTCAGAGTATCCCACTTCTTCCTCTGCATTTTAAAGCCAAGAGTTCTCCCCATCTGGGTGCAGAGCAGTAGTGTGAGAATGCGCCTACGCAGTACCTCTTACTCAGTTAATATAATTTCTTGGTGGTGCTGGAGCACAGTTTATTATAAATGGTATTATGCAAAACCCTGTAGCTTTGAAGTCACCAGGAATCTTGTTATCCAAGAAGCCAGGCATTCTTGGATAACAAGATTCCTGGTGACTTCAAAGCTACAATGCAGCATATGCCCCCCGCCATAACATAAATCATGATGTCAGTTTCCCCCTGAACCAAACTAGCTGAATCCAAATTCTTCTTAATGTGCAAACATAATAGACACATACTGTGTTTTTCACTATACCCATGACTACTCTAGGTAGTAACATGCAATTACTCTTGTAATACTTCTTGTAGAACTATAAATATACAAAAGTGAAACAAATCTCTATTAGCTTCACTTATTCATGTAACAAAAGTTGCAAAATACCACCGTTTTAATAATTAAAAACCCTGTTTCCCACTCATGCTCCTTTTCAGAAACCTGCAATTCTCTAATACATTCTCCATTATCCAAAGAGTTTGCTGATTATTTTGAGTATATATATATATATATATATATATATATAATATAATTATACATTGGGTATGTAATTAGAAAATTGAAAACAATGAAACAAAAAAGAGCTAATCACGGACGTGCGTCTTATATCTATTATATTTGAAAATGTAGTTTCAGTTATATCTGGTGGTTTATGGTTTTAGGAACTTAAATATCTATTAAGATCATTAATAAAACTGCCTTCTGGAGTGGGTTTAATTAAAATCCCTAACGCTATAATAATTTATTAAGAAGCTTGAAATCCGCCTACAAAACCTTTCTAGAAAGAGAGACAATTAAACTTCCTCTGTACAATATTATTATTTAATATTAATTAAATCCAGAACGTTCCATAATGTCTGTATAATGAGATAGTTACTGAGTGATGACATCATATGTGCATGATTGAATACAGGTTCTTAAAAGAAATATCACAATAATCTTAATTTGAACTCAACACAGTGGAAACACCATCCAGTCATTTTTGATTTTATATTTTTTTTCCATAACTTGAATTGTCCATATGAATAATGTCTACATTCATGGCAGTTCATTGTTTTGTTAACAAAATATTACCTTCTCACCTCTTAGTAGCCCTTTCTGTTTTTATGAAAAATGCTAAGTCCCAACTTGCCACTTTGACATTTATTCACTAAACCATAAATTGTGGAGAATGTACAAAGGAATTACAAATTCTAGTCCAAAATAGCAAAATTACAACTAAAAAAAATCACCATCTCAACAGTTTTTTGAGCTCAGCTGCTGTGGCCTAAAATGTGCACTTGTGTCTCCATTCCACCCAAAACCAAAATCATTTTGCAGTGTATTTTTGTCTTATGTCTATGTTGTCTATGTTCTCCAAGTGTCTTTCTTTTTCCCACTATTTCTCTGCCTGTCTCTAACTAGCATTTCCCACTGTCTGTATGTTTTATAAAGAAACACACACATACAGAGACACAAACCCACATATACCCGAGACACAAACTCACATATACGAAGACACAAACTCACACATACAGAGACACAAACTAAATCATACAGATGCACACTCACATATAGAGACACACACTCTCACATATACATACACACTCTCACACATAAAGAGACACACTCTCACATACACACACACACACTCACACATAAAGAGACACACTCTCACATATACAAACACACACACTCACACATAAAGAGACACACTCTCCCATATACAGACACAAACTCAAACATACAGACACACACTCACACATACAGAGACACTCACATATACATATACAGATACACACTCACACATAAAGAGACACACTCTCACATATACAGACACACACACTCACACATAAAGAGACACACTCTCACATATACAGACACAAACTCACACATACAGACACACACTCACACATACAGAGACACTCTCACATTTACATATACAGATACACACTCACACATAAAGAGACACACTCTCACATATACAGACACACACACTCACACATAAAGAGACACACTCTCACATATACAGACACAAACTCACACATACAGACACACACTCACACATACAGAGACACTCTCACATTTACATATACAGATACACACTCACACATAAAGAGACTGCTGTGAAATATTTCTCTGTCTTCCTTAATTATTTTTCTTTATAAACTGATATATATGGCTACAGGAAGTAAAATCTCTAGTGCAACAAATGCTCACACTAATGCACACAGACTTGTTAAATTGAAGCCCATCCTGTATTGTAAAATAAGCACACATGTTAAATGAATTCCATTCCACAGTGTATATTGTACACTCAGTTCAGTCGCAAGGTAATGAGGTGGAACAGCCACTGTGCACTGAACAACTTTCAAATAAATGAATCTGTGGTCTATACCTTATATTCCCACCATCAAATCATACATAATATAGGAACATGCATCTAAAGCAAAATCCATACAAGTAATGCTTGTCTCTGGGGTCTCAGTAATTTCATTTTTCTATTTTCCAAGTGCGTTCTCCTTAATAAATCTCCTGATGAGATTTTCTAAAATAATAAATATTTTATACATGTAACTCCATACCTGCAAACCTGCATTTATGACCTGGTTTTCATGGTTGTCACCATAACTTAGTGATAAACTGGTTAAAGCTAAAATGGCAGTTGCTATCATTAGCGACTACTGCATGTTTAAAGGGACACTGTAGCAACTCACATCACCCATAACCCTGCAAGTGTAATTATTGCAGTTTTTAAAAACTGCTATAATTACCTTGCAGGGTTAAGTCCTCCTCTCGTGACTGTCTACCAGACAGCGACTAGAGGAACTTCTGGCTTCTTAGACTACTTTTGGTCTTCTAAACGACGCTGGACGTCCTCACACTATGCATGAGGAGCTCCAGCATCGGGAGGTATAATCCGGGCCGCCTTTAGGGGGTGACAACCACAACGGGGTGACAACCACAACGGGCCCCACGTGTAGCAGCAAAACTGCTGCCGGTGCACTTGCACCGGGGCCCATCGGGTGGCCCATGCACTTAGGGCCACCCGATGGGGCCCATAGCTTCAGGGGCCCTGTCAGCGCTGTGGCCGTGGTAAAGCGCGACCGGGCCCCTTTAAAAAAAAAAAAAAAAATGCCGCCGCAGCGCAAGTGCTGCTGGGAGGAAGTGGTCACTTCCTCCCAGCTCACTCCACGCGGGAGGAGCGCGCGCGCGGCAATGAAGAGGGAGAGCAAGCCGACATCCAGTCCCATCAGTCCCAGCCAGCAACCCTCCTGCAAAGACAAGGTAAGAAACAGGAGGGTGGCTGGAAAATGAGCTGTGTGTGTATGTCTGTCTGTCTGTCTGTGTGTATGTCTGTCTGTCTGTCTGTGTGTATATCTGTCTGTGTGTCTGTCTGTCTGTCTGTGTGTATGTCTGCCTGTGTGTCTGTCTGTCTGTGTGTATGTATGGATGTATGTGTGTATGTCTGTCTGTCTGTCTGTGTGTATGTCTATCTGTGTGTATGTCTGTCTGTGTGTGTCTGTCTGTGTGTGTCTGTCTGTGTGTGTCTGTCTGTGTGTATGTCTGTCTGTCTGTGTGTATGTATGGATGTCAGTGACGTGTCTGTATGAATGTATGTCTGTCTGTATGTCTGTATGCATGTCATTATGTGTGTATGAATGTCAGTGTATGTATGTCTGTATGTCATTATGAATGTGTGTATGTATGGATGTCTGTATGAATGTATGTGTGTATGTATGGATGTCAGTGTCCGTATGTATGTATGTATGTATGTATGTATGCATGTATGCATGTATGTCTATCTGTATGCATGTCATTATGTGTGTATGAATGTCAGTGTATGTATGTCTGTATGTCATTATGAATGTGTGCATGTATGGATGTCTGTATGAATGTATGTGTGTATGTATGGATGTCAGTGTCTGTATGTATGTATGTATGTATGCATGTATGCATGTATGTCTATCTGTATGCATGTCATTATGTGTGTATGAATGTCAGTGTATGTATGTATACATGTCATTATGAATGTGTGTATGTATGGATGTCAGTGTCTGTATGCATGTCTGTATGCATGTCTGTATGTCTGTATGTCTGTCTGTATGCATGTATGTCTATCTGTATGCATGTCATTATGTGTGTATGAATGTCAGTGTATGTATGTCTGCATGTCATGAATGTGTGTATGTATGGATGTCAGTGTCTGTATGAATGTATGTCTGTACGTATGTCTGTACGCATGTCTGTATGCATATCATTATGTGTATATGAATGTCAGTGTATGTATGTCTGTCTGTCTGAATGTATGAATGTCTGTCTGTATGTCATTATGAATGTGTCTGTGTCTGTGTCTGTATGCCCTTATGCATGTGTGTCTGTATGTATGTGTCTGTCACTATGTACGCCTGTGTGTCTGTATATGTGTGTATGTCTCAGTATGTGTGTGTCAGTATGTATGCCTATATGCGTATCAGTATGTGTGTCTGTTAGTATGTATCAGTGTGTGTGTGTGTGTGTGTGTATCTGTGTCCTTTTGTATCAGTGAATGTGTTGTGTCTGTGTGTGTATTCCTGTGGGCGGGATTTGGAGGCAGTCTCTGTGGGCGGTTTTGGAGGCGGGCCCCCAGGGGCCCAGACCGTGAGCTCAGTTAGGGGCCCCAAAATTTCTGGTGGCGGCCCTGGGTATAATGCGTGCGCGTGCACATTAGGTCTCCACCGCTGGCAGGGGAGGAGCGTGGACAGAGCCTGACCCAGCGCCGAGGTACATTGGTGCTGTATTTAGGTAAGTGATTGAATGGGGTTTTAGCGATCTGATGTGGGATGGGGGGCGGGAGGGGAGGGGGCCACTGCAGGAGTCTACAGTGCCAGAAAAAAAAGGGTTTGTTTTCCTGGCACTAGAGAATTTCTTTAACTACAAAATGCTAAGTTTAGTAACTAAGCGCTAAGTACCAAGTAGCACCCGGTTTCCAAGTTAGGCGGTAAAAAACATCTGTCGCTATCTAACTAAAATTTAAACCGTTTGATTGAGAGTTCTCAATGCATCCTATTTAAAAAAATAAAATAAAAAATGTTTATATTTAAATAGCAATCCTACCCCCATAATAACTTAGTACATACTATATCTCTCGGGGGGCAGTCAGTGATAGGCTGAGAGCATCAGCTGGCACAACCTATCAATGAGCTCCTGGCTAAACCTTGTACTGTGGAGACGGAGACAAAGGAAGTTGGGGGTAGCAGTGTTGGGTGCTGGGAGACCCTCTTTAGAATTTAACAGTTTTAAAATTGTTTAGCCCCTGAAAATAAGACAGTGGCCAGACACTCCTCAGAGTCAGAGTGTTCCTTTAAGTACATTCAGAAACTAAAGTTTATCTGTGAGCATGGTGTACATAGTTTTCCATTAATACCTGTTGAAATCTGGCATGTGAACACTTACGGCAACTTGCTCAGAAAATGTGCTGAGTTTACTTTTTAAAGTGTCAATTTGCAAAATGGTAAATGCTAAATGGTGGTCGGTATCAGCAGAAGTGAATGGGAGTGCAGGGATAGATCAAGAAAACGTATCTATATTAATAGCTCCTACACATTATATCATATAATAAACTTCAATACATATATAACAAATACAGAAATGCAATATGGCTTTGGCTTTGAGATATGTTAGGGAAACATAAATTATAGTCTTTGGGGGGGCGAGTCATGGCTGCCGTATTGGATGGATGCATAGTGGCATTGCTCCTCAGAGCTTCTGATGATTTCTTGCTATAATTTTGCCTTCAAGTACGAGCCCTAAATATTGCACAATGGTTGATGCCATCCGGTTCATTTTTCTGCATGGATTGACCCTAGTATTACAGAGATTGGAACTCCTGGAGGCTGAGGCCTATCCTAACGACCAAGTGAGGGAGGTGTCTGCTCCCTATCTCAGCAGTGAACTGACTTTTAGAAGCCTGAATCAGGGCCCCAGTCCCCTCCTTTGGGACGTTGAGGGTTATCCTGGTCTATATGGGAATGCTTTCTGCAAGATGAAGCGCCTGGGACAAAGGCCAAATCGTTATAAGATGGCTACAAAGCTTACCAACTGTAACGGACCACCTTGCACCCCAACTGGTTACCTCCGTCAATCGCTGCTTCATAGTAATCCTTGAGTACCATAAGCATCGCAGTGGACACCATAACGACCGTAAAAACACCACAAACCGCCGCAGCTTGGTTCGGGTCTCGCTGTCCTCCACCCACCTTGGATCCAAGACCAGGATCCCGCTTTCAGTGGGTAGACCTCTCCTAGTCCAGAAAGCAAAGCAGGCTGCTCTTACAAGAACAATCATTGTAAGACAAGGGGGTATAGTGATTATAGCAATCCCCAGAGTTAATATAACTCTCCAATCCCCCAAACATGAGCCTAGACTTCATGAAGGGAAAAAAGAATCTGTTTAATGGTTGCCACAACTGACGTTATATGCAGGTCCCCATACAAGGGGGCACTCCCCCCTGGACCTGAGAGTAGACTACAGTAAAAACATATACACGATTACATTGGCTCTCAGGTCCAGGACACTCCCATTCAAAATAGGTCAATCCCTCCCCTATGCCTGGGAGATAATTGAGTCAAGCACTGTATTAAACTCAATCTCCAGGCACAAAAAACAATCATTTTTACAAAAATACCTTAAAACACACAAAATCCCCTGATAGCCCTGATCTGGGTGACCAACATATCCAAAAATCACCCAGATCAGTTCAGAGATTCAGGAATTTCCTGGAAGTCATAATTTGACTGACTGCCCGCATGGTCCCATGCCCAAACCAGTTTCAGAGAATCAGGGCTTGCGGTCGGTCTAGTTTGGTAGTTTAAAAACTAACAAACTACCAAACAGAGTCAATAGTCTTACCCTGGAGCTTGATCCCCTTGTTCGTGGGAACGTTTCGACTGAACAGCACCTTTCTAAGTGTTGTAGAACCGAACGCAGGCGATGCCGGAAGTCCAGCGATGTTCGGGAGTTTCTGTGTCCGTTTTCAGTTCCATGAGATTCATGCTCAAACACCGCTGCCTGCTTTCATCCCAACAAGATGGCCGCCACCTTGTGGTTGTCCATAGGAATTGCAGCCACCCAGACGAACACTTAGAACACTGTGGTGGAAATTGCTAAAGTAGCAATTAGGCTTAACAAGCTCCAGGGTGGTCTCCGGTTCATGCGGCTGTTCGGTTGCCGAACCAAATATAAAATCCCATGAACCAAGTCGGTTCACATAATTTTTAGAGGGCCCATAGTTTTTTGGTAAGAGGCTGGCCAGCAGGCCCCTCCAAGCACCCGTGACGAGGTTCAGTTTGTCACAGCGACCATAAAAGCAATTCTCTGCTGACAGAGAAATTAGCAGCATTTGATCAAATATGCCAAAGCTTCTAGGCCTGACTGCCCCAAAGACCAGGTCAATTGACACATGATTCTCACCATATGGAGGGAGATACGGGTTGGCACAGAGAGTGGACTTGGAAGTCTATACGAGGCATATCTGTCAAATCAAGAGCGATTTCTCAACAAGTCCTATCCAAGCTGAGAGCCATCTGAGGTAGGACCTCATTACACTACCCACGACTGCAGAGGGGAATCAAGTAGAGAAAAAAGATGCAGACAACAAACCAGGTCCCTATGCAGACCACAGAGGAGGGGGGACTTGAGCACTATTCAATGCCGAATCCATAAAGAAGTTGTGTTGGCTCAAGGTCAAGCTCGGGCTGGTGTGGTGCCCTGTTTAGCCCTACTCAAAGTGCCAGCCTTGATGGCCCAACTAAGCAAGCTCTGTTTTTATCTCGTAACATGCAAATATATATCAAGACCTCTATGAATTGAAGATACTTGCTTCTGAAGTTACCCCTACAGGAGAGACAAGCCTACACATTACTCCCATCTTGTGAATGCTCTCCTTCCCTTCATGTTCCTTTATATATACAATATTACACTATTATAGCTCTATTTTCTCTCCTAGATTGTAAACTATGCTCCAGATTGTATTATAACCATTTCAAGGTTGTACTTGATAATATATTTTATATATATATATATATATATATATATATATATCTGTGTTCGGGGCAACATTGAATTATAACGCTTGTTCTACTATTCAGTTGTGTTTGCTTATATTCATGTCTAACCTGATATCATCTCAATAAATCATTGATTGACAAAAATATGGTCTATTAGTCAGTTTAGTTTTTGCCATAATTTGATATTTTAATTGGTTTATATATGGCACATTATTAAAGATACTGATATTGTACTTATCACTTATTTCATTAGTATGATATCATTTTAGAAATAGCATTACAAATCTATATTTACAAACTGACCTGTAGACTTGTCCAGTTGGTCTATAAAGTCATCTGATTCTCCTGCCTATTTAACATTTTTGTTCTCTACTCAACAAGCTCACCACCTACCAGGTCCTTTGCTACTCAGGCTAATGCTTCCTCACTAGTTTGAGCACAGATGGGATGGGCTTCTGGCGTTTCCTATTTAGCATTAAAACATTAAAAACAGTGGAAGCAAGGCTGTTCAGGCTATGGCTTCCTCGAGGTGACTCCAGAAACTATAACCACTTCAGTGAGATGAAGGGGAACTCCAGACACTATAACCACTCCAGTGAGATGAAGTAACATTCCAGATACCATAACCAATTCAGTGAGATGAATGGGGACTTGAGTCACTCTAGACACTTTGTGAGATTAGTGTATAGCGCCAACTAGAATAGATGTCTATTTGAATCTTGTCTAGTTGAATCTTGTCAACTATTAATGATGACTTATTTTCAAACATTCAAGTTAGGGAGCACTTGGGACCATAATATGGTATCATTGAGATTAACTCAAGGGCTTTATAAAAATACTTAATTTTAAAAGGATAAATTCATTAGGATAAGGGCATCTTTGCAACTAATTGTTCTACAAACTTACATTTCTCAGTACATACCATTAGAAAACATACAAAAGAAGCAAAGTAAAACCAATGTGGCTTAGTACTAGGGTGAGTCAAATGATAAAAGATATGAAAAGGGCATTCAAAACAATTAAATCAGAGGGGTCAATTGTATATAACAAATATAAACATGCCAATAGGGTTTGCAAAAGAGTAATTAGCTGGGCTAAACTTGAAAATAGAACGCTGATAGCCAAAGAGAGCAAGACTAACCCCCAAAATGTTTTTAAGTACATTAATGCCAAAACAGTTAAGAGTGAAAGTGTTGGTCCTTTGGAAAGTGAGATGGGCGAGTTAACGAAGGAGGATCAGGATGTCAGGGTACCTGAAGTCTCTACCTCGGAGGAGGTTAGACTTCCCGACGGCCGTTCTCTCAGGGGGGCTGATTCATCCAATCCTCACAGCTCTCTTAGTCATTCCCACGCCGGCCGCGATAGCCCCGCTTCCTTTTATGACACGACGCTCAGGAGCCGACGTCATGACGGCAATCACATCCCGACCTGTCAATCTAGTTCGGAACAACGAATCAGGGCTCGGCAAGGGCGGAGTCATCAATTAGAGAACCAGGGTATAAAAGAGGGATGTGTGCAATGGTTCATTGCCCTGTCGTGGTTCTAGCTTGTCTGGTTCCTCAGTGCTCTTATGTCTATTGTTCTATTTGGTTTTGACTCGGCTTGTACTATCGTTCCTGTTTACCTCTCGTGTCCTTTGACCTCGGCTTGTCTCTCGCTTACCTGTTCTCTCGGTTCCTCGACCTCGGCTTGTCTCTGACCATTCTTTGCTTTCTCCTTACGTTAGTTCGGCCATTCTAAGGTCCGGTATACGTACTCCTCTCCTGTTCGTACTCTGCGTGTTGGATCCCTGTCCCGATCCTGACATTACGACAGGGCCATGGATCCTGCAGGTACAAACGCTCAGCTTGGTCCGCCTGACTCGAGGTTTGAAGCCATGGACCATAGAATGGACCAAATGGCCCTAGCGCTGCAAGCATTACTATCCCATCCGAGTAATCAAGCAGAGGAGATGCGTACTCCATCTATCTCTCTTGCTAACTCAGGCCTAGAGGTAGCCACAGTGGGAACTTCTTCCCATGTTACTTCCCCTTTACGGTATGGCGGTGCTCCGGATACCTGTCGAGGTTTCCTAAACCAGATAGGAATTCATTTTGAATTACAACCCCGCGCCTACCCTACTGACAGGGCGAAGGTTGGATTCATAATCTCGCTACTCATTGACAAAGCTCTTAGATGGGCTAACCCTCTGTGGGAAAATGATAATCCAGTAGTCTATAACTATAATGCGTTTATTACTACTTTTAGGAGGACTTTTGATCCCCCAGGGAGAAAGGCCAGTGCAGCTAGATTACTATTACGTCTTAGACAGCATAATCTAACCCTTGTGGATTATGCGCTAGAGTTCAGATCCTTGGCGGCAGAGGTCAAGTGGAATGAACAAGCCTATATGGACGTATTTCTGAACGGATTATCAGATGCGATCTTAGACGAGGTTGCCACAAGGGATCTTCCTGAAAATTTAGAGGAATTAATTTCATTTATTTCTCGTATAGATGAACGTATGAGACAGAGGCAGAACACTCGTGATAATGGTTATAGACCTTCCTTAAGACTAACTCCCGCATTTCAGAATTCTGAATCTACTATACTAGCTCTCCCAGAACCTATGCAAATTGGTAACACTCGCCTTTCAGAGAATGAAAGACAATATAGGAGAAGGGAGGGTCGGTGTATGTATTGTGGAGTAGGCGGGCATTTACGCCTAAATTGCCCTAACCGTCCGGGAAACGCTCGCACCTAAGTTTCTCCAGAGGACAGGCCTTGGGTGTTTCTATTTTGTCCTCTACATATGATTACAGGGATCATAGGTTACTACTACAGGTTTCTTTAACTTGGGAAAAGGGAGTACTTAAAGCTATGGCATTAATAGATTCCGGAGCAGCTGAAAGCTTTATTGATCAAACTTTTGTCAAAAACCACTCTATCCCATCTCAGCTAAAGGAGACTCCATTGGCCGTTGAGGCCATAGATGGTAGACCTTTATCAGATCCTGTGATTTCTCGTGAAACTATACCAGTTAAGTTAACCATTGGTATTTTACACGAGGAGGAGATATCTCTCATGCTTATCTCATCCCCTTCAGTTCCTATAGTTTTGGGGTATCCCTGGCTTAAAAAGTATAACCCTACTATTGATTGGGAGCAAGGTGAAATAGTCTCTTGGGGTCAGGGTTGCCAGAAAGGTTGTGTACAGAAAGTCTCACCATTGTGCATAGTGGACACACCTAGTAACTCTAACAAGCCCACAGAATTACAGATACCTTCCCAGTACCAGGATTTAAAGGCAGTCTTTGATAAGAGGAAGGCTGATACTTTACCCCCACACAGGTCCTTTGATTGTAAGATTAATCTCCTACCTGGTACTATGCCTCCGAGGGGCAATGTATATCCTCTATCCACTAAGGAGAACTTAGTCTTAGAAGAGTACATTCAGGAGAATCTAGACAAAGGATTTATAAGAAGATCCTCTTCTCCAGCTGGAGCCGGTTTCTTTTTTGTAGATAAAAAAGACGGTACACTACGGCCTAGCTTTGATTATCGGGGCTTGAATAAGATAACTATCAGAAATGCTTATCCGATTCCCCTAATTACTGAGCTATTTGATCGCCTTAAAGGCTCTAAGATTTTTACCAAGTTAGATCTGAGGGGAGCTTATAACTTGGTGAGAATTCAGCAGGGCGATGAATGGAAAACAGCTTTCAATACCCGGTATGGCCACTACGAGTACACGGTAATGCCCTTCGGGCTTTGCAATGCCCCTGCTGTATTCCAGGACTTGATTAATGAGGTTCTTAGGGAATTTCAACATGAATGTGTTATAGTTTATTTGGATGATATACTAATACACTCTAAAGAGCCTGAGGTTCATCACAAACAAGTCAGAAGGGTATTGCACAAACTCCTACAGCATGGGTTGTATTGCAAATTGGAGAAGTGTAGCTTCGACCAATCTCAGGTAAACTTTCTTGGTTACGTTATTTCTGGTGAGGGGTTTAAGATGGATCCTGTTAAACTCCAATCTATCTTGGATTGGCCATTGCCCAAGGGACTCAAGGCCATTCAGAGGTTTATCGGATTCTCGAATTACTACAGGCGCTTCATTAAGGGGTACTCGTCTATTATTGCTCCTATTACCAACATGACTAAACAGGGTGCTGATACTAAGACATGGTCCCCGGAGGCGCTTGTTGCTTTCAGTACTCTCAAGGAACAGTTTGCCTCAGCACCGATATTAGTTCATCCAGACACATCTTTGCCTTTCTTACTCGAGGTAGACGCCTCAGAGACAGGTGTAGGCGCTATTCTGTCCCAAAGGTTAAGTTTGAATAAACCACTGCATCCTTGTGTTTTTTTTTCCAGGAAATTGTCTGGGCCTGAGAGCAGGTATGATATTGGTGACAGGGAACTGTTAGCGGTAATTTTGGCTTTAAAGGAGTGGAGGCATCTGTTGGAAGGGACTTTACACCCGGTTACTATTTTGACGGATCACAAGAATTTGTCATATATAGGGGAAGCCAAGCGATTATCTGCCAGGCAGGCTCGTTGGTCTTTGTTCCTTACTCATTTCAACTATGTTCTCACTTATAGACCTGGTTCTAAGAATTCTAAGGCCGATGCATTGTCCCGCCAACATGAACCTTCTACTATGCCTGATGTGTTTTTTTCTTCTATAGTTCCCAAGCGTAATATTATTGCCAGCACTAGCATCAAGATTCACTCTCCGTTGCTGGATGAGATCAAGAAGTTACAACATCTGGCACCCGGACCTATTCCGAGGGGACCGTTACTTCGTTCCTCCTAAACTCCAACTGGAACTTATGCAGTGTTTTCATAACAGTAAATTTGCCGGACATCCTGGCATACGCAAGTCATGTTCTCTGATTTCTAAAGATTTCTGGTGGCCTTCATTACGTAAGGATCTTAAGGAATTTGTCGGGGCATGTGATGTCTGTATGAGGACTAAACAACCTCATACGCTTCCATGTGGGCTTTTGCACCCCCTAGAAATTCCTGTGAAACCATGGTCTTGTCTGGCTATGGACTTCATCGTTGATTTACCGGTTTCTAAAAAACATACGGTTATCCTCACAGTAATTGACAGGTTTACCAAAATGGCTCATTTTGTACCTCTGATCAAATTGCCCTCTTCTCCCGAATTGGCTGAAATTTTCGCGAGGGAGATTTTTCGTTTACATGGGATTCCTTCTGAAATCGTTTCTGATAGAGGTTCCCAATTTGTTTCCCAGTTTTGGAGATCCTTCTGTTCTCAGCTTGGTATCAAATTAAATTTTTCCTCTGCCTATCATCCCCAGTCCAATGGGGCTGCCGAACGCACCAACCAAAAGGTTGAACAGTTCTTGCGTTGTTTTGTTTCTGAACACCAGGACGATTGGGTCGGTCTGATTCCTTGGGCGGAGTTTGCGCACAACAACAGTGTTTGCGATTCTACTCGTTCTAGCCCCTTTTTCATGAATTATGGCTTTCATCCTTCCGTTCTTCCGTCGGCCTCCCCCTCCCAGGGGATACCGTCGGTTGATATTCATGTTGCCAATCTGAGAAAGTTGTGGGATCAGACTCGACAAATTCTTATTCATAATTCCATGGTGTCCAAACGACACGCTGACAAACGCAGAAGGCTGGCTCCGGTATTCTCTCCGGGTGATAGGGTATGGTTGAGTACCAGGAACATCCACTTGAAAGTTCCTTCCATGAAATTTGCTCCTCGTTACATAGGTCCTTATAGGGTTCTGTGTCGTATAAATCCTGTTGCATATCGTCTGGCTCTTCCGCCTGCTTTACGCATCCCGAACTCCTTTCATGTTTCTTTATTGAAGCCTTTGGTGTGTAACAGATTTTCCTCCACTGTGCCTTCCCCTCGTTCTGTCCAGGTTGAGGGTCAGGAGGAGTATGAGATCAATTCCATCCTCGATTCTCGGATTTCTCGGGGGAAGGTGCAATATCTTGTTGACTGGAAAGGATATGGTCCTGAGGAAAGATCTTGGGTGGTCCAGGAGGATGTGCATGCTCCTCGCCTTCTCAGGGCTTTTCATGCTCGCTTTCCGTCTCGCCCCGGTTCCTTCCGCCCGGTGGGCGTTTCTGAGGGGGGGGGGTACTGTCAGGGTACCTGAAGTCTCTACCTCGGAGGAGGTTAGACTTCCCGACGGCCGTTCTCTCAGGGGGGCTGATTCATCCAATCCTCACAGCTCTCTTAGTCATTCCCACGCCGGCCGCGATAGCCCCGCTTCCTTTTATGACACGACGCTCAGGAGCCGACGTCATGACGGCAATCACATCCCGACCTGTCAATCTAGTTCGGAACAACGAATCAGGGCTCGGCAAGGGCGGAGTCATCAATTAGAGAACCAGGGTATAAAAGAGGGATGTGTGTAATGGTTCATTGCCCTGTCGTGGTTCTAGCTTGTCTGGTTCCTCAGTGCTCTTATGTCTATTGTTCTATTTGGTTTTGACTCGGCTTGTACTATCGTTCCTGTTTACCTCTCGTGTCCTTTGACCTCGGCTTGTCTCTCGCTTACCTGTTCTCTCGGTCCCTCGACCTCGGCTTGTCTCTGACCATTCTTTGCTTTCTCCTTACGTTAGTCCGGCCATTCTAAGGTCCAGTATACGTACTCCTCTCCTGTTCGTACTCTGCGTGTTGGATCCCTGTCCCGATCCTGACACAGGACAAGGCAGAAAATCTAAAACAATATTTTTCTTCGGTATATAGGGAAGAAGAATATATAGCTGTAGAATTGCAAATCCATTACAGTAAAAAGGTGGTTTATTAACACAGGATAAGTGATTCAGAAATAAAAAAGCCCCAGGGCCAGATGGTACTCACCCACACATGCATAGGGAGCTTACTGAAGAAATTTCCATACTACTGTTTTTCATTTTTAAGGATTCTTTAATTTCAATCATTGTACCAGAGGAATGGAGAAAAGCAGGTGTGGTGTCTATATTTAGATCAAAAGCTTAACCTGCAAAATACAGACCTTAACATAGGTGGTTGGGAAATTATTTCAAGAGCTGTTAAGGGATAATATTCAAGAATTTATTTTGATCAAAAATATCAGTAGCAGGAATCAACATGGTTTTATTAAAGTCAGGTCATGCCAAACTTACTTAATTGTGTTGTATGAAGACGTTAGTAGTAATATAGATCAGGGTGATCCAGTAGATGCAATCTACTTGGACTTTGCTAAGGCATTTGATACACAAAAGATTATATGATTATAGTAAAAGTGAAATCAGTTGGGTTAGACAAAAGATTGTGTTCTTGGACAGAACACTGGATTAACGATAAAGTGCAGAGAGTAATTGTAAATGGAAAATGTTCAAATTGGACAAAAGTGGTAAGTGGAGTGCCTCAGGGCTCTGTCCTGGCTCTACTTCTCTTTTATCTATTTATCAATGACCTTGACGTGGGCATTGAAAGTAATTTGTTGGTGTTTGCAGATGACACATAAGATATTACTTTACCCCAATATTGTTGGGTCCTACACTAAGGTTAACATGGAAGATTTACATGCTAACTGCAATGCTTACTACTTAATCTGTTTTCAGAGACTCTCCTCAATTTAAACTTTCTTGTGGTCACCTCCAGAGAGCCACCTATAGTGGATGGGGTGCTCAGCCCAATAGGAATCTGGTCTGGAATCCAAATATACAGAAAAAAGGGTATTGGGATATTTTGTTCTTTAAGTCAGCACCAGTACTTAGAAATGCATGCTCCTGGTGCGCCCCAATCAACTTTATTCTATGTATATTTGGAATTCATTCAGATTCCTATTGAGCTAAGCACCCCACCTATCCACTATAGGAGTCCATTTGGAGGCAACCATGGGGAATCATAAATTGAGGAGAGTCTATGGAAGCAGTTAAGGCAGCAAGTAGCCTTGTAAAATGTAAAACTGAATTATTTTTGTGTGTGTGTAATCTGTTTTGTATATATTTTGGTCTTTACGCCAGCACCACTACTTAGAAATGTATGTTTTCTTGTGTGCTCCCAATCACTTTTTTTCTCATCCTAGGTTGTGTTTGAAAAAGAAAGAAAGAAAGAAAAAAAAAACGATTACATTCCTGTTTAATGAGTGAGTGTGCTGGATCTTTTATATTGTATGAATTGGCCCTCTTATTTCATATATGTTTGTCAATTAAGTATGCACAAGTGTGTTTCAATAAATGTGTTTGGTTATAGCATGTTCTTTATAAATAAAAAAAAATATTATACATGCAGCTATAGATGTCTATGCACATAACAACCTACACAATTCACATTTTAGTGTGTGATAGTTAGCGATCTGAGTGGCACGCATTACACTCTTTCTTCTTGTCTAATACAATAGTGTAAGATAAACGATGACCTCTTATTACATTATGTTATGTTGTTTATTCATCAAACAGTCATTTAGATGAATAAGCCCTACAGACTAACATAGAAACAAGTAATAATTCTCTCACATCAAATAAATAAGAACCTCTTGATGAATATACCCCCTTAACATTCAATTTTGTGTGCTTCAATTGACAGAGTATAATGAGCTAACTACAGGTAAGATGGTAAATTCAAGGACATATGTGCATTTATTTTGGCTTAGTCCACACTACATGACACAGCGTAATTGTCCTGCTTTCACAAAGAGGTGACAAAAGCATGGATCTTGCACAGGAAAAATGAGTTCTCTCCAAGGAGGGATTGCCACTCAAAATAAATAAGTAAAATGACTATAATAATAAGCCGGCCGCATATGTGTTGCTCAATACGGACTGCATATTGGTGCCATACATTTAGCTACAATGTTTTACCTAATAAATAAATTTCAGGGGGGCGGGGCCTGGACTTCATGGCGGCTGGACGTGCCTCGTGTGAGCTCCGAGCTCAATCTACCCACAAAGCTTGACTAATTGCACACCAGCCAGCCAGGACCCATATAAACGCCTGATATAACACATACCTACCTCAGGAGCCAGCCGAGGTGCCCCGGGTCTGCCGCCCGCGGGTGCACGGAGCGTCCGTCGAGAGTGTCGGGAGTGCGGCCTAGCAGCATCGCCGGACGGGTGAGGCGGCCGATCCCCCGCTCTGTGCGACCTAGTGCCCTCCCAAGCTTGCAACACAGCCCTGTTCCCCCCCCCTCTGGACCGGCGGGGGTTATCCCGGTCCTTCCTAGCCTGAACCTGGCACCAAGCGACTCTAATCACCCTAACTGACTAAGATAGCAGAATAAAACAAAATGGCGGCCCAGCTTACCATGCAAGGAGCAAACTCCCAGCACTCCGAGCCGGAACCTCTAAACACGGCACAGACCACCCAAAAGAGGCTGGAAGAACTCTTCACCCGCTTCTGGGCCAAGCTGGAGACACGACAAGAAGCAGTAAAGCCCCCACATCAAGAGGCTGACCGTGAGGCTGAGAATGGGATGGTGAGTGGGCCCCCTTTGATCATTCATGTCTCCAAATCACACGCACTTCCTCACACTAAGAGATCACCTAGGGGCAGAACCCCACGGCACCGTCCACACAGGCGGAGGTCCACCCGCCACGTGCGGCCACCAACCTCCACAACCTCCTGCTTACCCCCCAGAGGGGAGGACTGGGACCTTAGGAGCCCCCATGTCCGTGGCACGAAGGTGCTGGCCTATCAACCGGCCTGGGGCTGGAAGGACGCCCAACAGAACCATCCAAGTGCTATAGCCACCTTTGCCCTCAACACACGGGACTCACACTTCCCAGCCTTGGGAATAGGCTGAACTTAAGCCCGCTGCCTAAAGCTGTGCCGCCATTACGGGACTAACCACGGACTACAGTTGCCAATACTGGGACTTCCATACATGACCCACACAGGCCAACCTAACGAGGTTATACATACACACGTATACTGCAGCTGCCTAACCTTTATGTTTTTTAGGCACTTTTTTGCACTAGCTGGACTTTCTCACCTTCCCTTATATCGCAAGAACTGCCTGCTACACCCTGGCTAAACGTAATGTGACAACAAATGATATGCCGTTGCTCTCACCCCTTGCGAAGCTTTCTCTTTTCTGGCAATGACACCTTGTGTGTGTGTTTACCGCACCCGCATCTGTATTACTTCACTGGCTAGTCCTATTTAACGCGGTACTCCAACCAGGATTAAAACTGGTGGTGAAACTGTTGGTTTATCTCTACACTTAAACACGTGCAGCTGGTGCCTTAAGCATAAAAGTTGCTAACCTCACTAATGCACAGCTTTACACCTATAACCTAAAGCGCAATTAGCCTGGCTATGCGCATATATAGTATAACATGTTACACTACACACTACTGTTGTATACTAGCCTATATTTGACTAAGCTTGTTATTAATAGTGGCACTCAATATAAGTGCCTATGAGGTAATTGCTATAACAAACCTTGTTTTATTATCATTCATAGGCACTGTACAGTTTTCATCATTGTTTTTCCATGTTACCTTAAAAAACAAAAAGTGCTGAACTGTTGACATTTTACAACAATCTTGCTCTCAACATCAATGTATATTTTCGTTTAAAAATGTCACTGTGGGGGGGGCGGGGCCTGACCTGCAAGCAGAGCAGTCGCATGGTGGATGAGCTCCCACCACACAGGCTGTTTATCGGGAAATACCAGCAGATCTCCTGCCTGAATTAATGCCGGGGTGCGCTACCCTTACTGGGGGCGCCCTGGTGAATCATCCGATACCGGACTCGAGTGTTCCCCGCAAGCGAGAACTCCAGGTGACAGGCTGCGGCCTACGGTGGCGGCCTAGCAAGCTTGGGACGGGAGAGGCGGCCGATCTCCCGACCCAGCAGCGCACCAAAGCAGCCGTTCCCACACAAGAGCCCCGTCACCCCCCCCTTGGACCGGCGGGGGTTATCCCGGTCCAAGCCTCGGAGGCAACTGGGAGAGCACAAGCCACTAGAGCTACTAGACCCTCCTGTGACTCACCTAAAATGGCGGCGAACGCGTGGCCCCCGGACCCCAGAGACACCCATCATGAGCTGGAGGACAAGCTGGATGCAATCTTCATGGCTTTCTGGAGACGGCTGGAGCGCAAGATTCGTGAGCGCCAGCAAGCTGCTACCCTCCAGGAGCCACAAGCCCAACCACGCTCCCGTCGCAAACACGTGGTTCTCACGGTTAAGGGAGCTCGACAAAGACGGCGGCGGAGACGACCGCACTTTCCGGGTCGCAAAGCTACATGCCAGTATCCCGATGCAGTTGGGAATCAACACAGCCGAATAGCCACACACCTAAATCCCTGCTACCAGCCACGACCTGCTCTGAAGCTTCAGCAGTGCCTGCATCCCAAACCACTGACGCCACCTGGGAGCACCGAACAGACAACACTAAGCCTGCCATATGATTCTCCCAAGCCGGTATGCCTTCACCTACATGAGACACCTGGCCCAATCTTGAGACACTTGTGGCTGGACACTGGGATACCACAGCGGGGCGTAGGCTGATCTTGGGACAGAACCTTGTACTTGCAGTATCCTGCAGGGTGTCACAGTACTGCACCCATTGTTGTCGTATGATGTGGGGAGCATACTTCTTTATTCTAAATGGGGGTTGCACAGTCTGCCTATCATGGGGTCTTCTAGGGTTTCTATTCCCACTCTATTATTACCCTACGGTTATAATCTTGAATGCTTTACTTACAAAACAATAAATGGGTGTAGTTATGCTGGCTAGCAAGCACCATTTTATTGTTCTCTTATAATGTTCTCCGGTAATGCCATGCCTGATGCTCTTTGTGTTAGCAACGCACAACACTAGCATGTAACTATATCCTGACCTACTCAGCTTGCATTCTTCTTGTTCTACTTAACTTTTACACTTCAACAGTTACTTATCCTGACCAAATCTTAAGATTAATAATGCTGTTGGATACCATATCATATCATTAATTGTTATAATGTTGTCACTAGACTTAACTAACTCATAACTAGCTCTGAAAATCGTTTGACACATGCTGATCCACCATGTCATGTATTAATATAAAAACAGTGCATTTTTTCCTGATATTGTATGTTCCACCAATGCTTTATCTTGTTTTACCCTTAACAATGTCTACATGAAGCTGTTTGCATAATACTGCACTACAAAAATAAAGAATTCAAAAAAAAAAAAAAAAAAAATGTCACTGTGAGCTTGTTAACTAAACTATGCACTACAAAAATAAAGAATTAAAAAAAAAAAAAAAAAAAAAAAAAAAAAAAATAAATTTCATTTCATCTATAAAAGTGCCTGACTTAAAGCTTTGTCTAACGTAGACAACAAATTATCTCGGAAAATGAGAGAAACCAATATACATTATAGATTGATAAAAATATGAGTATTGAGGATCAACTTTTTGTAGATGAGGAGATGGAGGAAATGTTTCATCACTGCTGTCTTGCTAAATATTTTTTTTTTTCAGTGATGAAGGCAGCATCGGTGTAGGAACCAAAGAAAATCTAGGGGTTCACCCTTTCAGAACAAATATGCTCCTGTAATGGAACATAATGTATATTCAATTATACAACTTTTCTATAGAAAAAAATTATATTATTACAGTATTAGACTATTAGCAGAATGGGGTATAGACCTATTTAATGGAACACTCCACTCCCATCAAGACTTAATCATAATGGAGTTGTTTTTTGGCTTGGAGTCCACGGGTCGCATTTTACTTTAAGATGTTGAACTGTTTTCAAATAGTTGCCCCCACCCCGGGTACTTGTCCATACTGTCTCCCCTCTTGTTTGCTCAGTCACTGTACAGGAAATCAGCTGTTGCTGTAGGAGCCAATGATAGCTTAAAGAGTCTGCTCTATAGTAGGCTGAGATGCTCTCTGCCTAATACCACTGCCCAATGAACCAACTCCTGTACTGGCTGAATAGAGGAGAGGGGAGGCTGTGTGAATGGGTTACCAAGAACCCAACTTTGGGTTAAAGCTGTTCCTTAAAGGAACATTGCAAGCACCATAACCACTAAATTGTGCTGTAATGCTTATGATGCCAGGAGTGCCCTGTAAATCGTCAAATCGTTTTAAGATGGATTGAGTTTTTACCTGGGGTCTGCCAGGTGCCGCTCCTCACCTTTCGGCAGGAGAAAGTTGGAGCCAGACGCTCCCGCTAAGAGCTTGTGTCAGATCTCTTGAGCTAAAGCCTGCAGTGCATCTAATTAGCTAAGAGTATTAGCTGATCATCTCAGCCAATGAGTTAAGCCCTGCACCACCAGGCTTCACTCAGAACTAAGGGGGAAGATTGTATGTTTGTTATGGGAGTGTCGTGAATTTAATCACTATTCTTATTGGTCTGTGTCTTTGTGTTGGAGTCCCCAACAAGGTCCATGTGGGCATACCCCTTGCATGGGAATTGTCATAAAAGGCCAGTGTGGCACTATTAAAATTCAGTCCTGCTTTACCCTCAACATAGAGCCTCGTCTCGTCTTTGTACGAACCTATACAAGCTATAACCACTAGCTCTTGGAAGAGCTTCACAGCTATACTCTCTTGGAGGAGAGGTTCACCCACTGGAAGCTGGATCCTGGTCTTGGGTCCAGGGTGGGTGGAGGATGGCAAGACCCCAACCAAGCTGTGTTGGTTCATGGGGTCTACAGTACTTATGGTGTGCGGTGGAGTGCTCGTAGTCCTCGGGGAGCACTAGGAGCATCGATTGACAGAGGCACCCAGTCGGTGTGAAAGGCGGTCTGTCACAATAATAGAAAGGTCTTATTGCTCCACATAGGGCTATTCATTTTACTTTTCAACATTTTTTGCAGCTGGTTATCTCTGGCGAGCCACAACATAATTTAACTTTTTTAAAATCCTGGCTCGATTTAAAGCATTAGAGTTCTGGTTTCTTGGCAAACTCCAGACATTTTTAGTGTCTGAAAAATGTCTGAATGCAGTTTGGGCTTTTTGTGAATACCCTGCAACAGGTTTCTACAGACAGCAGTGTAAAAAAGTTATATAAAAAAAAAAAAATAGGTAAAATGTTTTCTGACATTTTCTTTGGAATGCAAACACATATGTTTGAAAAGCAAACCAATAGCTCCAATCTTTCCCCCTTTCAACTATTAAAGGGCCATTCGCTAAAGTGAGAATTCAATGTAAATTCAAGGTGAATTTTAACTATAAGACTATTGTATCCAAACTGAAAGCATAGCCCATAAACTCAGATAATTTTTTGGCTTTCCAGTTTAATTGTTTCTACCTTAGATTTGAAATTCACTTTGAATCCTCACTTTCGGAAATAACCCTGCCAATCATTGCATAATTGTGCAGAAACTGGTATAGCAGGGACCAACCACTGATGGCAGAATGCATTTCTCAAATCAAGACCACCCAACAAATCCAGACAATTGGCAGGTATTGTGTGGTGCTTAAGCTCATTTATAATGAGCATTTAATGTGGATCCTGCCAAACATCGACTAATGTAAGGATTTTATCTTTTAGTAATATTATACACAAAGCCAACTTTAATTAAATCTCTTGCTATTATTGAGGTTAGACGTTGAAAAGGCACTCAGCATTGCTGAATGGTCTGATGTGTGCACACTCTATTGCAAAAATGTGCTTTCAATAGAGAATCCTTGCAGGCATCACGGGTTGTCTGTAATTATCCTATAACCAGAATTACATTTTTAGTGAATTGTCTACTAAGATTATCATAGCCATTAGGACTATGATTGCCACTGAGCTGCCTGTAGGAAGAATAATCAAAGCAGATAAATCACAACCATAAAATAATAAGGTATCTTCAACAACAGACAATAGTAAAGGCAAACTATCATAAACCCATGCTACAATGCTTTGCTAGGCAAATAAAAGGAACTTAATTTTTTATGAGTTTCTAAATATTAAATTGTGCACGTGGTATGTATCTTTTTCTTTAACATACAAACTTTGACCCTCTGTTTAGCCTTATATTTAAACAAAATTGGCTTCAAATGATTTATCTACAAAAAATATCATAAACTTTAATGGTGCTTTCTCTAGATAAATTGTTTGGAAAGTTTATTAAATAAAGGCCATTATTGCTAAAATATTATATTTTTTATTGGAGCTATCATATTCTTTGTTTCCAGGTCCACTCATTTGACTTGTACCTTTCTATGATTATCTGTTGATTATCTGTCTTGGCTTATTTATTTTTTTTGTATTCTCCTTGTCTTTGTTTTTAATCTTTGACAATTCATTTTGAACATTCTGTATCAAGAGCCATCTATAGGAGAATGTTTGTTTTATTTTGAAATAAATCTCCATTATCATCATCTGAAAACTGGAGTCCAGCCTTCAGAAAGCAATGACTGGTTTGTCCATATTCTAGTTGTCCATCATGTATACAACCTCGTTTCATGCAATTTATTATACGCAAGACAGGATTGACACTAACATTCAACAATATCTTTCAGAGATTAGAGTTAATTCCTCTGCAGGAATTCTATGGGGCTCAAGCCCAAAGCAACAAAGACTACAAAGCCTGTCTTTGAAGGTACAGAATCATGACTTTCAAGTGTCTTTAGATGTTACCACGTTTTCCTCATTTTCTTCCGGTATTAATGAGTCAATGTATGTTCTTGGTTTTTTTTTCAGCACTTGTAGGAAAACGTATTAAACAAAACAGAAAAAACTTATTGCTTTGTAGATTACTCATAATCTATAATACACTCTGCAATAATTTAGCTCCTCTAGAAGGAGCTTTTTTCCTAGAGCCATCAGGAATACAAGAGGGGGGTCCATCTTGACTTCACTCAAATGTTTTGTCAACTTCATGATACTCTTGACAGTATGGCATCTAATGAACCCACCCTCTGATCATGGATGCTACTTGCCTAGTAGATCACTGTGCAAGTGAATTTGTATCTAGCTCTCTAAAGAAGAAAGAAGTAAACCTGTACTGAAAATGTATGCTGGTATCTCTGATACACTAGACACATTTATTATTATTACTATATTTATATACTGCCAACAAATTCCGTAGCGCTTTACAATGGGTGCACTATCAGACATGTAATTGTAACCAGACAAGTTTGACGCATAAACAGAGGGGTTGAGGGCCCTGCTCAATGAGCTTACATGCTAGAGGGAGTCGGGTAAAGTGACACAAAAGGTAAGGAAGTATTAAGGGAAGTAGATTGGTAGAATAGTACTCAATGAAGACTTAGTGTGTTTTCTTTTGAGCCATTAACAGTTTAATTGATACGATTTATTGAAGAAGTGAGTTTTTAATGATTTTTTTGAAGGAGTGGAGACTGGGTGAGCATCTAACAGAGAAGGGAAGGGAGTTCCACAGGAACAGTGCAGTCCTAGAGAAATCCTGAATGCGAGCATCAGAGGTGGGAGTACGAACAGAGGATAGACACAGGTCTTCGGCAGAGCGTAGGGGTCTAGAGTGGACATACTCAGGGCCGGATTTAGATGAAAAGAGGCCCTAGGCTATTCCACTTATGAGGCCCTTTCACCTCCCATTTTTAAGTTTGTAAATTACATGAGAGACAATAATTACTGTGATATATATCAATATGTTAAATGAAACATGTTGTGATTGGTACTAACCTTTATAAAAAATGTGGCACGGATAATAAATTTGAAAAAAGTCGAGATGAGGAGGGGGGTGATTGTGAGAGGGAGGGGGGTGATGAGGAGAGGGGGGTGATTGTGAGAGGGAGGGGGGTGATGAGGAGAGGGGGGTGATTGTGAGAGGGAGGGGAGTGATGAGGAGAGGGGGTGATTGTGAGAGGGAGGGGGGTGATGAGGAGAGGGGGGTGACTAAAAAAATTACCTTAAATCCCTGGTGGTCCAGTGGGGGCTGCCTGGTGGTCCGGTGGGGTCCCTGGTGGTCCGGTGGCCCTCATTTCTGGTGTGCAGCTCCGCAGGGCTGGTAACCAGCAGCAACGCTCTGATTGGGCAGTGCACGCGAGATCCATGGTCTGCAGGTCTGCACATTGCGATCTCAGCGATCACGGCAGGAGGGGCATTGCAGTTTGCCCCCGGGCACCCCGCTCCTCCCTTAGTACGCCACTGGTCATAATATATGCGTAGAATTTCTCCTTCTTTTCGGTTCAGTGTTTTAGTGTTCACTGTTTTTAGAATAGTGTAATTTTAATTTTGCTAACAATTTGAATGTAGGCCCCTCTTGATCTTGAGGCCCTAGGCTGAAACCTAGTTAGCCTATAGGAAAATCCGGCACTGGACATACTTGTGTATTAGGGAGGATAGGTAGGTGGGAGTAGCATTATGTAGAGATTTGAAAGCAAGAACCAGAATTTTATATTGAGCACTACATCTTACGGTAAGCCAATGCAGGGACTAACAGAGGGGTGAGGCATGGGAGGTGCAGGTGGACAGGAAGATGAGCCTCGCCGTCGTATTCATTATAGACTGCAATGGGGCAAATTGGAAGCACGTAAGACCACTGAGAAGTGGATTGCAATAGTCAAGGTGAGAGAGGACAGTGGCATGGTCAAGTACCTTAGCCGCATCTGGCGTTAAGTAGGGGCAGATGTGCGCAATTATTTTGAGATGGAAGCGGCAGGCTTTGGCGATCGACTGGACATGAGAGGTGAAGGAGAGGTCGAAGTCAAAGAGAACATCTAGGCAGCAAGCCTGCATGGTGGAACTGATGGTAGCAACATTAATGTGGAGGGACACAGAGACGGGAGTAGCAACACTTGAGGGAGGAAAGACCCAAAGTTCTGTTTTGGAAAGTTGAGTTTAAGGAAGTGGGCAGCCATCCAGTTAGAAATAGCAGAGAGGCAGTCAGAGACACTAGTCAAGAGGGGCGGGGAGAGATCAGTGGAGGACAGATAGATTTGTGTGTCATCCTCATAGAAGTGATATTGAGGCCAAAGGAGCTGATGAGTTTACCAAGGGAGGCAGTAGAGATCAGGAACAGTAGGGAACCAAGGACTGAACCTTATGGGACACCAACAGAGGTAGGTTTGGAGGAAAGGGCAGAGCCAGAGAAAGAAACACTAAAAGAGCAATATCTTGTAGACCGAGATTACGGAGGATGAGAAGAAGCTGTTGATGATCAACAGTATCAAAAGCAGCGGAAAGGTCAAGGAGAATTAGAAAAGAGTAGTGAACATGAGCTTTTGCAGCGAGTAGATCATTTGATACTTTGATCAGAGCTGTTTCCACAGAGTGCTAAGCGCAGAAACCAGGCTGAAGTGGGTCGAGCAGAGAATTGGACCCGAGGAAGTCTGTCAATTTCACATACACAAGTCTTTCAAAAATCTTGGACGCAAAAGGCAGTAGCGAGATAGGACAGTAGTTGGATGGGTCAAGGTTGGGCTGTATTAGAATCGGGGTTACAGTCGCATGTCTGAAGGGTAATGGTAATGTGCCAGAGGAGAGGGACAGACTAAGAATTTTAGTGAGAGGCAAAGTTAGAGAAGGAGACAGAGTACGGATGAGATACGAGGGAATAGAATTAAGGGAGACTGGTGTAGATCAGAAACCTCTTCCGCTGTAGCAGGTGCGAATAAACATAGAACAGGGAGGGAGTGAGGTTGGGGGAAGAATTGTAAGGGGAAGGAGAGAGATGAGAGATCTCTTCCCTTATTGTAGAGATCTGGTCAGTGAAGTGAAGTTGCAAAGTTTGTACTGACATAAACACAGATGACCAATAAACTAAGGATATGTGTTGTCAGCCCTTCACTTACATTTTCTTGATTTGTTGGGTTTCACGGGAGACACAATGTAACATTAAAACCCTGGGCGCACAAACCTTGATGCCTTCCCTGGCTCTCCGGTTCTCTGTCTCCTCCACCTGATCAGGAAAAACATTTATGAGAACTGTGCAGTTCTGTGCTCTTAGTATAGTTTCCTAGTGTTTTGCCTCAGTCTATCAAATTATATAATGTTTATATCTCTCTGGATTCTGACCCTGGCATGACCTAACTCTGCTATTGGATTGTCGCTGAGTACCTTGCTCAGACTGTGGCTACTCTGGTGTCTGCATCCTGAGCTTCTACCTACCCAACCTGATGTGTTCTGAGAAGAAATCTCATAATTAAATAGTTAGATAGGCTGAAAAGAGAAATGTAAAATACATAAAGATATTATACAAATGTACAAATTCAAACAATATTATACACACAAAATATACTTAATAGCATGATTAGAGGAATAATGAATTAATCTAACATACAAAACAAAAATAAATAAACATAGTGCTTTCTGTATCATAGTGTATCTGTACAATAGATATACAATCAGAAAGAGAGGATTGGAACTCACAAAATTAGAGCCGTATCAGGCTAACGATGGCTATCCAGGGCAGTTAACCAGATTAGAGATTCAAAATAACATGCTTTATCACAAAATGTAAACAATTTTGGCTCGAACGCAGCCTTCTTCAGTGCTATTTGATCTCCTCTCCGTGTGTTTAAATATCCCTCCAAGTTTGGGATAATGCACCACGGCTGTGTCCAGTCCGTTGCGTAACATCAGGTTCGGCGCAGAGGGTCACTTCCGATGCGCCTGTTTTGCACTTCAAAGTGGCACTCCCATAACACTGCACTGTCTATACCACAGTCCGTTCAGATGTTTGGCTAAGAAAGGGAAGACTCTCTTTTTGTTTTTGGGCAAAAAGTCGATATTATAAACCAAGGCACATAAGCATAGATTAAAACAAAAGACAATTATATTAAAAAATGAGAAAACACATATAGTAAAAGATTATTTTAGCAAAAAAATGGGCATAAGCTTACCTGGAAAACATTGGAACAGAGAAGAGAGAGAGAGGAGAGATAAAAAATAAAAAAATCCTCAAAATCTAAGTTGAGTCATTTTGGGGACAAAGTGTCCAAAATAAAGATCTATCTACCCTCCATCTTACTCAGTGCCTTAAATTTGTCTTCCCCTCTCCAGTTAAAATATTTTTTAATAAAAAGCCATAAAGAGGGATCCCCATTATGTTTCTCAAGAAAATGTGCTGATTCACTATGCTTTGTGTATCCCCTCTGGATATTCCCCATGTGTTCCAGAATGCGGGTCTTTAGACTCCTAGTGATCACAATGTACTGAAGCCCACAGGGGCACCAGAGGAGATACACTACATTGGTAGAATGACACATCAGGGCACTTTTAATAATAAACGTTTCTCCTGATACATAAGACCTAATAGATGTACGTGTTTCTTTTTTTAAACTGGTCCTTGTGCATGCAGAGCACATTTGACAAAAATAAAAACCTGGTTTCTGTCTTACAAATTATCCTTATGGGTCCTCTCTTGTTTGATAAAACTTTTTACCAAATTATCTTTCAAACTTTTTGCACCCCTAAAAATTACATTTGGTTTCTCGTCTATTATTCTATCCAAGTTGCTGTGCGTTCTCAGGAGGTGCCAAAAATTATGTTTAATTTGTTTGAAGATCTGTTTTAAATCCAGAATTATGGGGATATTTTGATAATTTCCTAAATGGCTTTTTGGGGGGTTTTATCTCTATAATGTAAAACTTCATTCCTATTCATAGATTTAACCTCCAATAATTGTTTATCTAAAACAATAGTAGCATATGTTTTTTCAAAAAAGTTAGTTAAAATATTCATTTGTACATTAAATTCATGTGAATCACTGCAATTTCTTAAAATTCTTAGGGATATTCTGTAATCGAGGTGCATAGTGGCAACTGGTTTTGTCAATATATCTATTGACATCAACCTTTTTAAAAAATGTTTTTGTTTTAATATTAAAATGTTCCACATAAATTTTCAAATTTAAAAAATGTACATTGGAGTCACTGTGTTCACATGTAAGAACTATATTCTTTTGATTACTATTTAAAAACTCGAAAAAAAATTTGAGAGACATCTCATCTCCCTTCCAAATAAAGAAGATATTCTTTAAAGACAAGAAGATGGTGATTTGACCTATCTCCTATAGATTTTTGGACAAAATCCTATACCTATTGGTCTGGACAAGCTGAGGGTTAGAATATTCTTTTCTTACTTTAGCTTTATGTGTCTAACTTTTTTTCATCCCGACTAATTAGTTTCATTTTGGGGAAATGAACAATGATATTTTGAACAATTATATTTTTGTTCCTAGAAGGAGAGTCTAGATGTGTCTCCTGTTTTTTTTGAGGGAAAGTGATGATTGCTTTGCTGGTAAGGAACATTGTTTCATGTGTCCATCAAGTTCAGCCTTCCTCAAATCAGTTTTTTGCTGTTGAACCAAAAAAAGGCAAAAAAAAAACCAGACTTAATCTTGTTTCTTCCATTCTAAATGCATAACCGCATGTACTACATATAGTCCGTTTGTGAATAGATTTCCAGACAATGGTTTGTATTGGCCCCTCTTTACTTACCTACTTGCTTTGCCATTACTCCCACTGTTCTTAGGTTAATTTGCAGGTTTCATAGCCATCCTATATCCCCTGTTCATCCAAAGGTTTCATAGTCCATCATATTCCCTGTTCATCAACAGGTTCCATAGCCCAGGATTCTATACAGCAAGTCCAGACAACTCAGGCAACCATGTCTCTGAGAGCAGATCTACTGGATGAATGCAGCCGGCAGCTCAATATAAAAATATGGAGCATTCCACAATCCATCTTGTTGGATGAATTGTCTTATTATTTAAGGCGCCTTATAGCCTCTCCTTTCCCAGCCACTCGGGATAAGAAAATAGTGCATGACAGTTATTACCAGATCAATAAATCTCCAAGCTTCAGTATCAGCTTCATGCAACGTCATAGTCCAGGGAAAACGCCTTACCTTCGAAGCTCCATGCTAAAGTGGAGGAGATCATTAGGCCTGGTCACATGCAAGGGGGGGGGGGAGGGGGCAGGGGCTGCTGGGTGAGAGGCAGGGTAAGGGCTGCTGAGTGGGAGGGGGCAGCTGGCAGAGGGAAGCATGGGCTGCTGGATGAGTGAGGGCAAGGGTTGCTGGGTGAGGGAGGCAGCGGGTGCTGCTGGATTAGAGAAGGCTGGGTGAGAGGGGGCAGGGGCTGCTGTGTGAAAGAGTGGTAGAGGCTACTGGGTCTGCACAGTGCATTGGGCTGTACAGCCTGCACAATTCACAGGAGCATAAAGTGTGCAGGCCAGTGAGAGAGATCTTTGATCTCCCCACCGGCCACAGAGCTCCCTCTATGGGCCAGAGGTCAGGTAGCACCACCCCTAAAGGGGCAGGCTGAGAAGATCCATGTTGGCCCAGACCTGTGGTCATCGCAGCCCACTGGGCATTTGCCCGGTGTGCCTGTTGGCCAGTCCGGGCCTGGTGACTACATTATCCTTTGGAGCTGATTGAGTGCTGACACACATCTTTTCCCCCCAAGTCCCCCATAGGTTAGAGGTCATACATCTTAGCCACCAAACACTAGATATTGGTATCTTATCTGATGTGTTTATTTCTTTAATATACCTAAATCATAATGTAACGTAATTGGGATCTTAGAGAGGGTGCTCACCATCCCACAAGACTTTGTTTTTATTTCCTTTACATACCTAAATCATAACGTAATGTAAGTGGGATCTTAGAAAAGGCGCTCACTACCCCACAAACTTAATCGTGGTTTGTTTTAATATAATAGTTATTCATAGTCTTGTGAATTTTCTTCTTTACTATTTCCTTTTTGTTTACTTGACAGATGAAGTTGTGTTTTATTTGGCCATTATTTAACTTACAATATGCCTGTATAATAGCTAAGTGACTACACACACTGCTATCTCACACTACTCCAGTGTTTTTCAATGATCAGTTGAATGCTAGTTTTGTAAAATTCACAATTGGTTTTCATGTATCTTTATCCTCTCTAACTATAGCGGTGTGATGATGTCGCTGTTATAAATTGCTCTCTGTAACAATTGTGCCTAAATAAAAATTGACAAAAAAAAAGTACCATTAAATTACCATGCTTGATTTTTTTTTTTTGTAGTAGCCATATTGCCATTAGCAATATAGAAACTGAAATATATATTTTTTAGTTTACGTTTCTAAAATAACTAAATAAGTTCCATCTTTGGACTGAAATTTCCAGATTTGACTGCCAAATTGAATTTGCTGGTGCAGTGCCTTAGTCTTCTTGAGACAGGACACTGGAGTGTACCTCTGCCAATTGACCTATGATGTTTTAATCAGTATGGTGACAGTACGGTTTGTGTTTGATTAACCATTCCCTATCAGTTTGACACCCATCCCCATCACAGTTTGCTTTTCTCGATACAAATTTGTGAAATTGAATCATGCCACGATAAAAAAAATACCATTACAGTCCTCACATATTTTCGGTTGGTGTGTCTTAATCAAAGTATTACTTGGAATATCTATTCTCCAGACTTCCCATCAAACTCAAATCGCTCAAGCAGGGTAACAGCCAAAGATCTGAAATGATTTCTTGCATTGGCAATAATTGGTGTTTGTGAGTCCACTTTGTGACATTACCTTAAACAAAAGTGATGCAAGTGGAACTATACCAAGAAAGAAACTACTACTTTCCAAGGAGAGGTCCACTTGAAATCACTACCTGTATGATGAAGACAGCTATTTGACTATTGTGCTGTAAGCTGAAGGACAGGCTTTCCAGAAGAATATTTGGAATGTCAAACTCTGGACTTTAACCAAATTGAAATTTTGCGTTTAGAGCTGAAGCAATAAGTTCCAAGAAATATGGATAGAGACATACACTAATCAGCTACAACATAAAAAATACGGGCAGATGAAGTGAATAACATTGATTATATCGTTACAGTGGCACCTGTCAAAGGAAGGGATATATTAGACAGCAAGTGAACACTCCATTATTGAAATTCATTTGTTGGAAGCAGGAAAAATAGCCAAGCCAAAAGACCTGAGTGAATTTGCCAAATAGTGATGGCTAGATGACAGGGTCTGAGCATCTTCAAAACAGCAAGTCTTGTGGGGTGATAAAAAGGTGTCAGAAAACACAGTGCATTGCAATTTGCTGTGTATGGGACTGCCGCAAACATATGCTTCTTACCTGGATCCCCTGGCTTTTTCTGCACTGCTTCATACTCATGTGCCGCACGGATTTATAGGAACCTGAATTCGGCTCTGAATGGCGAAATCACCAGAGCGAATTAGGCGCATAATGATGAAATCTTTAGTCATGCAAATAAGGATTTCTACCGTCCACAAATCATAAGGAATTTATGAACCAATAAAAGTTAAGCTAGTCCTTTATATGCTTACTTTTCCTACTCCTTGTTGTGGTTCTAGTTGCCCAAGAGCGCGTTCTTCGTTTCCTGTTTGTCTGTTAATTTGATTCCATTGTCACTGGTATATTTTGACGTTGGCTTGTTATATTGTTCTCCTGTCCTTGACCTGGCCATTCTTTCTGACTCATCTACTGTTAGTCTAGCCACTCTAAGGACCGGTGTACGGCTTGTCTATTCATTTTGTTATAGTCTGCACGTTTAGGTTCCATGCTGATCCTGACAGGGGCTGCATAGACTGGTCAGAATACCAGTTGATGACTCCTCATGAGCGTGGGAACTGGACACTGGAGCAATGGAAAAAGGTTGCCTGGTCTGATGAATCATGTTTTCTTTCAGATCAGGTGAATGGCCCAACAAGTGTCCATCACTTGGAGAAGAGATGGCAGCAGAATGCACTATGGGAAGATCACAGGCCAGCGAGACAGTGTTATGCAATGATTCCTGGCATTTATGTAGAGGTTACTTTGACACATACCACCTACCTAGAGATTGTTGCAGACTACATACACCCTTCAGGACAATGGTGTTCTCTGATGGCAGTGGCCTCTTTCAGCAGGATCATGCACCCTGACACACTGCAAAAACTGTTCACTAATGGTTTGAGGAACATGACAAAGTGTTTGTGGTGTTCACTTGGCCTACAAATCCCCTAGATCTTAATCCAATCAAGCATCTGTGGGATGTATTGGAATAATAAATGAAATCCATGAAGGGCCCCAACCCGCAGGATTTAAAGAATCTGCAGCTAATGTCTTGGTGCCATATACCACAGGACACGTTCAGAGGTCTTGTAGACACCATGCCTCGATGCATCAGACTTGTTTTGGCAGCACAATATTAGGCAGGTGTTGAGACTAATTAGTGTATATGTGAAGAGAAATGGTCCAAAATACATGCAACCTGATGTTCTAGATTAATCAATAAACATTGGCATGGTTAGCCATTAAAGTTAGAATTTAAAGTGAAAGTCAAATTTAAGGTAAAAGTATCTGAACTGGAACCATAAGTGAGTTAGCGATTTTTTTCCATTTCAGCTATTTTGACCTTAACCCCTTAAGGACCAAACTTCTGGCATAAAAGGGAATCATGACATGTCACACGTCATGTGTCCTTAAGGGGTTAAAGGAACACCATAGAGTCACCTAAATTACTTTAGCCAAATAAAGCAGTTTTAGTGTATAGATCATTCCCCTGCAATTTCTCTGCTCAATTCACTGTAATTTAGGAGTTAAATCACTTTGTTTCTGTTTATGCAGCCCTAGCCACACCTCCCCTGGCTATGATTGACAGAGCCTGCATGGAAAAAAAAAATGGTTTCACTTTCAAACAGATGTAATTTACCTTAAATAATTGTATCTCAATCTCTAATAAACTTTAATCACATACAGGAGGCTCTTGCAGGGTCTAGCAAGCTATTAACATAGCAGGGGATAAGAAAATCTTAATTAAACAGAACTTGCAATAAAGAAAGCCTAAATAGGGCTCTCTTTACAGGAAGTGTTTATGGAAGGCTGTGCAAGTCACATGCAGGGAGGTGTGACTAGGGTTCATAAACAAAGGGATTTAACTCCTAAATGGCAGAGGATTGAGCAGTGAGGCTGCAGGGGCATGTTCTATACACCAAAACTGCTTCATTAAGCTAAAGTTGTTCAGGTGACTATAGTGTCCCTTTAAATTTCAAATTCACTGTGATTTCTCACTTTAGTGAACAACCCTGCTGGTGTTAAAGAAGAATGCATCAATAACTAAATTGAAATGTTTGTATACCTTTCCCAAGAAACACACAATATTTAATCCGTGTTCAGTAACAGCATGGAAAAGTACAATTTCTTTATGTGATTGGATTAACTCTATTAATACCATTGTAAAAACTCATATTTTAAAATAGTAATGTAAAAAAAAAGGGTAGTGCAGAAAAGATAATACGGCAGGGTTCACGAATTCTCTTTTGATGGGTTATATTTATGAAGACTGGGATAAAGTGTAGAGATTATCACACACAGTCTATCATTTCTCTTGGTGAATTCTCCACATTTAACAGTTTACCCCCAAATTACTTTGATTTCACCTCTAAAAACACAACGCTCTTCATTCTACGCATACTACAACAACTACATTTAGCAAATCAAATATTTCATTTCAAGTCTAAATAAACCACCACCATTGGTTCACTTAAAGTGCACGTTCGGAAGATGCCTCCTTCATTTTGTATATGTACATGAATATATTTTAGCCCAGTTGCTGTACATATTATTTTTTTTAAAATCAGGTTGTCTTTCATGCCTAGCGCAGAATAAAGAATGATTCTTAGCCTAATATAGTCAATGTAGTGCAAGATAAGAGTGACAGATTACATCATAAACATAAGGATTTCGAAGAGGAGTCAAGTGGTTAATGCAACTTGTCCCAGTCTTCAGTATTCCGGCTTCTCTGTGTGTGGAGGGATTATAAACCCCAAGGTACTGGCATCGTATTCACTGGGTTAGCTATGCTGTGACAGCAATCACTGCTGTCTGAAGTCTTAATTAGTTGCACATAGAAGAGTTGCGCTTAGATAAGTCCTAAATTTGCTAATTACCAGGTAGCTCTGTGATTTTCCATCTCTCCCCATGAGGGCAAATGGGATTTAGGGCTGTACATTTAGCTGAGTCTCAAGGATCTTATAGATATCTGGCAAATTCTGTACTCCTGGATGTATGAAATGCTGATGTTAGCCTTAAAGGGGCAATAGCACATTTAAAATATTTATTTTAATTGAAGTAGTATGCTGTGTACCCAATTATTACAGGGCTTCCCCTAGGGATTTTAGTTCCTGCACACATGTGGCTCCCATATTTCCTTGGCACAACAGTAGAATTGAAAGAAACGCAATGTTCTATAATAAATGGTGAAGTAGAAGGTATATTTGCGTTTCTAAAATTGGAAAGGTTTTTTTTTCTTTCTTTTTATAAAGTTAAAGAATGCTGGTTATGATAAGGAAGCTAACGGACATAGTGGGTTCATTTGACACCACAATATATTTCAAGAAAGGGTTGGACGATACCAGTTAAGAGGTGTCTGCAAGTGGTGCTTCTTCAAAGGGTCTAACTGTTTTACCAACACCTTAACCCAAAGGTGAACACCATCAAAGTCACATCGATACTTTGTTCTTTTTGTTTCTTCTTTGTTCTTTGCTTCCCAAGAAGTTTGACTTCAGGATGTGCAGTACTGAGGCTAAGAAAAGGTATCAGGGATAACTATTGTGGATATTGTATCCTATCCCTGAAGCAGATCCTCACACCACTCACCATGTGAAGGTTACTTGGTTAATTCATATCTTTGTCTTGCTCTTCAGGGGACAAATATGATTCAGTGGTACTTATAAGCACTTAGATACCTAAGATAGCTCCTGCGTACTTTTTCTGTTCTGCAAACCGGTGGATGGAATTCAGTGGCAGGTGGTCCAGCAGGTCACTTAGGTCAGTGGCCTATCAGATAATTGCTGCAAACATTGAGCACTATATCTCTTTTTATTCCTTTCATAAGCCGTTTACATTGTGAACATCTAAAGGGGACAGCTCCAGATTTATCCTTGAGCGGGGATTATATCGCTCAGAGCCCTATCTAAGAGCTGATCGGAAGCTTTCTCCTTGTGAGTGTATTTCATCTTAATTTTACTTTAGACATCGTATATACTGGATTACACAATTGGTGTTTTTGTGTTTTATTTCATGAGACACCAACAAAAGAATTCCTCATCTGCACTAAAGTTTTGTGTACTTGAACACTAAGGATGAGAACAGACTGACCTCCAAAAAAACACTATTGTAAATGCTTCTAATCGCCAAAAAAAGCACTGCAAAATGTTCTGATTTCCCCCCCCCCCCCAAAAAAGAAACCTTTTTTGCTGGGACTCTTTAATATTGTTATATATAATATTGTACATATTCTTCTTTTTTTAAATCTTTTTTTTTTATGCACAAAATGAACAAACATCATCAGTACGCCACAACAGAGGCATCAAGGTATAGAGGAATACAATATGCAAGATAAAGTGTGATGTTTGAAAATTAGGCACATTTTTTTGTTATTAGGTAGAAGATAGTTAAGCAGGATAGTGAGTTCTAGAGCAATGTGTTGAATAAGTTCAGCTGATGTTTAGTGTTGGTTAGGTATATCATGAGTAGTCAGATTTGTGTTATTTAGCTTACACCATAATTATAAAAACTGCAAGCTGATTTAAACACATTTGGTAGGTAAGAAGAGTTTAACAAACTACTGGTATTTATACTGCCCTGCCATGACTGAGGTATGTAAGGTAAGCATGGTAAAGTGAAAGAAAAACAAAGGCATTAATGAAAGGAGAAAACGTGAGTTGAAGCACATAACCAACTGAGTATTCAGGTGAGATGCAAATCATATAAAGTCATTAAAGTTATCAAGTCTCGTGTCGGGGCCGGTGTAGCAAGTTGCAGTGGTATAGGAGCTGGAGAGATGGTCGCATACCTCGCCCCTTCAATCCTGCCGAATCGGGTCCGTCAGTGAGAAGGTTTGGAGAATTCTTCAGGCCCTTGACGCGCTGTCTGCGTCTTGCACTTCCCTGTCGTGGATGTCTCCGCTGGGTTACAGCATATCGGTGAGGTAGGCTCGGGCGTACCCGTATAGCTGCTGCAGGGGCCTGGCATGTTGGCTTTGGGCGGCCTTTGTCCCTTGGTGATCTCTGCAGTGCCGCATAGGGATCTCCTTGGTGTTGCCTTGTATGGGCGATGCTTGTGGGTGACCAGGTGGCGAGTTAGATCTCCGGTGTTGAGGGTGCATCCAAGTGACACAGCTGGTTATGAGAGGGTGCAGGGTGCCGAGATGCTGTTTTGACCAGTGTTGGAGCAGGAGGTTGGCTTTTCTCTTCTAGTCGCTCCCAGAATTGCCTGCATATGGTGTCGAATTTCGTCTGGAAGGCTGCTACCCAGTTGCTAGTGGTCTGTTGCTCCAAGTGGGCCGCAGTGCCGTCTGCCATCTTGGCTTGGCCTCGTGATTTCCGTCGGTCGGAGTTGCGCCCTCCTGGAGTGTCTCGAAGGTGAGTGCTCTCTGTGTGAAGGCAGACTGGGATAACCCCCACCAGTCCAGGGGGAGGGAAGAACGAGGGCCCATGTACATAGAGTCAGCTTGTTGTGGCATCGGGAAAGCGGCCGTCCCTCCCGCACCCGCCATGTGTGTAGTCCTCTGACACTTGTAGAGTGGATAGCATTCATAATATGTTGCTTGGGTGGTTTCATTTTGGATCACGATTGATCGCCATTTTGGTTATGAAAATCTGATTTATTGGTGATTGCTGCAGGAGCTGCTGAAGCTAGCGTCCTCTCAGCAATGCGGTCAGGCCCCGCCCCATATTCTTTTATATATACTTTTATATACACCAAAAATATTTACAAAATTAGTATTATTACTTTTTCCGTGGCAAGGTCTGTGGAGATAGAGAGGGGGGGCAGGATATATTTGCCTGGAAGAAATAGTAGGCAGAGTTGTTCATTTATGTCTTTCTAAAAAAAATTAAAAACATTATACGTCTGGGAAACACTATTGAGAACATCTCTAATGGCTTTGTGATTTCTATGGTTTTCACTCTGGTCTGAAGTCTTTATCTTCTTGAATATGCAACAAACCAGAGACAGATATTTAGGCAACTGGTAAAGACTTTGTGCATTAAAATAAACACCACAGATGAGGTAGAATAATGATGCATAGAAACAGGTGCTATATGGCCTTACTTTAAAATATATATGTGTATTGTTCCTTTAACTCTCTAGCTTTACACTCGCATCACCTAACTGGAAATCTGTTTCTGGACATGTTTGTTTGTTGTGTACTCTACCCTGCAGCTGTTTAATGAACATCTGGCAGAGAACCAAATATATCATTGCTAATATCATGGCACAGCTGGCATTTTGGTTATGTACAGATGTTTTACCCTTCCATGTCTGCTTTCTTTTTGCAATGTGCATTTGTCCTACAGGCCTAATATCTGGAGTTTTCATACGAAATCTTAAAGTGACAGTATGCTCTAAAATCAATGTTCAATTTGCCACAGCTAAAAGTTTTTTGGTAGCACACAAATTGCACTCTGTATCAACACATGCACTCAGCCACAGTAGTTCATGCGCTTACATGTTTATGGCAACAGCATTTAAATCGACACTCCAAGTACCCCATGGAACTACACTCCTTGTGCAGGTTATGGTGTGAGCTATGTCCACCTGCATTCTCTTACATATAGCTGCAGTAATTAAACCCACACCCTGCTCAATGACATCACAAGGGGAAGTTGTGTTTATTAAATCCTCCCATCCATGAACTTCTACTTACATGTGCCTTTGCACTTTCATATAGCTCTGAAGAAGACAGTCTGTATTGCAATCATGGCTAGCTTCATTCATGGAAAACATGAATGAAGCTATTTGACAAGTTAACAGAATATATGTTTCAGTTGCACTAGTTTGTTAAACCAAGCATGTCAAACTCAGAGGCTAGCAAGGGCCAAATAAACAAGGTTTAAGTTTATGTGGGCCGCAAAAAAAAACAAACGTAAATTTTCACCCCCTCTTCTAAACCCCAGTCCCCCCTCGTCTACTAAACTCCTACCCCCCCATCGTCTACTAAATCCCAGTCCCCCGTCTACTAAATACTAGACCCCCCTCATCTACTATATCCCTGCCCCCCAGTCTACTAAACCCCTCCCCTGTTTAAAAAAAGAAATACATAATAATAATAAAAAAACAGTCAACAAGCAGTGTCTGGAGTCCGGCCTCTGGCATACCCCCAATGGCCCCATCCACACCTTATAAAAGCAGATCCTCACGTTACTCCTTGAAACCCTCACACACACTCACTGAGACACACTCACTGACAGACATACACAGACACTCAAAATCACTCAGACATACACATACACTCACAGACAGACACACATTCACTGACAGACATGCAGGCTTCCTCAGACACACACACACACTCACTAACAGACAGACAGACACACACACTGACAGCCAAACACACACACACACACGCAGCCAGCCATACACATACACAGCCATACACCTATGCACACAGAGAGCCATACACATACACAGCTACAGCCATACACATACACAGCCATACATCTATACACACAGACAGCCATACACACGCACACACAAACTGGGTTGGTTTCTTATCTGGGGTCTAGTGGGGCTGTTGGGCAGGCTCTCCCTGCTCAGCTCCATTGCCTGCCGCAATGATGCCGGGAGTCGGAGTGATGTCATATTACGGCTCCCGGCATCACTGCGGGAAGCTGAGAAGGGAGAGCTTACACTCAGTTTGACATGGCTGCCTTAGACTATTGCTGAACAGGGGGTCTATAAAATGTGTTCTAAGATTTTAATTGAAAATAATAGGAGGATCAAGTCTGGCCCAACAGAAGCTAAAAAAATATACTACACAATGAAAATTCAAAAGTAGCTTTCTAAATTGTTTTATTGCAATTTTGAATGCATTATCCCCATAATGCATGACAGCATAGTGTGTCTCTTTAAACTCTCATTTGCCACTAATCACAAAAGAATAGGTTTAATAAGGGAAATGTGTCTAAAACCAGCAAAGATTTATAAATAACGGTAACAAGAGGCAATACGGACAATTCTATGGACAGTAATTACATAAGTAAAATATGAAAGGAAAATGTAGCTATTTGTACATGTTTATAAAACAGCATTCAATACTAGTCACAGTGTGTTACATGGAGCCTTTGTGACCCTTGGCTTTTCAGCCTGTCCTATCATCCTAGTCCTACGAGTACGTCATGTGCCCACTGGGACTTGCAGCATACAGACCCCAATGTACCAGAAATCTCATTAGTTTGCTGAGCAATCCTTTACCGTAATGAAAACAATAGCTTGCAGTAAGTACTAAATCAATCCTAATCCCATCCATTTTTTTTGCATAACTCATGCCTTGGATTTTATTTCTACAGTGAATAAATGAACCCATTTATTTACAAAGGGGTTGCGAGGTATTTAACCCCTCTAGTGATAGAAATACTGGCTACAGTTTGTCATTAAAGAGGTGGACAGAAATTAATATCTGATTTTTGTTCAAGATTGCATCACACCATGAGCCTATTGTACATTGTGAATTTAATTTTTTGTGTCAGTTAATATAGTTTATATTATCTTTCACTGAAATAGAGGCTGTTATTAAAAGACAGTGTCATATGACACACATTAATGTAGCAGGTATCAAAGATGTTAGAATGTCAAACAGATACATTGTTCTTGTATTTTCATAAATACTTGCATAACTTGCATAAACAGCTGGCCTAAATTTTTCCCATCTATTGAGTGGTCTATATTGCCTTGCACACCTTACTATATAACAGAGATGTCTATGTCTAATAGAGGGGTGGTCTTTATATTCAGGCACCTCATAATGGTTAACAGATAACAAGTTAGGTTAAAAAGCATGCAAAAAACTTAGCATCATCTTTGTGAAAATAGCTGTAATCCTACACCGCTGCGGAATACGATGGCGCTTTATAAATGCCCGGAATGATAATACACCAATGAAAACAATGTAAAAACATGTTAGAAATCATGACTCAAAATTTCCATAAGTCATTGGAAAGATAATATTCAACCCTGGCTAGTAGAAATTCACCCCGGTGAGTGTGCCATGGACCCTCCAGGCTTGCAGTGACAATTAATTTTTAGTCATGACTTATAATATAGGACTTAAAATGTTTAACCTTGTTACTAGTATTATTTGACATAGCCACTGATTAATTGTCCTGCCTCATTTTTTAGATTCCTTATTCTTAAACACTATTAATTTCATCCTCACCCATTAATCTTCATATCCACATAAATATCATAGTTACATAGTTACATAGCTGAAAAGAGACTTGCGCCCATCAAGTTCAGCCTTCCTCACATATGCTTTTGCTGTTGATCCAAAAGAAGGCAAAAAAAACAGTTTGAAGCACTTCCAATTTTGCAACAAACTAGGAAAAAAAACCCTTCTTGACCCCAAAATAGCAGTCAGATGTCTCCTTGGATCAAGCAGCTATTACCCCCCTAATTAGAAATTATATCCCTGTATGTTATGTTTTTGCAAGTATTTATCCAATTGCAGTTTAAACATCTGTATAGACTCTGACAAAACCACCTCTTCAGGCAAAGAATTCCATATCCTTATTGCTCTTACTGTAAAAAAACCTTTTCCTTGCTTTAGATGAAATCTCCTTTCTTCCAGCCTAAATGTGTGACCTCGTGTCCTATGTATAGCCCTGTTTATAAATAGATTTCCAGATAATGGTTTGTACTGGCCCCGAATATATTTGTATAATGTTATCATATCCCCTCTCAGGCGCCGTTTTTCCAAACTAAAGAGATTTAAATTTTTTATCCCTTCACATCTGTATGATTCCCTTCACCTTTTCCACATATACTTCCTGCTCCTGCAGATTTTACTTCTCATATTGTCTCCTCCTCTCCTTATGTGTTCCATTTTTTTTACACATACACACAGATATAAATAGAAACCTTTCAATACTAAACAGAAAATTCAAGCACACAATTTTTTTCTCAAAAGTCTTTATTTTAGAAATCCACTTCTGTAACATCCCAAATTCTTACACAAAATCACGCAACCCATATCTGTTGCATTTAACACAGCCAAAAGTGAAGATTTCATAAGTCACATTCCAGCATGTCCACAACTTTCAAGAAAAAAAATTCAAAAACTGACCCTGTTGAGGTGGTGAACATAGCGCCATCCACTGATCATACCTGCGGGACAGCTAGTGGGGAAAGCAATGGGAAGTTTAGGGTTTAAATCCTCTGTATGGTAAAGGGAAAAAGTTAGCTTGGGGTGACTGTCTCATCCACCCCACAATCATATTCCTAAGTGAACCTTGCACGTGTCCATAAGAAGAGGACAGAAGACGTCTGTGGCTTGCTTGCCGTAGATCTCTGGAATCCTACCGCACCCCAGTGCGGAGCTTATCCTTACTCCTAACCTGCCTTCTTCTCTTTCTGGAAGCTGAAGCTGGTTCTTCTGGTCAATTTCCTTTGTTTTTGTGCAAAATAATCTGCTCGTGCTGTGCTAGCACGTGACTCCAGGATGTAGTTAACCTGCAAAAGAATATGAAGACAAAAAATAGCCAGAATTAAAACAGGAGGAGAGGTGAAAGAACAAGGGAAATGTCACATGAAAGGGGGCGCTGGATATGAGAGGAAGCACACATATATAGAAAGTGGGTTCAAAAGAAAAGCGTTATCTTAAAATGAGCAGAGCATCCTATAACATTTAAAAAATAAACGTTCCATACTGTGAAATGGCTTAGGACATGAGATATTACATTATTAGACCTCTCTAGAAGTGCTATCTGTGAGTAGAAGCCTTTAAATTTGTTTATTTGTGAATGAGCGATCAGGTGAAGAGACAGATTACATACATTTTGTTTTGTATAACAGGCGGTCATAAAATACAACGTGTGTCAATGAAACATTTTGCACAGTGGTACATTTGTTTTGTAGGAACAGTTGACATGTGTAGCACGCAGGCAACATGTTCTTTAGCATCCCTGTGCTTTGCTACCGTCTCCTCTACCCTAATCCCTAGTTCACATTTCTCTTTTTTTAAATGAACTTTCCTATATTCTAGCTAGGCCTCAGACAGTGGATGGTCTAAAGAAAAGCATAAAGTGGTCTTAACATCGCATTACAGCATGACGGTACTCTGACCTGCTACTGTTCTATTGGAAGTTGAGGTTAGTTCGGACTCTCGGCATCACATTCTGGCGTTGCAGTTAGCATTAGAAGATGGTTAGGAAACCTTAGTGTGATATACACCTGCTCATATGCACTAGAGTGTGTGGTATATTGAAGTGCCTAAATATATGCAGTGCCCTGGAGATTAATGAGTTTGGTATCTCTGAGACCGTCAACGTAACTGTTATTGCGTGGATGTGTATGTGTCCACTCTCTAACTGTGTGTCTTACGTAAAAAGCTCCCCCTAGAGAGGGGTTAGATTTAGGTAAAGTACAAGAAAAGAGAGAGAAGAGAAAATGGCAGGAGAGTAGGACAGAAGGTAGAGAAAGTGGAGGGAAGCTAAAGGGCAGGCTGATCGTCAGCAGTCATCGGCAGCGTACGCCATAGAGCGCCTCAGTACCCCAGAGACCAGTGCCCACACCCACGGACAGGTGGGGGAGGGGTGGAAAGGAAGGAGGAGGGAGCATGCGAGGAGATCGGTGAACACCGGGGAGAGGAAGGCAAGTAGGCGTCCGGAGAACGCCTGCCCGCTCTGTTTGTCCAGATTACTGTATTCCTCCCAGGGTTCCCATATCTTTTTAAAGGCGGTTGTGGTCCCCCTTACTTGCGCTGTCAATTTATCCATTAAATAATTATCTTTCAGTTTAAGCAGTACCGTGTATATGGGGGTAGCGTGGGTCCGAGCCAAGCTTTCTCTAAGACTCTTCTGCCCGCCAGAATAATTTTATGAAGTAGTGCTTGTTCTGCTTTAGTCAAACCATCTATTGATCTAGAGAGTAAAACACGCAGGGATCCGGGTCTAATTGTTTGTGTGGGCCTTGGGAAACGAGTGTACCCACCTTTTTCCAGAACTCTTGCACCTGTGGGCAGCTCCACCACATGTGATAGTATGTGCCTCTGATCCCACACAGTCTCCATATATTGTATAGTTTAACAGGAGTGGTATACCAACGGAACATGGTCTTATAAGACTGTTCTTGGAGGGTCATGCAGATGGATGTTTTTCTGTTGGCCTCCCATATGCCTTGCCAGTCAATTCCCTCGAGGACCTTCCCCAATTCTGCCTCCCATTTACATAGCTACATAGCTGAAAAGAGACTTGCGGCCATCAAGTTCAGCCTTCCTCACATATTTTGTTGCTGCTGATCCAAAAGAAGGCAAAAAAATCTAGTCTGAACCGCTTCCAATTTTGCAACAAACTAGGAAATAATTTGTTCTTGACCGCAAAATAGCAGTCAGGTGTCTCCTTGGATGAAGCAGCTATTACCTCACTAATTATGAATTATATCCCTGTATGTTATGTTTTTGCAAGTATTTATCCAATTGTAGTTTAAAAATCTGTATGGACTCTGATAAAACCACCTCTTCAGGCAGATAATTCTATATCCTTATTGCTCTTACTGTAAAAAACAACAACCCTTTTCTTTGCCTTAGATGACATCTTTCTTCCAAGCTAAATGTGTGACCTCGTGTTCTATGTATAGCCCGGTTTATGAATAGATTTCCAGTTAATGGTTTGCACTGGCCCTGAATATATTTGTATAATGTTATTATATCCCCTCTGAGGCGCTGTTTTTCCAAACTAAAGAGAATTACATTTTTGAACCTTTCTTCGTAAGTAAAATGCTCCATTCCTTTTATCAATTTTGTAGCCCGTCTCTGCACTTTTTTTAGTGCCATGATATCCTTCTTTAGAACAGTTGCCCAAAATTGCACATTTTATTACTTTAAAAGTTTTGTGCCATTTGCAAACACTGAAACATGGCTTTCAATGCCTATTTCAAGATCATTTATAAATATGTTAAATAGAAGCGGTCCCAAAACAGGACCCTGAGGGACACCACTTACCACCTTTGTCCAGCGTGAAAATTACCATTAATGACAACTCTTTGTACTCTATCCTTAAACCAATGTTCTACCCAAGAACAAGAATAATCATCTAGACCAATTTGTCTGTGTAGTCTAACCTGCCTCAGTCTGTGTTAGAGCCCAGGTATGCATATAATGTGGTGATAAGTCTTTCTGATAGGTTTCAGCGTTGCAGAGTCGTTCGTAAAAAAGTCAGTGGAGTGCAAGCTGCCTGTTTAACGTGTGGTTGGCAAAATCTCTGACCTGTATGTATTTGAAGAAGTCTGCCTGTGTTAAAGTGGTTATAGATTGAAGAACATCGAAGGGAAACACCGAATCACCAGTGTATAGGTGGTGAATTCGTTGGAGCCCTGCATATTCTATTCCTTTAAACTCCCTGGCTTGAATGCCAGGTAAAAAGGTCAAATTCCGAAGTATGAGCATCATAGGGGATGGATTAGACACGAGCCCGTAGTTCTGAGCCACATTATCCCAGACCCGGATGGCGTTTTTTATGGTCGGACAATTGGTGCGTATTAGGGTCCTATGTTCCTTGGGGGTCCAGATGTAAAATTGGGGTAAGTCAATACCCATCATCAGGGACTCTAGGTCCACCCATCTCCTTTCCTCAGGTGGGGTGTTCCATAAAGCTATTTGTGCTTGTTGTGTCGCTAAATAATAAAAGTGTAAATGCGGAAGCCCTATTCCTCCTGCTGTCTTGAGTCTGTAGAAGATGTGTCTTTTATTTTGCCAGACAAACCTGTCGATTGCTTTCTGTAAGGGGGCCAAGTCTCTTTTCGAGATAGGAAGAGGCAAAGCTTGAAACAAAAATAAAATGCAGGGAAGGATATTCATTGTTATCGAGTAAATTCGGCCAATCCACAAAATGGGTTTGTCAAGCTACTTTTCCATGTTTGATATAGTAGGAGCCTTTTTTTTAATCTAAAGAAATATCTGGGAAGCAAAATACCATTGCTTTAAATTACTATAAATTGAATGTTAACAGATAGAAAGTCTAGTTATACATTTTAAAGGTCAGTTCATTTTATTTTAAATTAACTGAAATGAAAATATCTTTAATGCTGTTACTTGTGGTCAAGCAAGGATTTTAACTGGTATGCTAACTAGGAAGATTTAAGTAGTACCAAATTGCTGTAAATATCACAACATTGTGGGATCTTAGATAGCTACTAGTTTATCCTGAGATTTGAGTAAAATCCCCAAATTCTGGGCCAAACTCAAAGAATTCCTAATTTTGCTAATGACCCACTTTATGCTAAAATTCATACACCTTACATGTCAACTCTATTTCCCCCTTAGAAAGGAATGCATTATAGAATCTAAGAATATGTCCTGATATTTACATATAAATATAAATCAAGATGTTCCAGTGTTATTCAGATGTGTTCCGATGTTTTAAAACTACAGCTTCAATTATGCTTTGTCATTCTAAAGCACTCTTGAGGCATGCAAAGCATCATGGGAGCTGTAGTTCTACATCTGGGGATCTGCCTTTTGGGCACCCCTGGTCTAAGCCATTCTCAAACAGACATTGTAAGCAGGGCAGATTTTCAAATTGTCCTCATGTAACATAATAATTATTTTAAAGTCATCCCGATATATCCACGTTTACGAATGGCAGAAGCACATACAATCCAGTAAAGGCACTAGGAAAACATGTGTCTAGGTGTGCATATGGAACTACACTCTGCAACCCATCATTCAGCGGCTGGTGGACTAAAACTCCCATAATTCTTTGTCAACGAGGCATCATATCTTGTCAGTAGCTATTGCTTTGCCCTTAACGTTAACCTAAAGCTCCAAAATCGAGGTGGTAGTCTAATCCCTAATGAGACAGACTGAGTGCACTGATGAATCCGTCAGCTTTCATCACAACATTTAAATTTAAATAGTTTTGACATAAAGCAGCACCTTGATAATAAGCTTTAATGAGACATGAGCAGGATAAATCCCATTTTGAGGGGGGGAAAAAAAACGTATTGCTATGAGTAGTGATTCCAGGTCAATAAAACATAAAGACATATAATGGACACATATATTAGTTATAACACTAAAATACATGACACTAGCGCACATTTGAGGGTACAATTTTCATGACAGATTCCCTTTAACTACACAGATAATGAAGGCAGTTTTATGCCGGCTATTAATATCTTCAAAGTGCATCTAAAAGCTGTAATTAACCATTCGATTAGGTCTGTTGCTAATTATCACGGCTTCTGTATACACATGATGTAGAGTTAACATTCCGCCTGTTTGGCTCACATTACCCGCTAAAAGCCTTTACACATCTCGTATCACTGCCTTGCCTATTGAGACACTTTGTGGAATAAATACATATGGGTAATGGGGGAAACGAGTGAATTTGGCTGAAAGAATTAACAATCTGCAACAATTTTAGCATATTGGCTATAATCTATTCTACCCCTTAAACATGAATGAATAACCCATAACCATTTCAATGATCACATATACTTTTCAATTAAGCCACTGAAGATGAGGATTAGCATATCGTTTTAAAAAAGGGATTATTTGCATAATATTAATTGTCACAAATGTATGTATCACTAGATCCACTTCAAGTAAATTATTAAAATGAGGTCTTCTAATTGTAACAGCAAAATCACTAGCATACACATAGACCAGAAGTGTCAAATATTCGGCCTCAGAGGGTCATGCATCCTGCCTGTGGGTCTTAAATGCAGCAAGGACATATGGGTTCCTCGACTCCCAACTGCTTGTTTTGACTGTATGATCTTTGCTTGCACATTTTGCACACCAATCCGACGGAGATCAGGGGAATCCTGGTTTCCTTACCACTCTGGTGCTTACTGGGTAAGAACATTAAGCACTCCATCTTTATGCTTCGGAGCTGGTATAACAGTGATGTAATTTCCCTGCGCCATGACTTCTAAAAGCTGAACAGCAGAGTGGGAAGGGGCAGGATGAGAGAGAACGGAGTGATGAAATGGTAAACAACAGGAATGATCCCCTCTCACCGCAAAGAAAGCTGGAAAGTTTCCATTTTTATTGAATAAACTATTTTGCGCTACTCGGAAAGGGCAGTACCAACCTTTAATACAATTTCGTTAACTGTGGCTGCATCAGATTCAAAGTACAGGTGTTTGTAATCGTGGTTACTCAGGTAAGTCAGTTTGAACATAGCGTGGCCTAAAGAAGACAAAAGAAAATTATTAAAGGACAATAATGAGTATCATATAACAGACTAGACCATCATGTCAAGCCTCCAGTGTGCCATTATACACAACATGCACAAAGATACTCAACACAACTATAGAGCACAGCATGCTAACTTCCAGAATATAAATTCATAGCATTGCAATACTAGCTAGTTCTCATTACAAACATTCAGTGTGATCTTATGGAACACTATATTCCTTTTCAGCATTACATTAATTTACATACAAGCTTTGGCTGGAGAAAAAGCTAGAGTTACTGCTAATGCACACCCCACTCACCCCCCTGTTTTATTATATTTTGCAGTCTACAAAAGTAGTACATTTTTCCTGGAACAATAATTAAACATCATTGCAATGCATTAATCTTGTCCCATTAATCTGCCTTATGATTTAAACAGGGGGGACAAATATATAACTTCTTTAAATCATTTCACAAATTAAACTTTGGTTGGTTCATATTTTTGCAGCTGCCTGCAGCAGGATAATCTGTTTCTGCTGGGATGTGTAATCAGGAGGGTCTGTAAGGGCTTAAAGCAGGAAAGCAAGATAAGGTACCGGACTCTGCAGAAATCTAGATTTACTAGCTCTTCCCGGTGTAATGCACACCATGTTAAAAGGTCCCAATTGTTAGTTTCTGGAACCCTAGCAGTTTTCTACATCCCATTCGGCATACAGTACTTCACTGTCCTGCTTCACTCTTTGTGTGCAGTGGTCTGTTTTTCACTGCCCAAATCTACCCTATGCATGCTGGGCTCTACTTTAAATATGGAATAAAGATGCTACCTTTTATTCATGAGCAGATGGCTTACTAAAGCACACTATCCTCTTCACAAGCAGATAGCCTTCTATAACACACTATTCTCTTCACAAGCAGATAGCCTTCTATAACACACTATCCTCTTCACAAGCAGATAGCCTTCTATAACACACTATTCTCTTCACAAGCAGATAGCCTACTATAACACACTATCCTCTTCACAAGCAGATAGCCTTCTATAACACACTATTCTCTTCACAAGCAGATAGCACTATAACACACTATTCTCTTCACAAGCAGATAGCCTTCTATAACACACTATTCTCTTCACAAGCAGATAGCCTTCTATAACACACTATTCTCTTCACAAGCAGATAACCTACTATAACACACTATCCTCTTCACAAGCAGATAACCTACTATAACACACTATTACCTTCACAAGCAGATAGCCTAGTATAACACACTATCCACTTCACAAGCAGATAGCCTACTATAACACACTATCCTCTTCACAAGCAGATACCCTACTATAACACGCTATTATCTTCTTCACAAGCGGATAGCCTACTATAACACACTATCCTCTTCAAAAGCAGATAGCCTACTATAACACATCCTCTTCACAAGCAGATAGCCTTCTATAACACACTATCCACTTCACAAGCAGATAGCCTACTATAACACACTATCCTCTTCACAAGCGGATAGCCTACTATAACACACTATTATCTTCATAAGCAGATAACCTACTATAACACACTATCCTCTTCACAAGCAGATAACCTACTATAACACACTATCCTCTTCACAAGCAGATAGCCTTCTATAACACACTATCCTCTTCACAAGCAGATAGCCTAGTATAACACACTATCCTCTTCACAAGCAGATAGCCTAGTATAACACACTATCCTCTTCACAAGCAGATAGCCTACTATAACACACTATTCTCTTCACAAGCAGATAACCTACTATAACACACTATTACCTTCACAAGCAGATAGCCTAGTATAACACACTATCCACTTCACAAGCAGATAACCTACTATAACACACTATCCTCTTCACAAGCAGATAGCCTAGTATAACACACTATCCTCTTCACAAGCAGATGGCCTACTATAACACACTATCCTCTTCACAAGCAGATAGCCTACTATAACACGCTATTATCTTCTTCACAAGCGGATAGCCTACTATAACACACTATCCTCTTCACAAGCAGATAGCCTTCTATAACACACTATTCTCTTCACAAGCAGATAGCACTATAACACACTATTCTCTTCACAAGCAGATAGCCTTCTATAACACACTATTCTCTTCACAAGCAGATAGCCTTCTATAACACACTATTCTCTTCACAAGCAGATAACCTACTATAACACACTATCCTCTTCACAAGCAGATAACCTACTATAACACACTATTACCTTCACAAGCAGATAGCCTAGTATAACACACTATCCACTTCACAAGCAGATAGCCTACTATAACACACTATCCTCTTCACAAGCAGATACCCTACTATAACACGCTATTATCTTCTTCACAAGCGGATAGCCTACTATAACACACTATCCTCTTCAAAAGCAGATAGCCTACTATAACACATCCTCTTCACAAGCAGATAGCCTTCTATAACACACTATCCACTTCACAAGCAGATAGCCTACTATAACACACTATCCTCTTCACAAGCGGATAGCCTACTATAACACACTATTATCTTCATAAGCAGATAACCTACTATAACACACTATCCTCTTCACAAGCAGATAACCTACTATAACACACTATCCACTTCACAAGCAGATAACCTACTATAACACACTATCCTCTTCACAAGCAGATAGCCTAGTATAACACACTATCCTCTTCACAAGCAGATAGCCTAGTATAACACACTATCCTCTTCACAAGCAGATAGCCTACTATAACACACTATTCTCTTCACAAGCAGATAACCTACTATAACACACTATTACCTTCACAAGCAGATAGCCTAGTATAACACACTATCCACTTCACAAGCAGATAACCTACTATAACACACTATCCTCTTCACAAGCAGATAGCCTAGTATAACACACTATCCTCTTCACAAGCAGATAGCCAAGTATAACACACTATCCTCTTCACAAGCAGATGGCCTACTATAACACACTATCCTCTTCACAAGCAGATAGCCTACTATAACACGCTATTATCTTCTTCACAAGCGGATAGCCTACTATAACACACTATCCTCTTCAAAAGCAGATAGCCTACTATAACACATCCTCTTCACAAGCAGATAGCCTTCTATAACACACTATCCACTTCACAAGCGGATAGCCTACTATAACACACTATTATCTTCACAAGCAGATAACCTACTATAACACACTATCCTCTTCACAAGCAGATAACCTACTATAACACACTATCCTCTTCACAAGCAGATAGCCTTCTATAACACACTATCCACTTCACAAGCAGATAACCTACTATAACACACTATCCTCTTCACAAGCAGATAGCCTACTATAACACGCTATTATCTTCTTCACAAGCGGATAGCCTACTATAACACACTATCCTCTTCAAAAGCAGATAGCCTACTATAACACATCCTCTTCACAAGCAGATAGCCTTCTATAACACACTATCCACTTCACAAGCAGATAGCCTACTATAACACACTATCCTCTTCACAAGCGGATAGCCTACTATAACACACTATTATCTTCACAAGCAGATAGCCTACTATAACACACTATCCTCTTCACAAGCAGACAGCACTATAACACACTATTATCCTCTTCACAAGCAGACAGCCTACTATAACACACTATCCTCTTCACAAGCAGACAGCCTACTATAACACACTATCCTCTTCACAAGCAGACAGCCTACTATAACACACTATCCTCTTCACAAGCAGACAGCCTACTATAACACATTATCCTCTTCACAAGCAGATAGCCTTCTATAACACACTATCCACTTCACAAGCAGATAACCTACTATAACACACTATCCACTTCACAAGCAGATAGCCTACTATAACACACTATCCTTGTCACAAGCAGATAGCCTACTATAACACACTATCCTCTTCACAAGCAGACAGCCTACTATAACACACTATCCTCTTCACAAGCAGATAGCCTTCTATAACACACTATCCTCTTCACAAGCAGATAGCCTACTATAACACACTATCCACTTCACAAGCAGATAGCCTACTATAACACACTATTATCCTCTTCACAAGCAGACAGCCTACTATAACACACTATCCTCTTCACAAGCAGACAGCCTGCTATAACACACTATCCTCTTCACAAGCAGACAGCCTACTATAACACATTATCCTCTTCACAAGCAGATAGCCTACTATAACACACTATTATCTTCTTCACAAGCAGATAGCCTACTATAACACACTATCCTCTTCACAAGCTGATAGCCTAGTATAACACGCTATTATCTTCACAAGCAGATAGCCTACTATAACACACTATCCTCTTCACAAGCTGATAGCCTATTATAACACGCTATTATCTTCACAAGCAGATAGCCTACTATAACACACTATCCTCTTCACAAGCAGATAGCCTACTATAACACACTATCCTCTTCAGAAGCAGATAGCCAAGTATAACACACTATCCTCTTCACAAGCAGACAGCACTATAACACACTATTATCTTCTTCACAAGCAGATAGCCTACTATAACACACTATCCTCTTCACAAGCAGACAGCCTACTATAACACACTATCCTCTTCACAAGCAGACAGCCTACTATAACACACTATCCTCTTCACAAGCAGATACCCTACTATAACACACTATTATCTTCTTCACAAGCGGATAGCCTACTATAACACACGATCCTCTTCACAAGCAGATAGCCTATTATAACACGCTATTATCTTCTTCACAAGCAGATAGCCTTCTATAACACACTATCCTCTTCACAAGCAGATAGCCTACTATAACACACTATCCTCTTTACAAGCAGATAGCCTTCTATAACACACTATCCTCTTCACAAGCAGATAGCCTAGTATAACACACTATCCTCTTCACAAGCAGATAGCCTATTATAACACGCTATTATCTTCTTCACAAGCAGATAGCCTACTATAACACATTATCCTCTTCACAAGCAGATAGCCTTCTATAACACACTATCCTCTTCACAAGCAGATAGCATACTACAACACACTATCCTCTTCACAAGCAGATAGCCTACTATAACACACTATCCTCTTCACAAGCAGATAGCACTATAACACACTATTATCTTCCTCACAAGCAGATAGCCTACTATAACACACTATTATCCTCTTCACAAGCAGATAGCCTACTATAACACACTATCCTCTTCACAAGCAGATAGCATACTACAACACATTATCATCTTCAAAAGCAAATCGCCTAGTATAACACACTATCCTCTTCACAAGCAGATAGCCTTCTATAACACACTATCCTCTTCACAAGCAGATAGCCTATTATAACACGCTATTATCTTCTTCACAAGCAGATAGCCTACTATAACACATTATCCTCTTCACAAGCAGATAGCCTTCTATAACACACTATCCTCTTCACAAGCAGATAGCCTACTATAACACACTATCCTCTTCACAAGTAGATAGCCTACTATAACACACTATCCTCTTCACAAGCAGATAGCCTACTATAACACACTATCCTCTTCACAAGCAGATAGCCTACTATAACACACTATCCTCTTCACAAGCAGATAGCATACTACAACACATTATCATCTTCACAAGCAGATAGCCTACTATAACACACTATTATCTTCTTCACAAGCAGATAGCCTTCTATAACACACTATCCTCTTCACAAGCAGATAGCCTACTATAACACACTATCCTCTTCACAAGTAGATAGCCTACTATAACACACTATCCTCTTCACAAGCAGATAGCCTACTATAACACACTATCCTCTTCACAAGCAGATAGCCTACTATAACACACTATCCTCTTCACAAGCAGATAGCATACTACAACACATTATCATCTTCACAAGCAGATAGCCTTCTATAACACACTATCCTCTTCACAAGCAGATAGCATACTACAACACACTATCCTCTTCACAAGCAGATAGCCTACTATAACACACTATCCTCTTCACAAGCAGATAGCATACTACAACACATTATCATCTTCACAAGCAAATAGCCTATTATAACACACTATCCTCTTCACAAGCAGATAGCACTATAACACACTATTATCTTCCTCACAAGCAGATAGCCTAGTATAACACACTATCCTCTTCACAAGCAGATAGCCTAGTATAACACACTATTATCCTCTTCACAAGCCGATAGCCTACTATAACACACTATCCTCTTCACAAGCAGATAGCATACTACAACACATTATCATCTTCAAAAGCAAATCGCCTAGTATAACACACTATCCTCTTCACAAGCAGATAGCCTTCTATAACACACTATCCTCTTCACAAGCAGATAGCCTATTATAACACGCTATTATCTTCTTCACAAGCAGATAGCCTACTATAACACATTATCCTCTTCACAAGCAGATAGCCTTCTATAACACACTATCCTCTTCACAAGCAGATAGCCTACTATAACACACTATCCTCTTCACAAGTAGATAGCCTACTATAACACACTATCCTCTTCACAAGCAGATAGCCTACTATAACACACTATCCTCTTCACAAGCAGATAGCCTACTATAACACACTATCCTCTTCACAAGCAGATAGCATACTACAACACATTATCATCTTCACAAGCAGATAGCCTACTATAACACACTATTATCTTCTTCACAAGCAGATAGCCTAGTATAACACACTATCCTCTTCACAAGCAGATAGCCTACTATAACACACTATTATCTTCACAAGCAGATAGCCTAGTATAACACACTATTATCCTCTTCACAAGCAGATAGCCTACTATAACACACTATCCTCTTCACAAGCAGATGGCATACTACAACACATTATCATCTTCACAAGCAAATAGCCTACTATAACACACTACCCTCTTCACAAGCAGATAGCCTGGCATAACACACTATTATCTTCTTCACAAGCAGATATCCTACTATAACACACTATCCTCTTCACAAGCAGATAGCCTAGTATAACACACTATTATCCTCTTCACAAGCAGATAGAGGCTTACTATAACTATAACACACTATTATCTTCACAAGCAGATAGCCTAGTATAACACACTATTCTCCTTTTCACAAGCAGATAGCCTACTATAACACACTATTATCTTCTTCACAAGCAGATATCCTACTATAACACACTATCCTCTTCACAAGTAGATAGCCTACTATAACACACTATCCTCTTCACAAGCAGATAGCCTACTATAACACACTATCCTCTTCACAAGCAGATAGCATACTACAACACATTATCATCTTCACAAGCAGATAGCCTACTATAACACACTATTATCTTCTTCACAAGCAGATGGCCTAGTATAACACACTATCCTCTTCACAAGCAGATAGCCTAGTATAACACACTATTATCCTCTTCACAAGCAGATAGCCTACTATAACACACTATTATCTTCACAAGCAGATAGCCTACTATAACACACTATTATCTTCTTCACAAGCAGATAGCCTACTATAACACACTATCCTCTTCACAAGCAGATGGCATACTACAACACATTATCATCTTCACAAGCAAATAGCCTACTATAACACACTATCCTCTTCACAAGCAGATAGCCTGGTATAACACACTATTATCTTCTTCACAAGCAGATATCCTACTATAACACACTATCCTCTTCACAAGCAGATAGCCTAGTATAACACACTATTATCCTCTTCACAAGCAGATAGAGGCTTACTATAACTATAACACACTATTATCTTCACAAGCAGATAGCCTAGTATAACACACTATTATCCTTTTCACAAGCAGATAGCCTACTATAACACACTATTATCTTCTTCACAAGCAGATAGCCTACTATAACACACTATTATCCTCTTCACAAGCAGATAGCCTACTATAACACACTATCCTCTTCACAAGCAGATGGCATACTACAACACATTATCATCTTCACAAGCAAATAGCCTACTATAACACACTATCCTCTTCACAAGCAGATAGCCTGGTATAACACACTATTATCTTCTTCACAAGCAGATAGCCTACTATAACACACTATTATCTTCTTCACAAGCAGATATCCTACTATAACACACTATCCTCTTCACAAGCAGATAGCCTAGTATAACACACTATTATCCTCTTCACAAGCAGATAGAGGCGTACTATAACTATAACACACTATTATCTTCACAAGCAGATAGCCTAGTATAACACACTATTATCCTTTTCACAAGCAGATAGCCTACTATAACACACTATTATCTTCTTCACAAGCAGATAGCCTACTATAACACACTATTATCTTCTTCACAAGCAGATAGCCTACTATAACACACTATTATCTTCTTCACAAGCAGATATCCTACTATAACACACTATCCGTTTCACAAGCAGATAGCCTAGTATAACACACTATCCTCTTCACAAGCAGATAGCCTAGTATAACACACTATCCTCTTCACAAGCATATAGCCTACTATAAACACACTAGTATCTTCTTCACAAGCAGGTAGCCTTCTTTAAAGCACTATTCTTTCACAAGCAGATAGCCTGCTATAACACACTATCCTCTTCACAAGCAAATGGCTTACTGTAACACACTATTATCTTCTTCACAAGCAGATAGCCCACTATAACACACTATCCTCTCACAAGCAGATAACCTTCTATAACACACTATCCTCTCACAAGCAGATGGCTTACTGTAACAAGCTATCCTCTTCTTCACAAGCGTATGGCTTACTAAAGCTCACTGTCCTCCTCTTCACATGCAGGTGGCATACTACAGCATTCTATCCACTTGGTAACACACAGAGGGCTTACTAAATCACACTATCGTCTTCTTCAAGAGCAAGCTAAAGCACACCTGCATTTTCTTAACATCTTGCTGATGGCATACTATAACACTCTATCCCTTTCACAGCTTACTAAAGCAGGCTTTCCTCTTCTTTACATGCAGATGGACTAAAGCACATACTGGCCTATTATTATATAAAGCACGTACTGGTCTATTCTTTACATTCACGCCGAACTCTGTTTCAGATGCAGTTGGCTCCAGAAAGCAAACTGACCTCTTCTTCACACTTATATAGCTTTCCAGACCTCACAAATCTCTTAATTCTGGTTACTAGATCACATTGGTCCTGTATCCACATGTATACAACCATACATGCCAACTGTCCTGATTTTCCCAGAACAGTTCTATTTTTTGTTCTTCTGCCCGACTACATAATTGTCCCAGGACTCTGGGTGGGTGGGCGATATAATCTCTGGTGTGTGTTTAACACGCCTTTAACCTGCTTATGCGTACTTGATGCAACAAGTGACCCTGGTCATTTTTTTCTACCATACATTGGCAGCTATAATGTGTAGACCTGTATGCATTTTCTACTTATAACTGTTATCTTCACATCCAAACAGCTTTCATGATCTCGTAAGTCTCTTCATCACGTCTACAAAGCCTAACAAAGTCTCTTTTTTACATTTACATAACTTGGAAAGTACCACTGGTCATTTCTTCCCATGCACACAGCTTGCAGGACTTTTTCTATATACTGAATGTTTTAAGAACATCCAATTTCTGCCAAAACTTTCCTTACTTCACTGTGCATCTCTAAGCTACAAGTACTATGTGTCTACTGACAAACTCTGGAGTGGCTTTTTGAAATTACATCACAATGTATCAATGTATAAGAAATCCACACCTCTCCAGGACCATTATCTCATCACATTACCGCAGTTATAAAATCACTGCCTATTTTATCAGCTATTGTGACAGACTGACAGCTGGAGCCACAATGGAGCACATCTCGCGTGTCAGGCCTCAAACCTCCTAACACATCCCATTATTTTAATGGGCACGTGTTGTGACTTTCCTCATGGACAGTCCTAAAAACGCATTGTTTTCATGATAGATTGTTTTGGTGTGTGAGAAGGAGAGATGGGGAAAAGAGATGTGTGCGAGGAAGGAGTCTGAGTCTATCAAGAAATAAAGAAACAAGAAATAGAGAAGGAAGAGGGATAGCAAAGCAAATAAAAAAAGAGAGAATGAAAAATAAATAATACAATTAAACAGTTCATCAAGGGGATGTTAATGTAAGAAATGTGGACCGTTGTGAGTTTAATTTAGGGAAACAAAATTAGCAAGAAATAGAATATACACCGAGAAAAGCATGAAGGAGAAAACAGAGATATACAAGATGCAAACAAAATGAAGCAGGATGGGAAAATTGTAAAATATGAAGATAAGGCAAAGTACTTAAAGTAAAGCAATGATGGAAACAGAACATGCAGGAGAATCCCAATTTTAGAATGTATTTATTTATATACATTTTAGGCCAAAATGTGAACAGGACATAACAACAATAGGGATGTAATGAATAGAGAGGACAAAGCAAAAACCTTGCATACATGCCAAAATGAAATAAAGCTAACAGGGAAAACAAGGCTGAAGCATGATATGCCCTAATTGGGCATGTAAGTGAGTGAGCACGTAGCTTGTGAGGTCTAGTATTAACACTATAGTCACCTGAACAACTTTAGCTTAATGAAGCAGTTTTGGTGTATAGTACATGCCCCTGCAGTCCCACTGCACAATCCTCTGCCATTTAGGAGTTAAATCCCTTTGTTTATGAACTCTAGTCACACCTCCCTGCATGTGACTTGCACAGCCTTCCTAAACTCTTCCTGTAAATAGTCATCTAAAGTTTATCCTTCCTTTATTACAAGTTCTGTTTAATTTAGATTTTCTTATCCCCTGCTAGGTTAATATCTTGCCAGACCCTGCAAGAGCATCCTGTATGTGATTAAAGTTTAATTTACAGAGAAAGAGATACAATTGTTTAAGGTAATGTGGTGGAATCTCGGTAAAAATAAATTTAGTAGGCCGAGATTACCACGTGGCATGTGTACGGCATATGCTGGCGTATCGATCAGTTGGTTGCACGAGGCAAGATACGATCAGTAGTGTACGGAGCATGTGCAAGAATACAGGATGTAGTATTCCCCTCCTCCATTGTGCTGGACAGGCCATGCGGTCAAGCAGGAAGTTAATTCTTATTTGTATTGATTGGTCAAGAGAATGTGCGGGTGGAGCTTAATATGGGAGGAGTTATGTGCCTATATAAGGAGCCTGCACTATTGTCCGGGGCTCAGAACTTGCTGTATTTTGGTGACGTTAGTCCCTCTGAGTCCCGATCGGTGATCCAATAAAGTATCTCTTCCTTCCTGAAGAAACCTGTGTCCATCTCTCTGTGCTTGGCTTCCGTCAGTTTCTCCGGTATCATTTGGTGCATTGGCCGGGAAGCTCATCGTTCAACGGTAGCTGAGAGGCAGAGGCGTGAGACGGTCTATCTTTGCCCACGTTCTCTACGGCTGCACCCCTGAACTTCTGCGTGGACCTCCCTTCGTCTCGGCGCCACTGGTCTGTTGTCCAGGAGATCATCGGCCTCTACGTAAGAAGTGCTGGGGTGTCCCCGTCGATGAGTGTGAACTCAGGTTCAGGAACGAGGAGGTAAGACAACTGCTGTTTTAGACGGCAGACCCACTAGGGGTATACCGATTGTGCGGTAGGCCCATAAGGGGTTATTTGTGTATGGAATCTGCCCCCTCTGTCGGAGGGAAGGAGCGAAGGCGCACCGCTCGATCGAACGCTCTTTAGTCAGACCGTTTGATTTTGTTAGTCAGGCGGGGTTCTGGTGTAAATAGCCCTAGCCGGACACCGGTGTCTTGTCTAGACTAGCGTTCTAGGGTGTATATTACGTTCGCTAGGTCGGAGGGACCGGGAGACTAAGCGGCGCCTGTGTAAATTCGGTTCGCTAGCTCTCAACCTATCTTGGCTAAGTGGGAAGGCGTGTAAATTTGGAACCCACTAGATTTTTGATAGTAATCGACTAAGAGGCGCCTGTGTAAATTCGGTCCTCTAGCTCGCTATATGTGGTGCTTGGGCAGTGTGGCTAACCAAAACGGGTGTACATAGTTTTAGGTAGTCCATTCAAGGTACTGGCCAATAGTTTAGTTGGGAATTGTAAATGTGTTAAAGATTGTTTAGTAAAGTGTATATCTTGTTAGATAGCGCGAGCTCAGCCGTCTAGCGAGAGTGTTAATAGTGTGTTGCTGTATTATAGTGCACGGTACCATAACCCTGTATATTTACTGACACTGTATATAAGTACTAATCATTGTCGTCCATTGCATGTTTAACACCATAACCACTAATAATTGTATTGTGACCTTAAATTGTGCTTTGACCTATGCTAACCGTACTGTAACCGCTATTTGTAAAAGACGATGTTACTGGGGTGTGTTATAGACGGGTAATTCGTATATAGAGAATTATAGCGTGGGTGACTGTATAGTTTCGCCAAAGGGCATAATATTGATTATCTAGTGACTGGTGTAACAGCTGTGTGTGTACGGGAATTCCCTGAGTGTTTATTGTGTTATTGTGTACGTTTCACTTGGTAACCGTACCACGTGGTGCTGTTGCCAGAGGAAACGGGTGTGACTGTTGAATAGTACGCGTGCATAGTATTCGTTGTCAACGACGTTCCATTGATAAGTATGGGCGCGTCGGAGTCAACGATTCCGGATCCCTTAGGTTGTATGGTGAAGAATTTTAAAAAGGGATTCAAAACATGTGATTTTGGGGTTAAAATGTCTCCTGTACGTTTGGTCACTTTGTGTACTAGGGAGTGGCCTACTTTGGTTGCGGCATGGCCGCCACGTGGCAGTTTGGATCCAACTCTGGTACAGCGCTTACACGTGGCTGTATCGGGTAGGCCTGAACTTTACGGGCAGTTTCCTTATATTGATTGTTGGAGACAGGCCGTAAATGACTCGCCAAAATGGATTCAGACATGCCACGAGGAGCAATGTCGCCTCATGGTGGCTAGGACTTGTTTGTCCACTAGGACTGGTGTTAGGCCCATTTTGGACACGCCCCCTGAGTCCGAGATCCCTTTGCCGCCCCCTTACTTTCCTTTAAGAGGAAGTGACGCGAATGCAGGAAGTCCTGCACCCCTTCCCCCATTGCCCCCACCCACTTCCGCTTCCTCCTCCAGTACAGAATCCACCCCCTCTCATACTAAATCTCCCCTTCCGGAACCAGAACCAACCCCCATTAGATCTGAATATCCTGATTTGGCGCCACTTCAGACTTCTGGTCAAGCTTCTTCTAGCTCGGCTCGAAGTGTTCTATTTACTAACTTTTCCCAAAACCAAGCTCCCACATCCTCATGCTTTATTACCCCCCGACTGGAACCTCTAACTGACGCCCCTCTACGTAGCCCCATACTAACAACTGACCCGACAACTGACCGGTACCCAACAATTAAAACATTATCAGATGCCTCTTCGTCTGAATCCCGGGTCAGCCTATATCGATGCCGCAGGTCAAATGGCACATGCTGACCCAGTCTTCGTATATGTCCCGTTCACGACAACCGATCTCTTGAATTGGAAGACCCACAATTCCTCGTATACTGAGAAACCACAAGCTATGACCGATCTGTTCACCTCAATAGTTCAGACACATAACCCGACATGGGCTGATTGCCAGCAGTTATTAATGACTTTGTTTAACAATGAGGAAAGGACAAGGATTAACCAAGCGGCCATTAAAGCGCTAGAGGATAGAGCCCGTGCTTTGAATCAAGCCAATCCAGCAGCATGGGCCGCAACACATTATCCTAACACCGATCCCGACTGGAATGTAAATGGTGCTGATATGGTTCAACTCAGAGCCTATAGAGACGCTATAATTGCTGGCATGAAAGCCGGAGGAAAGAAGGCCATTAATATGTCGAAGACAGTTGAGGTGATTCAGAAAAGTGATGAAGCGCCCAGTGTCTTTTATGACCGATTATTGGAGGCATACCTTTAATCCGGAAGACGCTGATAATTCCCGAATGGTGAACTCCGCCTTTGTCAGCCAAGCTTACGGAGATATTAAGCGCAAGCTACAGAAGTTAGAAGGGTTTGCAGGTATGTCTATCACCCAACTAATGGAGGTAGCGAATAAAGTATACATGAATAGGGAAACAGAAAGTAAGAAAGAGGAAGAGCGCAAGATGCGTAAAAAGGCAGATATGTTAGCGGTAGCGATCGCAGGCGTAGATAGACGGGGCCCAGATAGAGGCGATAGTAGATGGAATAGGGAGCTTTTGAGTAGGAATCAGTGCGCGTATTGCAAGGAAGAAGGGCATTGGAGGAACGAGTGTCCACAAAGAGAGCAGTACGAGAGAGACCAACCCAGGGCAGGTTACGGAAACTTTAGAGGCAGAGCGAGAGGTAGAGGAGGCCCCGGAGGGAGTAATGGTAATAGAGGGAGCAATGGGAACAGAGGAAGTGTTAGGGAAGATAGGTATTTTCCAGCAGCGCAAAGGTCCCGCGATAGAGAAGGCAGGGACTTTGTAGGATTGGCTGACACGGTCATGGAGGACTATTGATACCGACCGGGCTCCATCCCCCTTGGTCGAGCGGAGCCTATGGTCGATGTATCAATAGGGGGAAAAAGGAGTGCGTTCATGATCGACACTGGTGCTGAACATTCGGTGGTGACTAATCTAGTTGCTCCTCCATCTGGAAGAACTATTACTGTAATAGGAGCAACTGGAAGAAGTGCTGAAAAACCGGTTCTTAAAAGTCGACTCTGTACATTGGGAGGCCACGTAGTAAAACAAGTAGACCCGATCTTCGTGATTTTCCCATCCAGAACCCCGATGTTCAATATTACACCGACGGCAGTAGTTATGTGAAAGAAGGGATCCGCTATGCAGGATATGCAGTAACAACAATAGACAAGGTGATAGAAGCTCGGCCACTGGCGAAAGGAACATCAGCACAAAAGGCAGAATTGATAGCACTGACACGAGCGTTACAATTGGCTGAAGGTTTAAGAGTGAACATCTACACGGACTCCAAATATGCGTTTTTAACCACTCATGCCCACGGAGCTTTGTATAAAGAAAGAGGACTATTGAATTCAGAAGGCAAAGAAATCAAGTATGCAGCTGAAATCCTACAACTATTGGAAGCAGTGTGGGAGCCGAAAGAAGTCGGTATCATACATTGTCGAGCGCATCTGAGAGGAGATGGTGACGTAACCAAAGGAAATCGGATGGCAGACAGTACAGCTAAGCGTGCCGCTGAATCGGGAAGACAGGAGTATGTGGGGCATATAGCTGCTCTTATACCAACTCCCCTGTCTCAATGGACTCCAGTTTATACAGCTCAAGAAGAGGAGTGGTTAAAGACTGAACCTGGAAAGTATTTGGAGAACAAATGGTATCAGTTAGAAGATGGAAGAATAGTCATTCCAGCATCACTAGCGGTAGAAATTGTCCAAAATTATCACAACGGGACACATTCTGGGAGAGACAGCACAGAGGAATCTCTCAGAAAACATTTCTACATACCAAGATTGTCCAACTTGACTCAGGCCATTGTACGAAGATGTGTAACGTGTGCTAAAAATAATGCAAGGCAAGGACCAGTAAAGCCACCAGGAGTCCAGTTTATGGGGGGCTCCCCATGTCCGATTTACAAATTGACTATACAGTGATGCCTAAATCGGGTGGACATCGTTACCTGCTGGTAATTGTGTGCACCTATTCAGGCTGGGTAGAAGCATGTCCTACTCGTACAGAGAAAGCAGGAGAAGTTGTGAGATTCCTGCTACGAGAAATAATACCCCGATATGGACTACCCTGCTCTATAGGATCGGACAATGGTCCAGCTTTTGTTCACCAGTGCCTACAACAACTGACTCATATGCTTGGTATAAAGTGGAGGCTTCATACGGCATATAGACCCCAGAGTTCTGGTAAGGTAGAGAGAATGAATAGAACTATTAAGAATCAGTTGGCTAAAATGTGTCAGGAAACCCAACTTAAGTGGAACGTTCTCTTACCCATAGCTCTATTGCGAATCCGCAGTACACCTACCAGAAGGATGGGCCTCTCTCCTTTTGAAATCATGTATGGGCGACCACCTCCCGTACTTGGTAACTTAAGGGGGGATTTGAGTCAGTTGGGAGAAGGAATTACCCGACAGCAGGTTGTAGAGTTGGGTAAGACTATGGAGGAGGTACAGAAATGGGTACAAGATAGATTACCTGTGAATATTTATCCCCCAGTTCATAGTTACCATCCAGGAGACCAAGTGTGGATTAAAGAGTGGAATAATGTACCGTTAGGGCCCAAGTGGAGAGGTCCTTATGTTGTTCTTTTGTCTACCCCTACAGCGATAAAAGTAGCCGAAGTGACTCCGTGGATACATCACTCCAGGGTTAAACCAGCAGCAGTCGATTCTTGGCAAGTTACAGCAGATCCAGAGAATCCCTGCAAGATCCGGTTAAAACGCACGACTCAGTCGGAGTGACGAGGAACTTTGTGGATTACAAAATTTTATTGTTTCAGAGATTTGGTACGTGAGTGAGAGGGCCATAATAAAGCCTGTCCGCTCACCGACGTATAGTGTATAAGCCAGGAAAAGTCTCGAAGGGGCTCCTGTGAAGACGAGCAGAACTCCATTCCCTGCAGCCCTTACATCCTGGAAGCTGAGGTGCCTTCGCACGGACGAAGACTGAGGGTGACGACGAAAGATGTGTTCTTAATAATGTTTATTTATGTATTTTTATATTCAGGAAGGTAGAGGTACCGACACTCCTAGCTGTGAGGTATGCATTAAGACTACAAGAACAGGTAACCATATTTCCCAGACCCTAATTTGGCATTCGCAATACGAGTGTAAAGGAGATGTATCAAGATGTAGATACCTAAATATAGAATATAGTGTGTGCCATTTAGGAGTAGGAGAACCTAAGTGCTTCAGTCCGGAGTATCAACCTCGTACAATTTGGTTGACTCTCAGGAATGGAGATCCTCAGGGGACCCTAATTAACAAGACAGTATTAGAATCCGTACATTCTTCGGGTGTTCTGCTATTTGATGCGTGTAAGGCGATATCAAGTGGTAGAAAGCCGTGGAATGTATGTGGGGATCTTAGATGGGAGAGGACGTATGGGTCTAACGATAAATATATTTGTCCCAGTAGTAAAAATAAATATGTGAGTCCTAGATGCCCAAATAGAGATTATAACTTTTGCCCATATTGGTCTTGTGTGGGGTGGGCAAATTGGGGACAGACAGTAGACAAGGACATGATAGTGACTAAGTTGCCTACCAGCCCATATTGTAAGTCTATGGAATGCAATCCAGTCCATATACTTATAAATAACCCCGACAAGTTCTTAGATACATATGGTAATTTATTTGGGTTTCAAATATATGGGACGGGTTTAGATCCTGGGACAATATTGTTTATAGGGATAGAGACTGATACGGTATCCTCCCAAACTCATCAAGTATACCATTCCTTTTATGAAGAGATGAGTATAGATAATAAGATCCCCCATAATGCTAAAAACCTGTTCATTGATTTAGCCGAAAGTATTGCCGGTAGTCTTAATGTTACCAACTGCTATGTGTGTGGAGGTACTAACATGGGAGACCAATGGCCTTGGGAAGCAAAGGAGGTAATGTCCGGTTCTGAGGCAGTTGACCAATTAATATCTACACAAGCCGATTATCATATGAGTGTTAGAGGTAAATCTGAGTGGAGATTAAAGACCTCCATCATAGGTTATGTTTGCATAGCAAGGAAAGGAATGATGTATAATACTTCTGTAGGAGAATTAACTTGTCTATGGCAAAAAGCTTATGATGATGATACAAAGAATACAACTTGGTGGTCGGCTTCAAATGTCTCAGAACCATCTAACCCGTTTGCTAGATACGCCAATTTAAAGGATGTGTGGTTTGATCTATCCATCACATCTACTTGGAGAGCCCCAGCAAATTTGTACTGGATCTGTGGTAAGAAAGCCTATTCGGAGTTGCCACAGGACTGGGAAGGGGCATGTGTGTTGGGTATGCTCAAACCATCCTTCTTCTTGTTACCTATTGAAACAGGTGAGACTTTAGGTGTTAAAGTGTATGATGTGAATCATAGGAAGAAAAGGGGACCCATAGAGATAGGCGCCTGGGAAGATAATGAATGGCCTCCCCAGCGTATTATAGATTATTATGGGCCAGCCACGTGGGCAGAGGATGGTACCTTTGGTTATAGAACCCCTATTTATATGCTCAACCGTATTATAAGATTACAGGCGGTGGTTGAGATCATTACTAACGAGACATCACAAGCGCTCAATCTTCTAGCGAAGCATAATACCAGGATGAGGACAGCAGTCTACCAAAATAGATTAGCCTTGGATTACCTTTTGGCAGTAGAGGGAGGTGTATGTGGGAAGTTTAACCTGAGCAATTGCTGTCTTCAAATAGATGACGAAGGGCAAGCAATAGCTGAGCTTACTAGCCATATGGTTAAACTAGCGCATGTGCCTACTCAGGTATGGAAAGGGTATAATCCAAGCAGTTGGTTTGGTAGCTGGTATGAGTGGTTTGGAGGGCTTAAGGCAGTGGTAGTCCTACTGATTTTAATGTTGTGTCTACTCCTGCCGTGTCTTATACCCTTAGTAGTTAGGTCTGTGCAAAGCCTGATAGAAAATATAGCAGAGAGGAAGGCTGCTGCACAGATAATGGCAATTTATAAGTATAAGGCTCTAGATCAGGGAGAACCAATGCAGGAAGATGAGTGTTGAAGATTCACATCATAAGATAAGTCTGGTCTGGTTCAAGGTAACTTGCGGTGTATGCAAACTAAGGTTAAGTGATGCCTCAAGTAATTGTGAAATATCAAGAGGCATCAAAGGGGGGAATGTGGTGGAATCTCGGTAAAAATAAATTTAGTAGGCCGAGATTACCACGTGGCATGTGTACGTGCATATGCTGACGTATCGATCAGTTGGTTGCACGAGGCAAGATACGATCAGTAGTGTACAGAGCATGTGCAAGAATACAGGATGTAGTATTCCCCTCCTCCATTGTGCTGGACAGGCCATGCTGTCAAGCAGGAAGTTAATTCTTATTTGTATTGATTGGTCAAGAGAATGTGCGGGTGGAGCTTAATATGGGAGGAGTTATGTGCCTATATAAGGAGCCTGCACTATTGTCCGGGGCTCAGAACTTGCTGTATTTTGGTGACGTTAGTCCCTCTGAGTCCCGATCGGTGATCCAATAAAGAATCTCTTCCTTCCTGAAGAAACCTGTGTCCATCTCTCTGTGCTTGGCTTCCGTCAGTTTCTCCGGTATCAGTAAATTACATCTGATTAAAAGTGAAACCAGTTTTTTTTTTCATGCAGGCTGTGTCAATCAGAGTGAAGGGAGGGGTGACAAGGGCTGCATAAATAGAAACCCAGTGATTTAACTCCTAAATGGCAGTGAATTGAGTAGTGAAACCTGAGAAGCATGATCTATACACTAAAACTGCTTCATCAAGCTAAAGTTGTTTAGGTGACCATAGTGTTCCTTTAAATGTCTTGGGTGTAGTGGCATTGCTCCGGTGGGTTGGGGGTGGTAGGCAAGACTGTCTCTACACTCCCTCCCTCCAACCCCCGAGTGCTCCCTTTGAAAACTGTAATTTCATTTAATTTTTTATATTTCCCATACAGCTATAGATTAAATAAAAATGGAAACACATGAATGCCTGAAGGGTACGTGTGGAATGAAACACAGATAGGTAAGTGAGAAAATAAGGGCTTCTTACACTATTTCAATGGTGAGTGGATGATATAGAAAGCAGCTGTCTGGTTCCTCAGGCCAAACACTGCGTCATTAATCATTGGCAGACCGAGGGGACTGCTCTTAGTGACCAGCACTCTGACCACCAGAGATCATCATGGCCCCTGCCGAACCAGCAGGGGTAATTGCACTTTCCATTCACAAAGGTAAGCAGGGGACAAGAGAGGGTAATATATATTTATTTTTTAAATTAAATATTAAAATGCTACATGAAATGTGTCCGGAGGTTGAAGTCATAACAAAAACAACCTACCTACAGACACGTCACACTCAGCCACAATAGAAACATCACAGACAGGTACCAAACTCATCACACAGCCATCATACATACAGTACAGTGTCACAGGGATAAATGGTAATCCATAAACAGACATGTCCACACCACTGATGGTGGTCAGATATCTGTTACAAATGATAAATTACTGATATACTGTGTATGACAGAATCATTGCACGCACAACTGTGAGTTTTATTGTTGTGGGTGCTGAGCTTTCTGACACATGGTGCGCAATGCTGTGAGTTTTAATATGAGTGTTAAACCTATGATAAATACAAACATAGCACATTACTGTAGGTTTTATTGCAGTGGTGCACTTTTTTTTATATTACAATACAATCCAACATAGCCACCTAGTTAAATGGATACTGTAGGCACCAAAACAACTTTATCCTAATGAAGCAGTTTTGGTTTATAGATCATGTCACTGCAGTCTCACTGCTCAATTCACTGCCATTTAGGAGTTAAATCCCTTTTGTTTTGGTTTATGTAACCTTAGCCACACCTCCCCTGGCTGTGACTGACACAGCCTCCATGAAAAAAAAATAGTTTAATTTTTAATAAGAATTTAAAGCAGGCTCTGTTTACTTTAGAAGTTCCTTTCTCATAGATATTGGACATCTGTTACAATTCCCTCTGTCAAAGACATTTTACTGTGTTTATTTGAAAATAAAAGATGCAAACTTGCTCTCTGAGTACCATCGGCTACCAATGTACTCCTTAGACATGGCTGGTCTGAGTGGGAGAAGGCAATAAGGAGTAAGTACAAGCTTAATAATGTTTCCACCTGACCGAAAAAAAAAAATTTCATCACTTATGTTTGACTCATTATTTACCATATTTGTTGTTTAATATACGATATCTATATAAATATATATGAAGTAAACATTGTATTTTTTCTTCCTTTCTCTACTTTATTTCATATCATGCTACGGATGTGCAATTTACTCATTTTCCCCCAGTTTTTCTTTTTTTCTTCATTTATGATCTTTGTGTTGTTACTCATAGTATTGATAATGTAACCATAACAAAGATCCTTGCTATTATGTCACTGTCCATACACAAAAATGCACAATTGTTATTTTTATTATTATTAGTTAAAACAATAAAAAACGTTTGAAAAGAAGTTCCTTTAGCTTGCTCAGCTAATTGAACTTTACTCACACACGAGGCACCTGCAGGAAATTAACAGAGCAGGAGATATGACATTATACATTAAATGCCTCTCTTGGCAAACTTATTACCTTATTTGGATTCCACTACCACCTGTACGCTGATGACACCCAGATATATCTCTCCTCCCCGGACCTCTCCCTTGCCGTCCTGCAACGTGTCACTGCTTGCCTTTCTTCCATCTCAGACTGGATGTCCTCCCGCTTTCTGAAACTCAATCTCTCTAAAACTGAGCTCCTTGTCTTTCCTCCTCCTAATACTGATCCTCCTCTTTCGCTCTCCCTTCAAGTCAGTGGTATCCACATAAGTCCATCCCTGCAAGCACGCTGTCTTGGCGTCATACTTGATTCTGGCCTCACCTCTGAGCCTCACATCCATTATGTTGCCAAATCCTATGTGGGCGGCTCTTTTCCTATGGAATAGCCTGCCTACCGCCATCAGACTCTCCCCTAGTCTTCAATCATTTAAGAAGTTCATTAAAACCCATCTCTTTAGGAAATCTTATGGCCTCCCAGAGTAATCTCTACCTTACATACCTGTCTCTTGCTCTCTCCTAAAGGGCAGCACTTTACTCTCTCCTCCAGCTCTGCTTCACTCCCACCATATTTGATTGCTATTTCCTGTCCTAATGTTTTATACCCCACCTCATATAGACTGTAAGCTCGTTTGAGCAGGGTCCTCTTCAACCTATTATTCCTGTAAGCTTTCTTGTAATTGTCCTATTTATAGCTAAATCCCCCCTCCTATAATATTGTAAAGCGCTACGGAATCTGATGGCGCTATATAAATGGCAATAATAATAATAATAATGGACATTCTAAGCACCAGAACCACAACAGCTTAATGTAGTGGTTCCGGGACAAAGACAATGTCTATTCTATCTTAGCAGTGTAAATACCGCCTTTCTGAGAAAATGCAGGTTATTAAAACATTTTTTGTATTCTTTATTTTTGCAAGTGCACGTTATAAACAAAGATCACACAATATACACTATGAAGTGTGCAGTGAATTCAGCACTTTTTCTATTATGTTAAGAGAGTAGGAAAACACAATTCAAGGTAAGTATAGTGATTGAATGTTAAAGGATCACTATAGTGTCAGGAAAACAAATCGGTTTTCCTGACACTATAGTGTCCCCCTCCCGTGGTGCTGAAGGGGTTAAAACCCCTGGAGGACAATGGAGGACAATGGTGCTCTCACAGGTGCTGGGAAATCTGAGATGATTTCAGGCTTAAATAATATTGAGAGTCCTAAAAGGGAATTTGAGAGACCTTAAAGGGAATCTCCAGTGCCAGGAAAACAATCCGTTTTCCTGGCACTGGAGGGTCCCTCTCCCTCCCACCCACCAATCCCCGGTTACGGAAGGGGTGAAAACCCCTTCAGTAACTTACCTGAGGCAGCAACGATGTCCCTCATCGCTGTCTCCTCCTCCGCGCCGCTCCTCCTCTGCATTGCGTAGGCCGGTGGGCATTAGCGCTCCCCATAGGTAAGCATTGAAAAATAATTTCAATGCTTTGCTATGGGGAAATAATGAGCGACGCTGGAGGTCCTCACACAGCGTGAGGACGTCCAGCGACGCTCTAGCACAGGTTTCCTTTGCTATGAAGGAGGAAGTGACCTCTAGTGGCTGTCTAGTAGACAGACACTAGAGGTGGAGTTAACCCTGCAAGGTAATTATTGCAGTTTATAAAAAACTGCAATAATTAAACCTGCAGGGTTAGGAGTAGTGGGAGTTGGCACCCAGACCACTCCAATGGGCAGAAGTGGGCTGGGTGCCTGGAGTGTCCCTTAAAGTTTTAGTAAATACAAGATTCCTCGTGGAGCTCTAACAAAGTGCTCAGCGTGGCAGTCAATATTTGCAGTACCAACTTTTTTTTTTTTTTTAATTCTTTATTTTTGGTCGTGACATGCAGTGAAATGGTTCTCAGACGTTGCAATGACACGGCTTTCGCAGAAGCCCACAGTAGCAGAGGAAAAGGAAACAGAAAACAGGCATTTAGGCAGTTTACAATGTGGCTTACGCAGAAGCCAGAACATTTACATGGTGGGACAGTCTCATACTAGTATATTCATAAGTGCATAATTGGTTCGCCCCCTGTGTTGAGGAGGAGACAGCTGTGCCGGTCACGACACCCACAGGCATCTCGGTCGGCCGCCCTGCGGGGGCCTGTGTAGAGGCCTCACTGCCAAATCGCACTGTTGCTTATGGGTACAGTCATGCCATCTGCCAAGAGCCTCATTGCATATAGTATTTCTGTGGCTATTTCAGTGGTCACTGCAACATGCTATATGGTCAACGTTGAAGTTTTAAAACATTAAATCTGCGAAACTATGTGGTGAAGTTGAAACACCTAGCAAGATTTGAGGAGGGAGGAGAAGAAGCAGAGGAAGGAGGAAAAAGAAAACGAAAGGGGGAAAGGGTTATAAGGCAGAGGAGGGGGGGGGATATACCCCCTGTCGGGAGACGGCACAGGCTGGCGGGGGTGGGGAGTACGGGCTTATGGGTCAATGTAGACTTCCCATGGTTCCCAGACCTTGATGAAGTGGGAGTACGTGTCTCTCACCTGCGCCGTGAGCTTATCCATGAGAAACGCTTCCTTGATGTTACCTATGACTTTGTCCAAGGGTGGTGTGTCTGTTTGGAGCCACGTTTGCGCCAGAGCGCGTCTGGCCGCCAAGTTAATCTTGTTCACTAGCTTCTGTTCCCTGGGTGGGAGACTGTCGATGGGTTTGGCTAGTAAACACGTCCAGGGGTCTGGCCTAATCGGTCGGTTAAGTACGTCAGTCAGGAGTGTAGCTACCTGCTCCCAATAGAGGGCAGCTTTCGGGCACGACCACCACATGTGGAGGTAAGTACCTTTGGCTCCACATCCTCTCCAGCAGACATCTGAGGGCGTTTTCCCCATCCTGTGTAGCTTCACTGGGGTGGTATACCACCTCAGGAGTGTTTTATAGCACTGTTCCTGGTGAGCAACACAGATTGAGGATTTGGCCGCTGCCTCCCATATGTCCTGCCAGTCCCCACTGTCAAGAGTCTGTTGGAGTTCCGCCTCCCATTGTAGTATATAGGAGGGTGTGTGGGAGTCGTTTGTGGGTGCGCTTAATTGCTCGTAAAGGCGGGTAATGAGGCCGGCACGTGGTCCATCAGACAGGCATAACGCTTCAAAGAAAGTGGGTTTGGCCCTGGCCGCTACCGCTATTTCAGGTTTCCTGGCAAAGTCCCTAAGCTGAAGGTAGCGAAAGTAGTCTTTGTTAGCTAGTGGGGCCCTCATTTTTAGGTTGTCGAAGGTGTGAAAGGAACCGCCCTGGAACAGATGACAGTAGCGCTGAACCCCCGTGTTCTCAAGGCCTCGAAAATCTCGAGGGGTCATACCTGGCAGGAACGCTTTGTTACGGAGATAGGGTGTCAATGGAGAGATCGGGTGCGCGAGGGCATATTTGTTGGCAGTAGCGTTCCAAACCCGAATCGAATTGAGGATGGCGGGGCAGGAGGTGCCAATCTCTGGACGGTCGGGCTTCGGGACCCACAGCCAATACTGGGGGAGATCAGTACCCATAAAGTGCGTCTCTAGGTCAACCCATCTGTGTGTGTCGGGTGGGGAGTGCCATTCAATTATTTGCGCTAGATGGGCGGCTAGGTAGTACAGGTGAAGGTTTGGGAGTCCCAGTCCCCCCTTGCTTCTCGGGGTGTATAGTGTATGCCTCGCTACTCTGTGCCTCTTCCCCGCCCAGATGAAGTTGTCTATTGCGGTTTGTAGGGGTGTAAGATCATTTTTAGTCACAGCGACAGGCAGCGCTTGAAAGATGAAAAGGAGGCGTGGGAGGAGATTCATTTTGATGGCATGTAGCCTACCCAACCATGAGATGGGCTTATCATGCCATTTATCTAGGTCCCGCTGTAGCACCGCAATGATTCTCTGGTGGTTTTCCTTATAGAGGTCCTCGTAAGCCGGCGTTAGCCTGACCCCCAAATATTTAATGGGTTGTGTGCTAATCTTTAAGGCTATCACCTGCTGCAGCCATTGGATGTCCGCCTCTGTCATCCCTATTGGCATGCCGACCGACTTGTCAATTTTGATTTTGTATCCAGATACCTGGTGATATCCGTCGAGAATCTCAAGTACCCGAGGAATGGTGGTTTTAGGGTTTGTTATTGTGAGTAAAATGTCGTCGGCGTACGCCGATATTTTGAATTCTTCGGTGGCCACCCGCACCCCCCGGATCTCCGGGTCCGTGCGAACGAGATGTAGTAGGGGCTCCAGTGCTAAGATAAAGAGGAGGGGGGAGAGGGGGCAGCCCTGGCGGGTACCGTTCCTTAGTTCGAAAGGGGGCGACTGTGCCCCTGGGATTGATATCTGTGCTCTCGGGGAGGCATAGAGTGCCTTAGTCGCTTTTATGAATATGGCAGGGAGGTGCATTGCCTCTAGTAGAGCAAACATATAGGGCCATTGTATCCTGTCGAACGCCTTCTCTGCGTCCAGGGAAAGGACCAGAGAAGGCGCTCGCGTTTTGCCCGCCCACCACACTATGTCTACCGCCCGTCTAGTATTGCCATAAAGTTGTCGGTTGGGGACAAAATCCACTTGGTCCGCATGGACCAGTTTGGGGAGTATGAGGTTAAGTCTAGTGGCCAATATCTTCGCATACACTTTAAGGTCAAAATTTATGAGGGAGATGGGGCGATAGTTTGCCACGTTTGTGGCATCTCTGTCAGGCTTGGGAATCAGGACTACATCTGCTGTGGCTAAGTCGGCGTTGGGCAGGTCACTTTCTGTCCAGGTCTTGTACATCGCGGCTAGGCGAGGGACTAGTTGCTCTCTAAAGGCTTTGTAGTAGGAGCCGTCGAACCCATCTGGGCCCGGGGCTTTCCCTCCTTTCAGGGCTGTGATTGCCCCGTCTATTTCGTCAGTTTCTATAGGTGCGCCTAAGGGTGCGGTGCTATGTGTCGGTAGGAGCGGGAGGTTGGCTTTTTGCAGAAACTCTGCTATCTGAGCTACGTGGGTTGCGTTTTCAAAAGTAAGGGCCGGGGAGTGATTGTACAGTTGGGTATAAAATTTGGTGAATTCTTCACTAATGTCCTTAGGGCTGTTGAGAATACGTCCCTGTGCGTCTTTAATGGCTGAGATATTCGATATCGTACGCTTAGGTCTAAGGGCTCGCGCTAATAATGTGTCCATTTTATTTGATTTTTCATAGAAAAAACGCTTAGTGCGGACCATCTCTTTGCTAACATCATCTAGCATAAGCTCCCGAAGTTGGCGCCTGATGTCTGTTAATTCCCCAATCGTGAGTGGGGTGGGCCCTTGTTTGTTTCTCATTTCGGCCCTGCGCAGGAGGCTTTGTAGCTCAGCTAGCTTCTCCAGTTTCTTTTTTTTAAAGTGTGTGGCCATCTTAATTAGCAAACCCCTTATTACAGGTTTGTGGGCCGCCCACAGTGTGGTGGGGGAGACGTCAGGGGTATCATTTTCCTGGAAATAACGAGTGATCTCTGTTTGTAGTGTCTCTTTGGTTTGTGGGTGTCTGAGTAACGAGGCATTTAGCCTCCATTTCCATGGGGCGTGCGGGCCTGGTAGTTTGATGTTTATGTCAATGTCAGCATGGTCAGACCATGAGATGAGGTGTATGTTAGAGGTTGTGATCCATGACATGGCTAAGGGGTTGACCAGGAACATGTCTATACGGGAGTATGTTGCATGTACCGCTGAATAGAAGGTATAGTCCCGCACACTCGGGTGTTGGAGCCTCCATGGGTCCAGCAGGCCCGTGTGTTGGAGAAAAGTATGTAAGAGTTTGTCCTGACCTCCCCTATTTTGAGACCTAGGCAAGCGAAGGCCTCCCCCTCTGTCTAGTGCTGGGCACGGCGTGGCATTTAGGTCACCCCCCAGTATTAGCAGACCTTTAGGAAGGCCCATGATCAAGGTTTCTAAGTCAGTCCAGAATTCCCTACTGGCAGTATTGGGGGCATATACATTCACTAGGTGGTAAGTATTGGAGTGAAGCGTGCCCGAAAGGACCACGTACCGGCCCTCGCCGTCCTCATAGGTTTGGGTTACATTGAACGGGCAGTTTTTATGAATCAGTATCTCTACCCCATTCCTCTTACACAGTGCCCTCGAGGCGTATGCCTTGCTGTACACATGGTTAGTGAGTCGTAACCCCGATGTGCGTGACAAGTGGGTTTCTTGGACATATGCGATGTCAGTTTTTTGCCGTCTGAGTTCGCGGAAGAGGAGTCTACGTTTATTTGGGCTGTTGAGCCCGTTAACATTCAGGGATGTTAGTTTGAGTGTCATTATGTGAAACGGTGGTGCGGAGCAGAGTGTCTGGTGTCACCGCAGTCTCTCGTTCCCCCGTCTCACTAGTGTGATTTATTTGGCGGTGCCGCAGTAGGTTTAGTCTGGGTGTAGGGGAGGGGGGGGGGGGGGCTGGGGTAAGTAGAGGAGTCCGAGTTTGAGGAAGTAAAGAAGGGGGGGGAAAGGAAAGGAAAGGAAAACCAGCCGCGCAGACTGCGCAGCCACGCAGACGCGCCTGGTGAGAATGTTTAGGTAAGATAGTAGGTTAAATACCTGCAACTTCAACACCCAAAAAACAAGTCAAAAACACAAACTGTACAATAAACTATACAATAAACAATATCAGTCCTGGTCTTAGGCCGTGCCAGGAGCTCTGTGGGTGGGTCACCTCCGCGTCGAGGGAATCACCTCAAGACGGGGGGGAAACACAGCCGAAGAGCACCCCGGCGAGACCCATTGAGAGCGTAAAAACCCAGGACCCCAAACCCTCGAGCTCGGGTGGCAGCAATATCTAGGGCGCCCCGAGGGGACGGGGGGAGCTAAAATGGCTAGAGTGCAGATGTGAATTCTCAAAGGCAGTGGCTATATACTCAGTACGTAGTGTGGGTGTCTGCAGACACGTAGTGTTCTATTCTGGAGATATAGAGAGTTAGACATACGCAAGTAGATACGTTCAAGGAGCAAGGGCCGCCCCCCCCCCCACGCCACCCACCAGCCCCACAGCTGTCCAAGCAACCCCAGGTGCATGCAGATACGCTGCCCCCGTGAGAGGAGAGGGGGGGGGGGGGGGGAGCCAAAATGGCTAAATTACAAATGTGAACTCTCAGAGTCAACGTCTATGTACTCAATACGTAGTGTGGGTGCCTGCAGACACGTAGTGTTCTATTCTTGGGATATATATAGTTACACACACACACAAGTAGGTACGATCAAGGGGCAAGGGCCGCCCCCCCCCCCACACCACCCACCAGCACCACAACAGTCCAAGCATCCGCAGGTACATGCATAATACATTGCCCCCATGCCACAATAAACAAGCCCTCACACTGCAATTCCCATGACCTCCAGCCTCTCCTTCACTGGTTCACCTGGCCTGTTATAGCCTTCCCTGCGTAGTGTACCTGAAAATGTTATGCAATAGCAAAGGGCAAGGTGGCCAGGTAGTGCCGTGATCCCCCCTACACCTCTCTATACTCATGCTGGGACTTCGTGCTGTCTAAGTGTCTGGGACCTGCAGCCCAGCCACCTACCCCCCAACCCCACAGCTATGCATTCTGTCGTAGTGCAGTGTTACCGGTAACTGTTTGGAAACAAATTGAATAAATGCAGGGCAGTATAAACTAGAAGTGTGCATTTATACTCATGTGATCATCAAGAGCGTCCATCTGCCGGTATAGGCCTGTTCACAGTCCACAGCTCACAGTCCACAGCCGGGCCTTCACAGTACCATTGTTAGTCCCATTAAGAGTCCTGTGCGCCGTGGGTCTCCTCCAGTCTGGCCAAACGGCCCGCGTGGGACTGCGGGGCCTGGAAGTCCGCTGGCAATTCCAATCCCAGGTCGGCAAGAAAGGCGGTGACATCTGTCGTCGGGAGCAGCACCGCTGGCTTAGGGCCCTTGAAGACCAGGATCTTAAAGGGGTATCCCCAGGCGAAGCGCAATCCGTTGCTTCGCAACAGGTCAGTGACCGGCTTCCATTCTTTGCGACGAAGGAGAGTGGCAGGGGCGACATCTTGGAAGATTTGGAAGCTGGTTCCATGGTATTCATAGGTCACCGTCCTGCTGTGGCGCATTATGGCCTCCTTGGTCGCGTAATAGTGCCACCGCATAATGACATCGCGGGGCGGGCTGTTCTTCGGTCCCCTGGCCCTCAGGGCCCTGTGTACTCTGTCAACCAGCCATTGATGAGCGGGGATGTCAGGGAGGCTCTTCTGGAAACAGGCGAGGAGGACCTCTTCGAGGTCTGCGTCCTCCACCGCCTCGTGTAGGCCACGTATGCGCAGGTTATTTCTTCTGGAGCGGTTAGAGACGTCCTCCAGCTCCAATTCGAGGTCCGTGACTCTGGTGAGGAGGGAGTTCGTGAAGGTGACTGCCTGGTTGTGTGCCTGCACCACGCTGCCCAGTTGCTGCTCAATCAGGGTTGTACGGGCTCCAATGGCGGCAATTTCCGCCTTGACCTCGGTGGCAGATTTTTTAATTTCTTCAGCCAGATAGCCTTTGACGTCCGCAATGGACCGGAGGATGGCGCTGGAGCAGTCCTCCGACGGGTTGTCTCGTGTCCGGGGTGGGTCCCCGCGGTTAGACGAGCTCGGGCTCGTGGTCGCGGCCGGGCCACGTGTGGTAGGCCTTTGGGCCGCAAACATGTCCACCACGGACGGAGCGTCGCTGGTGCCTTTCTTTTTGCGGTTAGACATCGGCCGCAACAAAAGGGGAGTTCAGGGTTAAGCTTGTAGCTCAAGGGTCTGGGCTGGTGCCGATTACAGTGCTTTATTTGGGCGCCGGGGTGCTGAGCACTCGCTCTAAGCGGCCATCTTCGCTGGCGTCCAGACCACGCCCCCCCTGCAGTACCAACTTTTGACCAAGCAGAGTCAATGGATCTCTATGAGGATTGCTGATTGCTGCATGAACATATTTATTCAACTTCGAAAATGGCAGAGGAATGAGACTGTAGGGGAATGATTTATACTCCAAAACCACATCATTAAGCTAATGTTTTTTGATGCTTAAAGTGTCCCTTTAATGCCAATAAACATATTACTGTTTTCATAGGATAACTCAAAAATAGTCTAATGGATGCCAACAAGTGGATTTTATTTTAAAAAGCTGTGTGCAAGAAGATAGTTCTTTCAATGTAATAACAGGACTTATTGTTGGAAATATACCATATTTTTTAAAGCATAGGACGTGTTTATTTACTCAAAAATTTGGTAAAAAACTGCCATCATACTGTATGCCAAATGAATGCTACACTATATGGACAAAAGTTCTCTTCATTATTGCATTCAGATATTTCAATCAGACCACTTGCCCCAGGTGTAAAAAAATCAATCACCTAGCCTTGCAGTTTGCATACACAGAAGATGGGGAAAAATGGGTCATTATGAAGAGCTCAGTGAATTCGAGCGTAATACAGTGATAAGATGCCACCTTTGCAATAAGTCCGTTCGTGAAATCTCATCCCTGCTGTATATTCCACGGTCAGCTGTAAGTGATATTATTGGAAAGTGGAAGCATTCAGGAACAGCAGCAACTCAGCCAGGAAGCAGAAGACCATGTAAATTATTTATTTATTTATAAAATATTTTACCAGGAAAGATACATTGAGATTTCTCTCGTTTTCAAGTATGTCCTGGGTCCACAAATCATTGCATTTAAAGTCATCGAACAATGTCACCAAGTGCTGAGGTGCATAAAAGTTGCCAACGTTCTGCTGATTCCATAGATGAAGCGCTCCAAACTTCCATTGGCATTATTTATTTTCAACAAAAAAAGAGTGTGACAGGAGATTCATGGAATGTGTTTCCACGGCTGAACAGCTGCATGCAATCCCCACATCACCAAGTACAATGCCAAACATTGGATTGAGTGGCATAAAGCAGTAGAACCGTGTTCTGTAGAGTGTCGTATCCCCCTGCTCTGTTTGTCAGGCTGATGGGCGGGTCTGGGTTTGGCGGTTGCCAAGAGAATATTACCTGCCTGGCTGCATTGTGCCAACTGTAAAGTTGGGTGGAGAAGGGATAAAGGTATGGGGCTGTTTTTCAGGGGTTGATTTAGGCCTCTTTCTTCCATTGAAGCGATATCTTAATACTTCAGCATACCTAGACATTTTGGACAATGCTATGCTTCCAACTTTGTGGGAACAGTTTGGGGAAGGCCTTTTTCTATTCCAGCATGACTGTGTCCCAGTGCACAAGACAAAGCCCATAAAAACATAGTTGGATGAGTTTGGGGTGGAACATCCCTTACCTCAATCCCATCGAACATCTTTGGGATGAACTGGAACAGAGATTGTGAGCATGGTGTTCTTGTCCAAAATCTGTGCCTGACCTCACAAATGCTCTACTGGATGAATGGGCAAAAAATCCAAAGGAAACACTCCAAAATCTTGTGGAAAGCCTTATTAGAAGAGTGGAAGTGGTGTCCCAATATTTGTAGCCATATAATGTACATATATTCACCCACAATCAGGCTCTGTAAGGAAGATCAAATGCAGCCGCGCACCTCTATCTCGCAGGTGAATCCGGCCTGTCACAGTGTTGCTGCGGGTTACCATGGCAACACTCCAACTCTACACTATGCCGGAGCTCACAAGCAGAGCCTGCACCACCAGGGAACGCAGAGAAAAGAGGCAGGGAGGGGGGAAACACATAAATAAAGCAAAAAATATATTTAAAAACAGTTTCTTTTACCCCCCCCTCCCTCCGGGAACACATCCTCAATCTAACTTCACAAATGCACACCCACACTGCATCCACTAGACACACACTGTATCCTCTACATTTCTTGTAATAATATATAGATGCGTCTTATATTCTGAAAGATACATACCTGGTAATAGAAGATATGATTTATTTTGTGATCGGCAGAAAGCTTGTCATTTACTGGCCTCTAAACTGTACTTTCAAAGTGAGTGCCTGTAGAGTGTGATCCGACCATGAAATCAATTCAACGGTACTCAAATCAATATTATGAAGAAACAGCTTGTCCGCTATTAAATAATCAATATCAGCATTTGTTTTATGTACGCAAAAAACGTAGCTGCGATTCCATGGGTTCTCCAGTCACCATGCATCGTACAATTGGTGGGCTTTAAGCAAATGTTAAAAAATATATATATATATATATATATTTCCCTGCTCAAGCATTCTAGAAAGCACTGCTGAGTGTCTTTGTCCATCTGAAACGGTCTCCTAAAAGGAAGAACGGCTAATAATCTGCACAGGGAACAGAAGAAGATTTGTTTCATTGTGTAATTCTCCATCACCTTGAGAGTCTGTGTAGTTAGTGTATAAATCAATATATAACAAATTGTTCACAACTCCCCCCCCCCCCCCCCCCACATGATAAAGATTTTAAATATCTTTCAAATTGCACCAGCATGTTTATCTGACTTACTATACCAAGAATCTAAAAAAAATCTATAAAACATCACTCAGAAAATGAAGAGCTGGGTTGACAAATTGTCTCCCCTCTTATAAAGTTGCTAAACATGCTCATACATAAGAATGGCAGCAAAACTTTCCTTCCCACACAAAATAATAATTTCACTAAAGCGAGAAGGGTCCCCTGGACTGATTATGCATTTAAACATATGGGGAAACCAATTCTGCAGAGACTGGTTGAGTCACTGCACGTTACGTGCAATGTACAGGTTAAGTTACAGTTACGATGAGTGTTTTTTTTTTTTTTTTTATTATAAATAAATGATTTTGCTCCATAATCACTCCCTGTCTACCACTTCCTAGCAAACTATGGAATGGCCCTTTCTGCCTCCATCAGATGCCGATCTGTTTGGGGTACCTTGCCAGCAGCACAGCCAGAATATCTCTGATGTTTGTGTAATGGCAGGGCAGACTGATACAGCTCAAGTTCAGCAGCGCTCCAGCTCATCAGCCCATGCCCAAAATAGGCTCACTGTTCTGGCTCTCCCTCCTATACTAGTCCGCTCTGCAGTGCTGGGAGTAAGTGATATCACATCATATCAATTCCTCCAAGTGCTCTATGAAAGTCGCACAGGACAGAGAGCCTCCTCTGTAATATCCCAGTACACACTGTACATTACTGGGGGCTCTGTAATATCCCAGTACACACTGTACATTACTGGGGGCTCTGTAATATCCCAGTACACACTGTACATTACTGGGGGTTCTGTAATATCCCAGTACACACTGTACATTACTGGGGGCTCTGCAATATCCCAGTACACACTGTACATTACTGGGGGCTCTGTAATATCCCAGTACACACTGTACATTACTGGGGGCTCTGTAATATCCCAGTACACACTGTACATTACTGGGGGCTCTGTAATATCCCAGTACACACTGTACATTACTGGGGGCTCTGTAATATCCCAGTACACACTGTACATTACTGGGGGCTCTGTAATATCCCAGTACACACTGTACATTACTGGGGGCTCTGCAATATCCCAGTACACACTGTACATTACTGGGGGTTCTGTAATATCCCAGTACACACTGTACATTACTGGGGGCTCTGCAATATCCCAGTACACACTGTACATTACTGGGGGCTCTGTAATATCCCAGTACACACTGTACATTACTGGGGGCTCTGTAATATCCCAGTACACACTGTACATTACTGGGGGTTCTGTAATATCCCAGTACACACTGTACATTACTGGGGGCTCTGTAATATCCCAGTACACACATTACTGGGGGCTCTGTAATATCCCAGTACACACATTACTGGGGGCTCTGTAATATCCCAGTACACACATTACTGGGGGCTCTGTAATATCCCAGTACACACTGTACATTACTGGGGGCTCTGTAATATCCCAGTACACGCTGCACATTACTGGGGGCTCTTTAATATCCCGTAAACACACTGCACATTACTGGGGGCTCTGTAATATCCCAGTACACACTGTACATTACTGGGGGCTCTGTAATATCCCAGTACACACTGTACATTACTGGGGGTTCTGTAATATCCCAGTACACACTGTACATTACTGGGGGCTCTGTAATATCCCAGTACACACATTACTGGGGGCTCTGTAATATCCCAGTACACACATTACTGGGGGCTCTGTAATATCCCAGTACACACTGTACATTACTGGGGGCTCTGTAATATCCCAGTACACGCTGCACATTACTGGGGACTCTGTAATATCCCAGTACACACTGCACATTACTGGGGGCTCTGTAATATCCCAGTACACACTGTACATTACTGGGGGCTCTGTAATATCCCAGTACACACTGTACATTACTGGGGGCTCTGTAATATCCCAGTACACACTGTACATTACTGGGGGCTCTGTAATATCCCAGTACACACTGTACATTACTGGGGGCTCTGTAATATCCCAGTACACACTGTACATTACTGGGGGCTCTGTAATATCCCAGTACACACTGTACATTACTGGGGGCTCTGTAATATCCCAGTACACACTGTACATTACTGGGGGCTCTGTAATATCCCAGTACACACTGTACATTACTGGGGGCTCTGTAATATCCCAGTACACACTGTACATTACTGGGGGCTCTGCAATATCCCAGTACACACTGTACATTACAGGGGGCTCTTTAATATCCCAGTACACACTGTACATTACTGGGGGCTCTGTAATATCCCAGTACACACTGTACATTACTGGGGGCTCTGTAATATCCCAGTACACACATTAAGGGGGCTCTGTTATATCCCAGTACACACTGCACATTACTGGGGGCTCTTTAATATCCCAGTACACACTGTACATTACTGGGGGTTCTGTAATATCCCGGTATACACTGCACATTACTGGGGGCTCTGTAATATCCCAGTACACACATTAAGGGGGCTCTGTTATATCCCAGTACACACTGCACATTACTGGGGGCTCTTTAATATCCCAGTACACACTGTACATTACTGGGGGTTCTGTAATATCCCGGTATACACTGCACATTACTGGGGCTCTGTAATATGCCAGTACACACATTAATGGGGGCTCTGTTATATCCCAGTACATACTGCACATTATTGAGGACGCTGTAATATCCAAATACACAAGGCACACGAGAAAGCTTGACAATGGTAACTTCACCTGTTTGACAAGTGTTGAAAAATACATAAGACAAAGTAGTCCCTGTATTATAATTTCTGACTTGGTTGGAATTTTATCTTTATACAAATGATCATTTTTGCATGACAGGAATGCTTTAATATGCTTAATGTATTGAGTATATCTTCAATTTAATTAATTAGATATAGAATAAATCAAAACTAATGAGTCATCTCCATCTTTGAGTGTCAATTTAAAGGGACACTCCACTGCCCAAACACAGCAGAAATAAAAATCCCTGTTTAGTAGATATTGCCCATTGAAAACATGAATGTATTTAATTTTCCTTTTTTTTTCATTGGGGTAGATTTAAACTTAACTTGCAAAAGCTGCCGATCTCTGGTCTGCAGCCTTTGCATGCCCTCCCTTTCAAACCCAGCCTAAACTTTCTGTGGCTGTCTAAACACAGACTTCCCAATGCAGCTCAAACTGAAGTCTTCGCAAAGCAGGTGCTTTGGTTAATTGCCTGCCTCTTAAGTTTAATGCCCCTGTGCTAAACTACTAGGAACTAGGTTTTCTGATTGACAGCCAAGGGGGTGTAACCAGGTTATTTATAAAAGTGACAATTTCTATTAAAATGTAAAAAAAAAAAAAAAAAAAAAAAAAAAAAAAGGACATGCTCTTCACACATTCATATTTTAGGGGTCTGGAGTGTTTCTTTAATTACATTTATTACTGTATGCAGTGATTCTCTGTAGTGCAATTTTTCTGAATTCTCTGTGAACCAACCATTGTGCTCTAGAAGTTGGAGACTGTAGTCAGAGAAGGGAAAAAAATGATTTATTCTGGATTCGACTCACTTTTGATTCTTGGGCATTTACCATGACTAGAAGCTCGAATTTAACAAAACTTTTGTATAAAAGGAAAAATTCAAGCATAGGTGGAGGATGCAATATGAACAGATTCAAAAAGAGATGGTGGATGCAATATGAATCCCCCCTACCCTCTCTGGCAGAAGAGGACGAAAATTGTATATTTAGTATTGCATTATATTTCTGAACAGCAGATATAACGGATGTTCGGTTTGATGCAACATGAAAAGACTAGGTTTGAAAAAGGGCACCTCTTATATTTACACAAGAACAATGCTGAAGAAGAGCTTTGAGGAAATGAGAGGTAGTGCAAATGGGTCCGGATGCAGGTATCTTAGTGTCAACGCCATGACAGAGACATGCCGGAAAATCCTCTGACCTTTTACATACAGCTAATTAAAAATAAATTACTGAATGTTATCCGTTCATGAGCAAGACTCTAGAACAGGAGGTTTTACACATGAATAGTTCAGATTTTTTTGAAAGCACTTTAACTCTTATGTTGAAAATTACAAAATGAAAGGTCTTCCCTTAGTGTGTGGAGTGTCTGAGAGGAAACGGTGAGGGGGGTGTATTAGAGAGAACTCAAAGTCAGAGGAAGTGGGTGTTCAAAGAACAGATACGGGACATGTATTAAGGATGAGGGTAACATAATAAACAGAGCATGAAGAACCAAATTGGGGAAGATGAAGAGATGGGGAGAAAAATTTAAAACAATGGCCCAGAGACGCAGGTGAGGAGGAAACTAAAACAATAAAAAACATTATATATACACGCACACATACATACACACATATATATGATTATGTAATAGAGGAGGGATTATTTAACCATAAGGGAAATGAAAGAGATGACATGGAAATGGTCAGAGTACCAGCAGTGGGTAAGCAATATTAGAGTAGTAGATGTGATAGATAACCTTAAACGTATACTACATCCACATTGTGTATATGCTCTAACAGTAGGGATTTTCACTTCATCCGTCTCTGCCACTTTAGGCAATAAAAAAAATATATAAATGTAATATGTTGAGTGTTATGGAATGTGTTTGATATTTGGAAATTATCTGAATTTAAATGAATATTTTGTGGCCATCTGGAAAAGTGTGGTAACTGCAGCAAACACTTTGTGAAAGGCACTTGGGAATAGAAAATCCTGGGACATTTAGCTTATAGCTGCCAAGCCTGAGCACCCATGTTCCTGAGCATGAAAGGGAGAGAGGTCTTGTAGGATTTGCATCAAGAAACAAAGTGTTAATAAACACACACAGGAGGGGGGGGGGGGGGGGCACAAAACACATGGCCAGTTGCAATCTGCTACTTTCTTATTGCCTCTGTGATTTTGCCAGAGAAGCTATTTTCTATCCATGCTTTTATAACTATATATATATATATATATATATATATATATATATATATATCTCCATACCTACCTACCCTCACGCACACACAGATGTATAGGTCTTTCTAACCTATTATTCTTGTAAGTTTTTGTAATTGTCTTATTTATTGTTAAATCTTCCCCTCTTATAATATTGTAAAGCGCTACGGAATATGTTGGCGCTATACAAATGCTAATAATAATAATATATACATACATACACACACACACACACACACACACACACACACACGTGTGTTTGTGTGTGTCAGCTGTGTTTCCTTTGTGTTTCCTTTGTGTCTGTCAGCGCTCACGCATGTTTTCTTTGTGCGTTTCAGGGTAGATTTTGTATATCTGCTTTTCTGTATGCATATATCTTGCGTGTATGTGCAGTGAGCGGTACAGACACACTTCTGAGGCGAGTGACATCAATCAAACTGTCACAGTCTGAGACAACTGCAAACAGAAGGCTGGGGTCAGAGGGTACAGGATAAAAGAAAGAATAGGGGGCAGCTGAAAAAAAAAATGTACATTCCCTTCTACCCCTCCTTTCATTTACTAGGCGCTGGTGGTAGCCCCAGAATCTGCCGTCTTCATCAATCTTCTTGCCATCGCTTTCTGATCATCCGTGTGGAACTGTTAGATACAGAGGTGTAACAGGACAGGCTGATATCCAATCAACGTTTGGCACCTTGCTTCAAATCAAGATATGGAGAATTGTCACTGACTGCTCTCCCTACAAAATAATAGTTATGGGGGAGGGCGGTGATCCTGGGAGTATGGGACAATAGTAGTCACATAGACTATGAATGGGATGGAACCAATTAGATTTTTTTGGTCTCTTCTGTTTCAGTAAACCAAAATCAAGGCTCAGCTGAGATATCGTAAACTGTATATATTGAGGATTGATATAGACAAAACTCCTGGACCCAGCATAGAGGGATACTGTTTCTGCATTACACATTTTTTTTTGTATTAAAATCATGATTACTTTTTCAACTCTTTTTAAACAGAAATACAACAAAGAGTCTTCTTTTGTACAACCCACAATTATTTACTACATCCATCTTGAAATGTCTGCTGAGAGTGGTGTTGTTCCGCAGGAAAGGTTACTTAAAGATTGTTTTTTTTTATCCTGCTATATATTGGCTGAGCAACTGTGACAATATCAGCAGATTTTAACTGAACAATTCAATGCATGTGTTTGGTGAGAACCCAAGCAACAAGGACGCTTTTAACGAATTGAATCTCACAGGTACACTTAACCCCTCCACAACCAAAGCTGCTGATGACGCCATTTGAAGTGGTTTAGATGCTAGATAAAACCCTTAACGTTAGGCCATCTTTTTTGGGATATAAAGCCATTATGTAGCACTTTCAATTTCATTCTATTTTCAAGGCAGATAGCCTGGCCTGTCAGAGCTGCAAAGGGAATAACAGAAGATGCTGATTGATTTACTCAGGAGAGAGAAACTCGCAGGGCGCATAATAGTGTGAGTTTAGAAGGCTAATGTTTCAATAGTAGACATTCTGAGGTCGGCAGCCTGATACAATCATATTATTGTCATATACACTAAATAACTCCTCTCCTCATATCCTATCTCTATTAAACATATGTAGTCCTGAAAGTGCACATATTATTTGTGCACGTTATAGTGCATATTTTAGATAAGCATTTAGACATGCATAAACATAAATATATACAGGCGCACACCATAATCATTTTCCATCTGAACCCGCGTGTGTGTGTTTGCATTTGTGCAAATAAAATGTAAATGCCGTTTTAAAACCATTGTCTGTGAACAAAGTAAATACATTGTTAGAAGCACAGTGGGCATAAAACCTTCAAAAAGAAAAAAAGCTACAACTAATAAAGGTCACTGGTAGCTGAAATGTGGGTTTGGTATAAATTGTACAACATTTTTAAAAGACCTGTGATTGCTCCACTTTACTTTAGGGAGCATCAATAAACTGTGAGAACCGGGCCTGCACTCACTTCTTTAGGGTGAATCAAGGTTTCTGCTTATTATTATTATTCATAAAGTGCCAACGAATTCTGTAGCGCTGTAAATTAATGCGCCGACTAACAGACATGTTATTGCAACAAGACGAGCTGGACACAAACGAGCTTACATTTTAGACCCATGGGATCTGAATAGCCCTGAAGTGGGACACAGTGATATTCAGGGGCTTGTCAACTGAACGGTTACACCTCCTGCTTCATACGTGTAGGGAGAGAACCCAGTTTGCTACACTGACGAAAGTCTAATGAAATCTTACTATGACTGACAAAGACAAACATGCATGAAAATATATTGCTATATGCATTTATAATAAAAAATACATAGTGTAGATTAATGGGTTAATACATTGCTAAAATCTGTGTGCTTTCATTTTGCAAATGATGAAGCATCGTAATATAATCTGTATGCACGAATACATACAATGCTAATCCAACATATTTCCCCCTCTCCCAAGAAAATAATTTGTCACAGTAAAGGATGTTGTTGGTATGATTCACACACAGCAAAATAACAAAAGAAATAGATGAGGAATGAAAAATCACTTAGTAAAGAAACTTTACATTGCAGCAACGGTACTAAAAGTTTGGACATTCTGAGGGTTGGGTGACCTTGTAGGAACAAGAGAAAATTCTGTGACCACTTCATAAATAAGAAGACAGCAGCAGTCCCTGCACGGAACCATCTCGTACCGGACTGACATCTTCATTCTGACAGCAATACAATTGACCCTGCTCTGCCTGCGTTTGGCTGCGTGCATAAGTACAATTTATAATATCTTTCTGCACTAGATAGGCTGAGCTTGTGTTACTAGAGATAAAACACGGAAAAGAGAATATATTGCACAAGTCTGAACTCTTATCTATTCCCCATCCTCTCATTCCCTCTCATAATTCATTCAAGGAGGACCCCAGGAATCATTTTTTTGATGTAAGCCATGCAGTGAGACATACATCACCGACTGATAACAATCAAACTCAAAACTTGTGGAACAAACACAGAGTCTGGAAACCAGCAGAGAGAACACTATGCCTTTCCCGCCTCCTCCACAATGTATTTGTGTTTTTAATAAGAATGGCAAGTTTCTGTAAAATGGGTTAAAGGAAAAATCAAACAAAACGATTAACACTATAATTTTACAGTGCAAACAGAATTTTACAGTGCAACATTGAATTCACAGTATTTTATGTTGATGATTCCAAACCAATGTATGAATTAGGGTGTTGCTGCTATACAACTTTTAAAAGCAATAGCGCTGCCGTGAGAGTTCTAGTGCTCAATTAGATTTACTTGTGTGCTACAATATGTCCAATAATTATACTTGGTAGAAAATGATTTGATGTGACCTTTGATCATTGGGTCTTGGAAATTGTGAGAGTGGGCAGCAATAGATCTGTTAAAGCAGAAATTAAAGGTCAATACTTTATTAACTATTTCTACCAATATCCACCCACAAAAAAAAAAGAAAAAGAAAAAACAAACAAAGACACACAGATAAGAACGCATTTCTACACTGGTGCTATAGTCAGGTCCTCTGTTTCATGCAGACAGACTATATATCACTACACTCTCTTCTTAAACTATACAAGAGTCAGCCATGAGTAATACTAGAAAAGAGGTATGTAGAACGCTCAGGGCATACATCTGGGTATGGTTCTAGAATGCAATGATCAATAAAAGAGAAAAAATGCCTGGTTTCAACCAAGCAACTGTAGGTGCTGTATGAGGCATCATATCCAAATATATGCAGGAGTTTTATGTTGTGCTGACATTTTGGTAATCTTCATAAAGAACATCCCTTACAAATATCCCAGTTTATAACAGGGTTATAAACTACAGTGAGCATTCAATTTGAATTTAAAGTTAAGTTCAAATTTAAGGTCAAAATAGCCGAACCAGAAACACTCTCTAAGTCAGCTATGCTTTCAGTTTGGCTTTTTTATTCCTTAAAGAGATACTATAGTGTTAGAAATACAAATCTGTATTCCTAACACGATAGTACCCTCTGGCCCGTTACTCCCGCCTCCCCCCACCTGCCGTGGCAGATAAAGGGTTGAAAAACCCTTTATTTACTCACCCTATACCAGCATCGATGTCCCTCTGTGCTGGGTCGCACTCTGCCTTTTCTGACGTCATCAGACCGGGAGGGCTTAATGTTAAGCTCTCCCCAGAGGAAAGCATTGCCTCACTGACGCTGGACAACCTCATACAGAACGTGAGGATTTCCAGAGTCTTAAGGGACATAGAGTCCACTAGAATCCAGCAGGTGCCTCCAGTGGATGTCTGTAAGACAGTCACTAGAGGCAGTCTTAGTCCTGCAAGGTAATTATTCTACATCACAGGACTAAGGGGAACTTGGACAGTGCACCTAGGCTACTTCAATAAGATGAAGTGTTCTGGGTGACTATAGAGTCACTTTAGATTTGAAATCCACTTTGCATTCTAACTTTAGTAAATAAGCCATTAAGTGTGTCAAAATATACTTTTAGGAAGTGTTTTATGAAGTTCGAAAGCACTGCTGAACTCATCAACAGCCAGTGTGTGTAAGTGTATGACCAAAGAATCTTAGCAGTTCTTAAGAAAGACCCATTTTGAACTGTGGATCAGATCAAGATAAAAAAAACTATGCAGCATCTGCCATCAATGAAACCAGTGATAGCTAACGTTGGCACTGCAGATGATTATGTCCAATGATGCTCAGACCGCCTTTAGTTTATTACACTCTGTAATGCAGAGCATAGCATAGCCATGAATTTAACAGCACATCAGAAACCACACATTAGAGGTTTGGTCTTTGAATAGGCTGAACATGGAATTGTGTTAAGCCGGTGACATATTCTTCGTTAGTTATGGTAATTTAGTTGTAAAAGGTCAACCCAACTTAAATGGAAGGTGACTAAATGAGAGTGACATGTTTAATGGTTTACAGGCCTAGCACTATGTAAAAACAAAGTGATCTAATGGTAGTAGCATGAGTAATGTGTCATTAAATTGCCCATCAAGCTGAGCAGTATAGTCACCTAGCAACAGCAATTTTTTAAAGGGTCATCAGTCCTGTTTTTAGAACAATTTAATGTACATCTTAGCTTTTGTCACTTACTAGGACTTTTCTCTTCTGCAAGGTCGCATCCACAAAGCAAATCTGAGTCAATGGAAATTGGCTTCTGTTTGATCCAGAACTTGGTGCTGGCTTTCTGATTAGTCACTGGGTCAATTTCTACTTTCTCCCCAGAGATACCTGCAGAGAAAAAAAAAAAGATGACAATAAATGTAATTGTTGTCAGATGGAGTCTGCTTACCACCCCTTCTTTGTGCATTATGGCAAAAACGCATAAAAAAAAGAAAATAAAAAAAAGAAAGAAAAATGTCCTCTTATTTGAATTCAACCTTTTATGCAGCAAATCTGAAGCTACGTGGTGGCGATATGAAATCCTGGTCCCCGACTGTTTACAGTGATAGTGCTGAGTATATTCCACAGTAGCCTGCCAAGATCGGCTTATGGGATATCTAGTCACGTGTGTGTAGTTTCAATCAATCAATCATTCATGCATTAATTCATTTAAATTCATAGATAAAATGAGTGGTTCTCTAGCCAGCCAGCCTCCCTCCCTGATTCATTGCTGCATGTGCTACTAATGTGCATGCACAGCAAATCATAGCACTGTGCCAATCAGAATTTCCTCATAGAAATGCATTGAATCAGTGCATCCTCTATAGGGAATGTTCAGCATCCCCATGCAGTGCAAGGAGACGCTAAACGTCAGTCCTGCAAAGATTGCAGGACTTTGTCCAGGTAGTCCCTCTAGTGGCTGTCCGGGTAAAAGAAAAGGCAGATTTAACACTGCAGGGACAAGCTATATGCCTCATAACATTAAAGCAGTAGCAGTTGTGGTAGATATAATATCCCTTTAAGGGCCATAAAAAGTGAAACCCTTACAACTCCAGCATCAATCTGTACCTTTGACACATGGCCTAGTAGTACTATGTTGCAGAAAAAAATGCAAGGTTCAGTAGACCAGGGGATGTATATCCAGATTTCAGTCATCTGAATTGGATGATCACGTGCCTACTTTAGCCTCATCTTCCTGTGCTAATTTAACAGGAATGGAATTTGTCATTGTCTAATGCTGCTATAACCCAAATGCTTCAATGATGACTTCTGCACTTTATTAGAGAGTCTGGCCAGTCTCCTCTGACCTTTCCCTGCTGCTCAGTGGATAATGTTTTCACACTAAACAGCCACATCTTGTAGAAACGAGTAAACAATGGTCAAAGTCACTAAACATACACCTTCTTCTTGCTAAAGTTTGGACAAAAGACTAAAACTGATTAAACATTTTAAACAAGTTAGCATGCTATAGAAAGGAAATTGAAATTGCGTGATTTTTTGCTTGGCATTTGCATTAATAAGGATGCTATAGCCACTCCATACAGTGTGTGTATATATATCCAGTTAATTTAGAAAATAACTGCCCCAATGTACATAGAAAAGCTCTGTAGCACAAAGGAACACAAAGGCATTTCGTGTCACTGGCAGCAGATGTGAAACCAGAAAGTTTGGAAAACCTGTGCTAGAGTAATATGAAAAAGTGGCCAAGTAACCCACAATTGAAAAGAAAAAAAGCTGGGGTGGCTTGGCCAGCTGAGCTACAGACAAGTGTTTGAGAGAAACTATGAGATCAGCCACTTTATTTAGGCACATATGTAGATTTTGAATTTCTAATCCTCTGTGAGGTGATGGGGTGGAAATATAAGAAGATTCCTAAAACTGAAGTCTCCTGCTTTTCAGATTTACAACTCTAATCTGATAAACCTCCTCTGCGTGTTTCATTCAAGATGGTCCCAAAATCCTCTCTAAATTCCAGCAAGTTTCTCATCAACCAGCAAATTCAACGGGTGATGAGAAACAAACTACCTCCTACAGCTTCCTGGACCACCTATTCTCAGGAGGACTCACCACACGTTCCACTGAGAGAGATTTTAAGAGTCTCTTCCTTGACTTTTAGAAGGTATGGAAAAACAATTGACTAGAAGTCCGGAAAGTGATAACATAAAATTACAACAGAAAACTGACAAGCTTCCCAACCTTACTAGATGATAAAATACAACCTTTAATCAATCAACACAAAATTGGAATAATGCACAGCACACAATTATTATGTTTATAAATCAGTGCTGTCAACTATCAAGGGTTCGAAAAGACCTACATAAGGTATCTAAATGGAAAGAGGCGAGCGATATACGGTATATTTATAATAGACACTAAGGATACAGATAAAGTGTGTTTTGTTACGTCAAGCAGGAGGAGACCTAATTAATAGACCACAGTAGTTGCAAAGCTAGGGGTTCTGAAATGGTGTGCAAACAGCAGAAAGAGATGTCTGATATTTGATAGAGTTTAGTGGACATTTCTTAACATGGGCTCTGTAGCACACAATAGATTTGTTTTATCATTTCAGTCACCTCTCCTTTTTGTTTGTTGTATAGGGATACATAGGTTATCTAGATTAAGGATGCCCCAAAAAAAACCCCAGATGTTTTAAAACTACAGCTTTAATGATGCTTTGTCATTGTAAAGACATTCTAAAGTCATGCAAAGCCTCATGGGAGTTGTAGTTCTACAACATCTGGGGACCTACCTTTTGGGCACCCCTGATCTAGAGGATTTCATACATGACAGATAGGTGCCCTTGAAGGCACAGCAATTGGGCTATGAACCTATAGACAAATAGGGATATTAATTATTGATTCTTTTTTTATAATGGATTTCGTTTTTCGTAGACATTCTGTATTTAGCCAAGGCTGGTATTTGGACTTCATTACTAGAGCATGCACAATCTGCATTTGCCACGACATGGGATAATGTGTTGCAGCTCTACACACTAATCCGGATCAAAGCTAAGATATAACAATTCTTTGGGCATCCTTATCTAGATTAAGGATGCCCAAAAAAAAACCCCAGATGTTTTAAAACTACAGCTTTAATGATGCTTTGTCATTGTAAAGACATTCTAAAGTCATGCAAAGCCTCATGGGAGTTGTAGTTCTACAACATCTGGGGACCTACCTTTTGGGCACCCCTGATCTAGAGGATTTCATACATGACAGATAGGTGCCCTTGAAGGCACAGCAATTGGGCTATGAACCTATAGACAAATAGGGATATTAATTATTGATTCTTTTTTTATAATGGATTTCGTTTTTCGTAGACATTCTGTATTTAGCCAAGGCTGGTATTTGGACTTCATTACTAGAGCATGCACAATCTGCATTTGCCACGACATGGGATAATGTGTTGCAGCTCTACACACTAATCCGGATCAAAGCTAAGATATAACAATTGACACATTCCGCTCCTTTTCCTCCTTCACCTGGATGTTTGATCACAGACCTAGATAACCCATATCATCATAACTATTATAGATATATACTTTGTTTAAGCACCTTTATAGAAAGTTGTATTATTTAGCTTTATCTGCAGTGCAGATTGCTACATCATAATTATTTTCACATTCTCTATTAATAAAGTGCTTTATAACTAAAATATTTACAATAATAGGCAGAATAAACAGTTTTGTTCTGCTTAACTTTATATTAATATGTTTCACTTAATCATCTTTAAGCTTACTGTCTATAAACATATTGCTCTTTACATTTACTCATCAGTTTTTTGAACTAGTGAAATGTATTGATTATTCTTTCTTACTATTACTTATATCTAACTTGAGCACACCAAGTAGTGTTGGTCCATAGCAGGAGTTCTCTTTATTAACGGGCACATATTCTTAAAGTTATTTTTGTTTTCATATACATATACAGGTTCCAAGGAAGTTAACAGTAACCTGGGGAACAGTAACTTATCTGACCACTCTTCCCTGAGCTCAAGGTGAGTGCACTAACGTTGTTTGGGAATTTCTATTCTTTTAAACCCTCAGAAATTCTTGTCAATTTACATCATTACAACAGATCTTTTAATATTTACAGTATTGTGTGTATATATATATTATACACATATATAAATCAATAATTTTGATATAGATATGAATGTGTGTATGTATGTATAACATATTTATACACATTAATTCTTTCACAATAGATATAGCAAAGCAGAGATTTATTTATCTCAACACACAGCAACAGCAACGGTTATTTCAATTTTGGCAGCAATACAGTGCACTGAACCTATTTCTAGGCATCATTAACTTCTTAACTGCCAATGGAGTCAGTAATTTGCTGCTGACCCCTGAGGCACAGAAAGAGTTAAGGCCAGGAAATTACCTCTATCAAAAACCACCACCTGGAGGAGGACAAAAACAAAACAAAAATATTAACAGTAATAATAATAATGAAAAAAGAAAAAAACAACAACCAACAACATGATGCCAAACTCTTCCAGATGAACAGATGATGCTGGATGTTTGAACCTGGAGAGATTTTTTTTCAACATTAGCCGAATATAAACCAGCAGTGACACCTAAAGTGGTCGCTGATTTATGGCCGTAGTGAGTTTGGGCCTGCGTCCCCATGAATATTAGCACTACAAATCTGGGCCCATTTAGCAGAGAGAGCCTGGTACATACATCACTGGCTCCTGCTACTAGCCAAGGTCACTCTCAAAGCCATCAATCTCTCGCACACGGGGCAAGTGGGCCAGGCGTGGAGTTGTGCAAGGAAGAAACCAGCCGCTCCTGACTCCTGTCCCTCTCATCTGCCTTTTTATCATGTGTAGAGCGTGCAAACTTCTATTATTTTTATCTCGTGGATAGTCCCTGCATTGTCCATTTATTACATCTTGTATCTACATGAGGAATGCTCTTCCCAGACACAGGGTAACTGCATTCTGTTTTGTGCATTTATAGAGATGTACCGTACACACTTTTTCATATTTACATGTCATTTGTTTCCACATGTAGATATGAGAGTAAGCATAATATAAATGTAGAAAGGGTTGGCTACTTCTCATATTTCAGATATAACAAACTATCAAATTCATACATATGGAGTCCTCTAGAGGGAAACACAAATAGAAAGATCTTCAATAGTAACACAAGCTCTTAATGGTTATTCACAATTTCATATGGCTACCCAAACTATTTATGACATTACATGGCATATTATGTATGTATGCACACAAGAACGTCCCACATACCTAACATTATGTATCTTTGTTTAAAATTCACTTTAAATTCACACTTGAATAAATTAACTCTCACACAGACGGGGGTTGCAACTTGTAAAATGCCAACAACAAATACTAATAAAATAAGTGAAAAGACCGTAAACAAAAAAATTGTCATGTTAATCAGCGGACAAAAGGCTTTATACCAGCAAGGTTTTTCATTAAATTATGAGTTGTTGGGAATTTAAAACACTTTTCAAATATTAGGCTAAAATAACCAAAATGAAAGAATAGATGTTTTTAAGATTTTATTTCTTCCAATTTAGCCTTTTTAGCTGTTTTGGCCTAAAATGTTAAACTTACTTCAAATTTCTGTTTTAGCAAATAACTCTGGCATGTGACAATATATAGAAACACTTAAGGAATTCAATAAAGTTGAACTGTTAGCTACAAAAACAGTATATGGGATACAATATTCCCTACTCTTAATAGTGTCCTACAGAGTTTGACCCCCTTCACCAAGTTTATGGGAACAGTATATGGGATACAGTATTCCCTTCTCTTGTGTCCTACAGAGTTTGATCCCTCCTGAACCAAGCTATGGTGGAATTGGCAATGTGCAAACCTTGTCTGGTATATAAACCTTATCATCTCATTCTTTTCAGATGTTTCATTTGTTCTCGTATGTTAAAGTAGCTTTGCTATGGAAACCAGAACGCATAATATGAATTATTAATCTTACCAGCTGTTTTATCATAATTAACAATGAAAAAAACAATTTCAGAGGACAGAAGGATTTTAGAAAAGCACACACTAATCTATTGTACGATGGCCCCAAATCTGTGCAAACATTGGTGCCCTGTGCCTGGAGCATAAGTGAAAAAGTATATTGTATAACTTTACAAGTCTACACTATATGTTCATAACTCTCAACATTGGAAGGTATGAAATCAGGACGCGTTGGCGGTCCCAGTGATGTGAATCTTGTCACTGTGCCCACCTGAGAAGAGGCTGACAACTTGTCTGGCCAGTGTGACGGACTGCATGGCACCTAGACCAGGTACCTCTGTCAATCCCTGCTTCCTAGTACTTGCAAGCACCATAAGCACTGCACTGGAACACCTTGGTTGGGGTCTCGCTGTCCTCTACCCACCCTGGACCCAAGACCAGGCTCCAGCTTCCAGATGGTGGACCTCTCCTTGTCCAGAGAGCGAAGTAGGCTGCTCTTATAATGGCAAGTGTTGTGATCCCATGGAGTATAGTGATTATAGCAATCCCCAGAGTGTGAATATAGCTCTCCAATCCCCCAAACATGAGCCTAGACTTAATGAAGGGTAAAACAAATCTCGTTTAATGGTAGTCACAACTGGCCTTTTATGACAGTCCCCATGCAAGGGGCACTCCCCCCTGGAACCGAGATTAAACCACAGTAGAAATAAATACACAATCACATTGGCTCTCAGGCCCAGGACACTCCCATACAAAATAGGTCAATCCCTCCCCTATGCTTGGGAGATAATTGAGTCAAGCAATAATACTAAACTCAATTATCTCCAAACACAAAAACACAAATTTACCAAACACCCCAAAAGTACCTTAAAACACACAAAATCCCACAACAGTTACATTCCCTGATAGCCCCGATCTGGGTGAACACCATATCTAGTGAGCAAGCGTTCGGTTCTATGGAAAGTGCCGAACCAGGCCGAATAAAATATGGGTCTTTACAGTCGCTGATCTGGCCCATAGTCCTGAGGTAAGAGGCTGGCCAGCAGGCCCCTCCAAGAACACGTGAGGAGGCTCAGTTCGTCACAGCCAGCTCCTATGTACTGGATCATGCGGAGAGTGCTACTGAAGTGCTCTCTCTATGATTCTAGTGCCCATTTACAGTGGAAGCGCGTCTAATCACGTGCTCACGCTGTGCTGATCAATAATCGCACGCTGGTGTCCCCAGATGAGGCACAGGACCCCAAAATCAGGACTGTCTGGCCAAAGTCGAGTCTGTTGGGGAGCTGTATATTTTGTGCATAGGAACTAATGATCCTTGATGGTATAATTACTACTTCAGACATATGATTAGACGAAACTGCTTAGGAGATATATTTTCCTGTACTGTATGAATACTTAAAAACGTTATATTCTTAAAAAATAATAGTGATCGTATACTACACAAAAATGGTAGACTGAGATATTTGACATGAAAGTCTGATATAACAAGGACTACTTCTGCTAATCTACAAAAATATTCCAGGATAGCAGTTGTGCCTATTTTCTTCATCCTTCTAGTTTTTGACTGCCAAGAGGCATAAAAACAGGCTAAATACAAGAACAAAGACACAACACATATGGGCATCTATGTTAAAGTGAGCTGAGATACATCAATCTTCCCCTGCCAGGTAACGTGTAGTTTTCACACTTATATTCTATATTGGAGCAGTGGCAGTACCAGCTACCATCCAGTCATAGAAAGAACAAGCAGTTTAGCTCACCATATTGGAGTTGGGCACGCTAGAAAAAAGATAAACTCTACTTCGATGTACCAAAGTAGGGAGGGGAGCGTTTCATTTTGCATGAATTTTACATTTACACTTTACTTTCATGTAATATGATAAATAGTGGGCTATTGTAAAGGGACACTATAGTCACCAAAACAACTACAGCTTAATGTAAAAAGGCACTGTTTACATTGTCTCTAGGGACACCTCCAAGTGGCCACTCCTTAGATGGCCATTGGAGGTGCTTCCTGGGTCAGTGCTGCTGAAAATGCAGCCCGGACGCTCAGCATCCCCACACTCTGCATGGAGACGCTGAATTTTCCTCATAGAGATGCATTGGTTCAATGCATCTCTATGAGGAAGTCCTGATTGGCCAAAACGGCATTTGGCCGCGCCCCTGTACCGATTTCCGCCAATCCAATGCTTTCCCTATGGGAAAACATTGGATTGGCTAAAAATCTGCTATTTTGATGATGTCACAAAGGGGGTGGAGCCAGCACCGCACGGCACTGGAAATAAGGTGACTTTTAAACTTTTATAGGGGGGCAAGCCACCTAAATGGTGGGTTTAACACTATAGGGTCAGGAATACATGTTTGTGTTCCTGACCCTATAGTGTTCCATAACTATTGAGAGAATTATAGGGCTTCATATTCCCATCTGCTGAGATAGATGCCATCATCTGTATCATATGCTTGTGGTCTTTACTGACCTACAATTTTTAATGTCCTTGCTAAAAGGGTTTTATATATTACTAGTGAATATTCGTCCTTTGCGTTTTGACCGTTAAGAGCCTTAGTAGCTTTATCTGTTTGAGGAACTCTGGTCACGGAAGTGACTCATCCTGAAACCCATCAATGGTGCTTTATTTAATCAAAGTGTTTTTCTCCACTGGAACCTTTTAAGGAGCCTCCTTATTTTTTTTTTTTATTTTTTTTTTTATATATAAAGATTTTTATTACATTTGTTTTGGACATCACTTCTGCCCTTTGGTCTGAAGAGGACAGCGTATCTCCACCTGATAAGCTAGCTATTGGATAATGCTTGTAATTGTTTTAATCACTTATTCTATAAATTCATGGGATTCGTATGGATGTTTAGGCTTGATAAAGGCTCAGGTATTGAGCTAAAACATTGCTGTACCAGTCCCTGAAATAAATTCTGTCTTTTTGGATACCACCTTATGTGCCCAGGTCTTCTACGCCTATATAAAGAACAAAAGTCTGGAACCTGAGTAGATAGAATTTGCAAAGTAATCTCTTGGCTGTTAGATAAGAATATAAACCATCTTCAGTTCAAATATCATAAGTAATCATCCTCTTTCATCTGAAATGTAATACTCCTACGTAATAGAAAGAAAAAATGTACATCTGTCCTCGTCACATCCACACAAAAAATGCATATTACTTGTTAACATATTTGATACAGGTACCCTGAGGTAAATTTGCAATTTCAGAAGTGGAGAGTGTAGGGGGTCAGTGATGACCTCTTTAGAGGTGTAGTCAGCACAGCAGTCTGGGTGAGCATATGCTGTATCCATGTCTCTCAGCAGCTCCAACAGGGTCGATATGATCAATAGTTGCGGCCGGCTGGGAATCAATAGCTCTCGGGAAGTAGATTTCCCAGATATAATTGTCTGCGTGTTTCTGTTTGACAGTCAGGCTGGAGTGACTGATACCTGCGGTGATTCACTGCCTAGAAAACTACAAGGGTTTATTGTATAGTTATCTGGGCTATCTTATGAGACATGTCCAACTTGATGCCATGAGATCATATTAGCAGATTACTGCACCAGTAAACCCATCATGCTTCAAAAGTATATCCTTAAAGCTAGGACCAAGGTTAGAAAAAAGTATTTGTCCTTACATGGGTTTTTTTTGTTTTTTTTTGCATTTACCGGTTACTATGTAGAAGCTTATGAAAATGAACACAATTTGTGCAAAAAAAAGGGGGACTTTCTTAGAGATTATTATTATGATTTATATAGGGCTTTACTATCATATCAATGGGTCTAATGAGCAGCAAGTAGTTGACATACAAAATGTTAACAGAAAGTAGAGGTGAACATGCCCTGCTCAAATGAGCTTACAGTCTACATGTATAGACACAGAAGATGAATAACAGCATGTCAGATGGGCAGATGGATTGATGCATAAGATGCCTCTGTTGAAATAACCTAGTCTAGGCGGTGTATGGAAGAACCGAATATTAGAAAGAGGGAGATTGACCTGGGCTATGGAGGTGAAGAAACTGGCAATTGTAATGAGAGGAGCATCACCCAGGAAGATGGTAGGATTTCCTAAAAAGGGGTGTTTTCAGTGACTTCTTAAAGGACGGGAGGCCAGGGGGAGTCTGATGGTAAGGGGTAGGAAATTCCATAAGAACGGGGCAGCTCTTGAAAATTACTTCAGAATAGAGTTGGCAGTGAGGGAATAAGCAGATGTCTAAAGACGGTCGCTCACAGAGTGAAGGGAATGAGAATGTGTGTATTTGTTGAGTAAATAGGAAATATAGTGAAGAGTGGGGTTATTGAGGGCTTTCTAGGTAAATGTAAGTAGTTTGAATTGTATCCTGAAGAGTACAGGAAGCCAATGTAATGATTGCAAAGGGGTGAGGTATGGAAGTAGTGGTCAGTCTGGTAGATGAGCCCACAGCAGCATTCATTACAGTCTGAAGAGAGGCAAAGCAGGTATCTGGAAAACCGGTGAGTAGTGACATGCAGTAGTTAAATCGGGAAATTATGAACAAGTGCCTTAGTTGCATCTTGAGTCAGAAAAGAGCAAATGCGAGCAATATATTTAAGGTGAAAGTTACAGAATTTGGAGACAGACTGGATGTGAAGAGCAAAGTTAAAACCTGAGCCAAAGGTAACTCCATGGCAGGGAGTTTGAGGAGATGAGGTTATATGTGTCCCAATGAGGGGCAGGGAGATAGATGGAGAAGGGTATTTGATGGGGGGAAAATGAGTAGTTAATTTTTAGAAAAAAATACTTTAAGAAAACAAGAAGACATCCAGTTCGAGATTAAAGAGAGGCAATTTGTGATGCATTCCAGGAGGGCAGGAGAGAGGTCAGGAGAGGAGAGGTTAATCTGAGTATTGTCAGCATATAGATGGTATTAAAATCCAAGAGTTAATAAGGTTAACGAGAGAGGACCAAGAACAGATATCTAGGGAAACACCAACTGAGATGGGCAGAGAGGGAGACAGTAAATGAGCATTCAAAGATAGCATGTGCAGCGTGGTCAACCGCATCAAAGGAAGCAGATAAGTCAAGGAGAATTAAGAGAGAGTAATGATCTGAGATTTAGTAGAAATTAAGTCGTTAGTCAATTTGGTAAGGGCAGTTTAAGTAGAGTTGATGGAGCAGAAACGAGATTGAAGAGGGTTAAATAGTTAGTATTGAAACTGTGAGTTAGACTGGTAAACACAAATTGCTCAAGAAGTTCAGGTGATGAGGAGTAACAATATGGGACAGTAGTTAGAAAGAGAAGTAGGGTCAAGAGATGGCTTTTTTTAGGATAAGATTAATGATTGCATGTTTGAGGGATGAGAGGAAGATGCCATTAGGGATGGAACCATACTAGGATAAAGAGATTGGGTAGGATTAGAGGGGATGGAATAAAGAGGACAGGTGCTGGGGAGAGAGGATAGACGTTTAGAGACATCTTGTCCAAAGACTAGGGGAAAGGAGTTAAGAGTGGAACACAATATAAGCTGTGTATTGGTGGGGAGTAGGAATTTGCATTCTTAAATTGGGTAATCTTGTCAATAAAATTACATGCAAAATTACTAACTGTGGGGCATTTGGGATCATGAGCGTAGGGGGAGATGAGAGAGGTAAAATATTCTTGCTTGGCAAGGGAGAGGGCATAAGTATAGGAATGTAGCATGAATTTGCAAGGTAGGAATTTAGGTAACACTCTGCAATATAGTAATATTGTTGGAGCTAGCTGGATAGATTACACTACTGAATAAAACACTCTTTTTTCTTTTAAATGTATACCACAATTTAGCAATTGACATAGAAATTCCATTCAGTCCTTGCACAGCCAGGGCACACAAAGCGTAAAAGGAGGAGAAACGAAAATACTGTTTCTGTATCTTCACTCTACAATCTATATTCAATGACAGAAAAGGACAGCGCTTATAACAAGGGATGACAGTTAGCCAAGATAGAGGCACTCAGTTCCAGGATACAGCTAAATACAGTATTGTCAATTTCAACACTTAATTTTGTTTTACAGTCTTCACAAGCACATATATTTGAAATAACTGGAATAAACATAGTATTATAAATTATGGGAAGTGACAAAGTGACTTTAATGTTTTGTTTCTCCAATTATTCTTTTTTAAAATACCTACCCTATATCAAATGATATATGCGGAAAGAATGCTTTGCTGTGGAAACAAAAGATGATCTGTGTGACTCACCCAGCTGGACATCAGTAGTGAACCTCAACCGGTGGATCATGCTGACTTTGAATGACTTGTAGTGGTGGCTGCTGAGCATGTCTTGTACTGTGGCAATATCTATTTGTGTCTCCTCCTCTTGTGGCTCTTCTCCTCTTGAACCTGTGGTCAAAATAAATACATAGTATTTCACTAACAGCTGCAGGTGTGAAATAAGCAAGACATTTACTAACACATTTAAAGTTAATTATCATTTGTTTAAATATAAAGGTACAAAAACCCCAGACTGCAACGGGCAGGCCACATACTTATCACTTTGCACAGAGGGTCAACAGTGACAGCACTGAGTTTCCTAAAACCTTCCATGATCACACACCTAGAGTAAGACTAAAACTTTCCTGAATTTGAGGTGAAAAAATATTATCAACAAAAGTAAAATATGGGGACGTACAGTTAAAAGAGACCCTCAGGTTACAAATCAGTAAGCAACAAGGAAGCTATAGGATTGCTGAAACCACTTCGGCACTTGGTGAGTGAATGGCCTGATTTCTGCCTCCACCACATGATTTAGACACTGTGGGGTTTTAACAACTTTTTCCAATAAAGCTGCCACTGGCCCCATTACTAGCCTCGTATATCCTTCTTTACAAACACCCTATTTTTTTTTTCCCTTGAAGCTATTAGTTACAATGAAGGTAACCGCTCATTAAGCCAAAATGTCAATTACTTTAGAAATAACACCACGGAATGCCAGACATCCTCTCTCTTTTTTATGATTTTTTGGATTACTACCAATTTGAAAATGAGAGTTTCTGACGGATTTTGTTTAAATATAGCCCCTGTGATGCCAGCGCTGGGAGCCGGGAAATAATCAGTCAGATGCTTTTAAATAAAGTGCTGTATAAAATATAGCAGAAGCAGTGATTTAGCCTCTTGCACAGACAGCGTGACATGCTGCTTACTACATAGGCTAATGCAAAGACCTGAGAGACGCAATATCTGGATTTCTGCAATAGATTAATGAAGACGTCATGTTTGGTTTAAGTGGAAGCGTCTTGTGATGTGTGAGTAACTACACCACCAGCCTTCTTTTGCAGGATTAATTTTAATGTTTGTTTACATAGCATCAATATATTCCAAAGCTCTGGACATTTGGGGACTAATAATTACAAACATTAAACAGCCAACTACCAAGATTAATATGAAATGATATGCAAGGCCTCTCAAGAGGATGTTACATAGAAACATAGAATGTGACGACAGATAAGAACCATTCGGCCCATCTAGTCTGCCCAATTTTCTAAATACTTTCATTAGTCCCTAGCCTTATCTAATAATTAGGATAGCATTATGCCTACCCCACACATGCTTAAACTCCTTTACTGTGTTAACCTCTACCACGTCAGCTGGAAGGGTATACCATGCATCCACTACCCTCTCAGTAAAGTAATACTTCCGGATATTATTTTTAAACCTTTGTCCCTCTAATTTAAGACTATGACCTCTTGTTGTGGTAGTTTTTCTTATTTTGTGTTGATTCCCTTTATGTATTTAAATGTTTCTATCATATCCTCCCTGTCTCGTCTTTCCTCAAAGCTATACATGTTAAGATCCTTTAACCTTTCCTGGTAAGGAAGAAGATTGTCGTAAAGCAGTTCGGTTTTAGAAGGGAGGATAATGATGACATCAGACACACAACTAGTTCCATTTGGGGTGAGAAGTGTTTTTATTTGCTAGAAATTCAACAAGCTGAGAAGATAAGAATCTCTAAGGAAAGATGATAAACATTCACCAGAAGCGCCAGAAAGTTTAGGAATCCAATTGGTGTGGCAATGCGACAATGTCTTTCATATGCGAAATGGCACTTGGGATGCCAATTTAATAAATAGTATTAGCACTATACACGCCTGTTAGGCTTTCAGCTATTCCCCTTACTTTAATAACCCACCGAGACGATGCTCACTTTCACATGGTCTCTATTAATATCCAATATACATATACTGGTAATGGTGTTCTGAACAACGTTCCGTGCCTGCACACTAAGGTTGATCCAAAACTGAATCCTTAACTACTGGCTCCTCTTTGTTTATTCCTTCAGTGCCCTATAGAGGATCTCAGAAGCCCTTGTGTGCATTGTGTCAGTTTATTATATTTTCTTGTTTGATCTTTGATATTATAACTGCCTGATTTAGCATTTATGACTTTGGTTAGTATCAGTGACAACATCAGGTACCCCAATTTAGGCTTGTACTACACTTAGAATGTCTTGGGTTCCTACTATTTATGGTATGCTTGAGGTTTTACGTCCACCCAATCTAAGGATCGACAGTAACAACTAGCACTATCATCGTCTCCTTATCCTATCCACTGCTAAAGCTATACTCTATGAGAAGGGAAAAGGGCAAGTTGTCACAACAACTTTCCTTTATCCCTCAAGCCCCTCGCTGGTCGCACTCCCTCATCCATGTAAAGTGTGTGTATAGGGAATTTATTACATTCATAATTACTCTACAACAATAAAACTCACAGCAATGTGCAGTGTTTGAATATGTCACAGAGCTCTACAACAATACAACCAGAAATGTGACAATTTGCGTATCAATGAGCTACCCAACTTTAAACACAGAGTATTGTGCATTTTGTATAACTTGGCTCTACTGTATAAATATCACAATAATATGATGTAATGTGTGTATGTGTGTGTTGTCTGTCTGTGATAGGTGTGATGGCTGTGTGTGATATGTATGCTATATGTTGGCTGTATGAGATATATGCCTCAGCAACCAACACACAGCAGGGGCAAATGTAGACCAGCCCCTGCATATGCAAGCTGTGTTAGCAGCCTGACGCAACTGCTACCATGGCACATTGTGAGGCTGCACAGCTTGCACAACTAGCACTATCATCGTCTCCTTATCCTATCCACTGCTAATGCTATTATCTATGAGAAGGGAAAAAGGCAAGTTGTCACACCACGTTTCATTTATCCCTCAAGTGACTCAAAAAAAAATAAGGACAATCAAATAATTTTTTTTGTCAAATTGTTTCACTATCCTGACATAGTAGAATTTGTCCACAATTTAACAGCGAGATATTAAACCTGAATGGTAATCAGACATACGCTTGATGAACAACATGTTGTGCTTAAGAGTTAATAGATTCTGCTCTCCCCAAAAGGCCTTATTCAGCAACTATTAAGTTGTGATTTTTCTTTTTGCTTATTTCTACATGTTCTGTTACATAACGCCTCTGGAGTTAGGATGAAGAATACCAGGTTCAAAAGCCAAGCAGATCCATCTGATCTGGGGACATATCCTCCCAACAGTTGTTAGGAGAGACAACCTGGAATGAGGCCCTTGAATGAGAAGTTCATAGTATTCTATAACAGTAAAGCTATACTGGATCCAGAAGATAATCCAGAAGTCAATTTTGGAATACCAAAGCTGTTCACAGGAGAGCCCTCTCCCAATCTGATTGATCTTACTGCAAACAGAACTGGATAAAATGCCAAACTGTTGCTGTTGATATTAAATTAAATTAAACTACTACAAACACAATCCAAACAGACGGAATGCAAAACAAAATGTGCTACCACAAAGTGTTACTATTTAAACAGTGTGAGAACGTACATATTCAAAGCACTGTTAGTTTTTCACTTTTATTCTCAAAGTAAAGATCCACATGTTTTGTTTTTTCTTTAAATAGTTGGATACAGGGCTCTATAAAATACAGGAAAATGTCTGACACGACTTAATTTGAATCTTTACATCAACAAAGGACAGTTTCAATAACGATGTTAGGTTTGCGAACAATCTACTTGTACTACTTGCTAGTACTTGACTGGTAAAAGCAACATGCCAAAGGAAATTTTGAAAATGGTTGTCAGCTATTTTAGATTCTAGCTTAGAAGTAACAAAGTGAGCAGGATCCACACTACAAAGAGAAAGGGTGATAACTCTGATACTGGACAAGGTTATTGTCATCATAGGGACTATATAGATAAGATTATTGATTATAAAGAAAACATTAAAGTTTGTACAATTGCAACAAAATAGCAGCAGGTGCAGATGGGTGGTAAACACAGGTACCTTGTCACATAGTGTGACTAATGGTGGCAGGAAGGGGTGCCGAAAACAAAGTGTTATGGGAACAGAATTCTGAAAATCGTTCTGCAGAATTTGATTACATTCAAGGCCATGGTCAAGGAGCTCCACCAAAGCAAATCCAAGTGACATTTTTCCAACAGGTTATCCATTAACAGCTATACAAAACATCTCAGAGCATTATTATTATTATTAGCATTTATATAGCACCAACATATTCTGTAGCACTTTACAATAATAGAAAGGGGATATTTAGAAGGGAGGGAGACCCTGCTGAAACAAGCTTATAATCTATAATCCATAATCTATAATTTGAGGTAGGCAGATCATGTTATGTCTAACCAGCTGATAAATGTGTTTTTAATTTGTTGGCGCTTGATAAATAATAATAATAAAAATATATGACAACAGATAGCAGATGAGAAATACAATTTTATAAAAAAAAACTCCTCTTCATAAGCAGCACTGGCCTTAGGCCTTCATACGCCCTATGCGGTAATTCTTCACAGCGCCCCTCGCTGGTTGCATTCCCTCATCCATGTATAGTGTGTATAGGGAATTTATTACATTTATAATTACTCCACAACAATAAAACTCATAGAAATGTGCAGTGTTTGAATATGTCACAGAGCTCCATAACAATACAACCAGTAATGTGCCAATTTGCGTATCAACGAGCTACTCAACTTTTTTTTTTTTTATTCTTTATTTTTGTTGTGCAGGTAGGTACATGTCATTCACAAACGCCACAACAGCGTACTTATATAGTCATACAGGCTTGACAATGGCATGAGTGTGTGCACATTTTTTTTTTAAGTATTAACAAGCTCAATAAAACATTTAACATTAGCGGAGAGTAAATGCACAGTAGTTTAGTATGTGTGTGGGTTAGGTGTCCTTTGCAGGAGACTACTGCAGTATATTGAATGCTGGAGTATACACATCTGCCTGAGAAACAAGGCTGGAGGTTCAAGTGTAAAAACGACAGACATGAAAATTGTTAATTAATTAGAATAGGTAAGTAACCAAATAAGCTAGCTAGGTGAGGTCTGATGCTTGGTTGCCGCTTGCCGCTGGGTACTTAACTTTACGGTGACTGGGGATAGCCCTCATGATGCTAGGGACAAATGATGCTAAATAACAAGTTAACAAACAATGAGAAATTACGGTAACGCTCTGCTTAACAACTGTTTAGTTAATAAAAGAAGAGAGACATTACGCGCTAAGTATGTGCGTCCAGATTGCTTTTTGGGCACATAAGAGAGTGCGCAGGCTTATTATTAGTTGTCAGGTTTATAGGGTACAGGCTTATCTAGTCCTTTGTGACATAAGTCTACAGTAAAGTCCATGCCTAAATTACATGCTAAACATATTAACAGTAACATTTCTTTTGGTTAGGTCTCTGAATGTCTAATGGAGATGCACGTTTTAAAGGATCCAATAATGCTCAAGGGACACAAGTTAGCCCTGTGTGATAGATCTCTAAGATGAGAAACACAATTGCTGAATCCTGGCTAGCATGAAAAATTGTGCACGAGGGATCCGTCCGTGGTTTTACCGTCCAGGAGAGCGGCCGCCTCTCCCCGGCTCGGCCGCAGACAGGCCTCGTTTGCTTGTTGCGGGATCCCGGGCAGTATGTATGTCGTTTTTGGAGTCTTCTGGTGCCCCCCGGGTTCCCCCTATACCGCTTGTGCCTTTTGGTGTGTGAAATTGCTTAATTTCGGGGATTATGGCTCTTATTTTGTCGTGTATATCAGGAGCTGATGTTAAACACGTCCGTCCAGCACAGCGGTTAGGCTCCGCCCCCTAGCTACTCAACTTTAAACACAGAGTATTGTGCATTTTGTAAAACAGGGCTCTACTGTATAAATATCACAATAATATGATGTAATGTGTGTATGTGTGTGTTGTCTGTCTGTGATAGGTATGCTATATGTTGGCTGTATGATATATATGCCTCAGCAACCAACACACAGCAGGGGCAAATGTAGACCAGCCCTTACATATGCAAGCTGTGTTAGCAGCCTGACGCAACTGCTACCATGGCGCATTGTGCGGCTGCACAGCGTGCACAACCTTAAGGCCAACCCTGCTGCAGTAAACAGGCAATAGGTTTAGACCGCGGTTCCAAGCTTTTTAGAAGCTCTGCCATTGTGCCACTGGTCCGCACGAAAAGGAGAGAACAAGTGAGTAGCAACCAGCACACAGCAGGAAATGTAGACCTGCCCCTGCGTATGCAAGCTTTGTCAGCCGCTGGGCGCTCGTGATGCCATGGTTCGCTGTGTGCTGCCCCACAGCTTGCACACTCCTAAGGCTGGCTTTGTTCAGAATTGCTTCTGACAGAACCAATGGGAGAAGATATGTTATATACAGATATAATACGTGCAACATTGCCTTCAGCAGATAGAAGTTTAACAGGCAGAGAACATGGCGGCTTATCATTTTAATGTACTGGTATTTTGCTTAATGAAAATTCTTAATTGTAATTCAATTAATTACATACACCCAGTCCCTAGTCACAGTTCCCAATAAGACACTGGCTTTTGAAACAGGTCTAAAGGCACTTAACCAATTTTAATATATTAAGACCAATTTCCCTTGAATACTAATTAGTTCTTAATGATCAGAAGAGGAGGGGAGCATCGTGGAAAGCAAGCGGCAGGATATAAAATTCAATTAGCCGTGGAGAGGATGCGCTTCTGCACAACTTGCATTTTAAAGGGTGGAAAGGGCTGAATGCAATGATAGTAAATCTCTACTATATTTGGGGAACAGGACAGGTGTATAAAATGATGGATACACACAGGTGCTTCACTGTGTATAATGATACATTAATAGCTGAGAGGCAGCACATATTTCTCTGTTTAAAACTATCAATATAAAATACATGGAGTTTATTGTGATAGATAGATAGATCTACATATATTGGCATATAATATCGCACGCATGCACTAATTTCTCTGTATATTACACAGATATTACTTTTCTGTAAAATAATAAATACCCTTTGCCTAAAACACGCAGCGCCGTGTAGAATACAGATATAAACACTGCTCTCCATATAATATAGATATATGTACTGTTCTGTGTCTAATACAGACACAATCATTGCTCTCCATGTAGCACAGATAATCGTACTCCTCTGCATTCTGTAATACAGAGATTCATAGCTTTGCTTTTAATACAGAAAACTGTTCTGTGTATAATGCAAATGCTTTCACCTCTCTGTGAATTTTGCAGACGCACTTGCTGCTCTGCATTTTATATAGATCCAGTCACTTGTCTGCCATTTGTAAAATAAAATACACTCACTGTGTTGTGTAGAATGTAGTTAAAGGGGAAATGTCACTTTCCGGGATTTTTAAAGTGATTCTTACCCCTTATATTTAACAAATACATGTTCTTGAGGTCTCAAAAATACAATTAAATTTGTTGTATTAAGTTCCATCCTGGAACTGAGTGCTTCCATTCTGGCTCCCTGTCAATCACGGTTTCACACCCTGCTGTTTGCATCTGTCACTCAGCATAAAGAGAGCATAAAAAAAGACAGAGAAGCAGAAACATTGTTTGGTTTTCCTTCTCCAATGCAATGTGTGCCCTGGCTCTGCCTGGACGGAACTGGAGCATGATGTCAATTATCAAATAATGAATTTACATTTTAAAGAAAACAGAGCTTAAAATGAAAACAAAAAAAAGATAAAGGTGGTTTTCAATATTCTATCAAATGGTGTAATTTCAAGAGAAATGACCGATCTGCTTTAATACAAATATGTGTGGTTTGAATACAGTGATGGGCATTGTGTATTAAGCAAAACATTGATCTTGAATGTGATTTGCACAAGTGCATAATGGATTCAGTTTCCATTTGCTCACGACCATTTCCATCAGTTATCTAAAGATTCTCATTTCAGCAGTGCGGGAGTCAGACCCTCTGCATAGATCCGTCATGACCGAGATAAACAGGCTGCTGATGCTTATTTACAGGCTGAGCTGATCAACCACATTTCACGTACATATAATCCTAGCAAATGGATCTTGTGCTGGGTTGGGATCCCCAATACAATTAAACAGTTCTTAAAGGTTCTTAGAGGGAATACAGAAATAAACCTAGTCCGTAATAGGGTAAATAGCCACATACTGTTCTCTCGCACCAGGCAAAACTCCAGGGAACTTTGACTATCCAACGTGCTGTCCAAATCCACAGGAATATTAGGCTGGTTCTGCTTCTCCAGTCTATACTGAGGACCTTAAACACAAACAGAGAAGGAAAAGTAGATTAGAGAATACTGTATTATAAATCAATCATTACATAATAAATAGGGATGCACCGAAATCTCCAGTCGAAAATGGGCCTATCCCGTTTTTTTTTTTTTTTAAATTGGGACGGGGGGCGGGGGACGGGGGGGGGGGGGAAGAACACTATGGGACAGGGGAGGGGGAAAAAAAACACCATGGGACAGGGGAGGGGGGAAAGAACACTATGGGACAGGGGAGGGGAAAAAAGAACACTATGGGACAGGGGAGGGGGGAAGAACACTATGGGACAGGGGAGGGGGGAAGAACACTATGGGGCAGGGGGGAAGAACACTATGGGTTGGGGGGGGAAGAACACTATGGGACAGGGGAGGGGGGAAGAACACTATGGGTTGGGGGGGGAGAACACTATGGGTTGGGGGGGGGAGAACACTATGGGACTGGGGAGGAAGGGGAGAAAGAACACTGGGACAGGGGAGAAAAGAACACTAAAAAAGAGGAAGGGGAGAGGAACACTAGAGCGGGGGACCACTAAAAGAGAAGGGAAGTTTTTTCATATTAGATTAATTAAATTAATAAAACAGTCTAATATTAAAAAAATTATAGGAAAATAACTTTTAAAAAATCATTTGGGGGGGGGGGGGGGGGGGAGTCATTTTCGGTTTTCGGCATCCTGAATTTTTGGTTTCGGCCCAGAATTTTCATTTCGGTGCATCCCTAATAATAAACATACTTACATGTGCACAGTTATACAGTTATTGTTTCTAGTACAAAAAAAAACCATAATGAGCAATAAAATATTAGAATACATGCAATATACATACAGATCATTCTTTTTTTTTTATATATATATCAATAGCATTGGATTTCACATAGTTCCATCTAGCCTGTCACTTGATATGTGAGCTGGCCATCCTTCATTCCTACAAGTCACATTACCATCAGGTCAGCTAAAGGGCCATATGTTGCAAAACAGATTTTTGATAAATTGTTGTAGTTATGATGTAAAGTTTTATCAGGGTATCACAGCAGTGGTAAGTGAGTAAAGCAGCTCAGGGGTTAACAATCTCACATTATGAAAGAGGGCTCAAGGGAGTGCTTAGACTGTAACATTTATTGCAGGTCTTGGGCTAGGGTCTCCCATCGACACCACACAGAGGACTGCAGGCCTCCTGTACCCTTTACAGAGACCTTAAAAATGTCAGTGGCCCGAGAGGAAACAAGTTTGTTTATGTGGCTGCGGGAGGCGTTTATGTGAAGCAGTAATACGGCCGTCAGGAATGAGCCAGTGGAATGATTGATTTCCTAGACAAACATGCTTCATTATAGCCAAGGAACAGATTTAGCTGTGGGTTCACTCTGCCAGGCTATGGGCAAGGGTGGCTGATGCAAAATGCAGTCTAGTGACCACAAAGCAATCTCAACATTGTGCCCAGGAATGGAACAGCGTTCCTGACACTGAACTAAGGTCTACTAAATATAAACCCCAAAAATATATTCTGCAGCTCAAACCAAATTCCTCAAATTATTGGTAAATGAGCCCGTCTGCTTGACACAGTAAATAATTTGTTCACCTTTTGCTTGCTGCATCAGAGGTTTCCCCCAGTAGGAAAAAAACAAAGCACCACAGAGATTACTGGTCCAGGGCCTGAAATATAGTTTGGTGTGGTAACATGTTCTAGAACCATCTCTTTTTATGACCCCTTCATGGTTCTATCTATTATTTTAAAGATTAAATAAAGTTTGCTATAAGGTGTGTTTTATTATATTCCTCTCTTTTGATGGATAACTTTGTGTATTGAGGACTTGCTTCCAGGGCCCGAGGCAGGGCCGGACTGGGACAAAAATTCAGCCCGGGCATTTAAAGGCAGAGCAGCCCTAGAAGGGAAGCAGATTGAGAGGGTGCATGTTGTGTCATCACCAGTGACATGCATGCATCTCCAAAGGATAGGAGGTGTAGTGGTGGGGGAATAGGGGTGTGCATGTGTGTGTAGGGGAGAGGATAGGGGATGTTGTGTGAGAGGGGGAATACGATCTAGAGTGTGGAAGGGTGACATTGGACTGCAGAGTGTGAGAAGGAGACATGGGGCTACAGGGTGTGAGAGGGGCTACAGGGTGTGAGAAGGGGACATTGTGCTACAGGGTGTGAGAGGGGGGCATGAGGCTGCTGGGTGAGAAAAAGGGAGACAGGGGCTGCTGGGTGAGGAGACAGAAGGAGCTGTGGTAAGATGGGGATGGGTAAGGAGTCGGCTGCTAGGTGTGAGAAGTGGAGACAGGGGCTGCTGGGTGTGAGGGGGAGGCAGGGGCTGCTGGGTAAGAGTAATAGCAGGGGTTTCTAAGTGAGAGGGAGGGCAGGGGCTGCTAAGTGAGTGGGAGGGTAGGGGCTGCTGGGTGAGGGAGGGCAGGGGCTGCTGGGTGAGAGTGAGGACAGGGGTTGTTAAGTGAGTGATGGGCAGGGGCTGCTGGGTAAGAGGGAGGGCAGGGGCTGTTGGGTGAGTGGGGCAGGGGCTTCTGGGTGAGAGGAGCAGGGGCTGCTGGGTGAGAGGGGTCAGGGGCGGGTGAGAGGGGTCAGGGGCTACTGGGTGAGAGGGGGCTACCGAGTCAGAGGGGGCTACTGGGTGAAAGTGGGCTGCTGGGTGAGAAGGAGCTATGAGTGAGGATTGGCAGGGGCTGCTGGGTGAAAATAGGTTGGGTGGGGGCTGCTGGGTGAGTAGGGGCTGCTGGGTGAGGGGGGCAGGGACTGCTGGGTGAGAGGGGGCTGCAGGGTGGGGACAGGGGCTGCTGGGTGAGAGGGGGCTGCAGGATGGGGGGCAGGGGTTGCTGGTTGAAGGAGGTAGGGGGCTGCTGGGTGAGAGGGGGCTGCTTGGTGAAAAGGGGCTGAGTGAAGATGGGCAGGGACTGCTGGGAGAGTAGGGGCTGCTGGGTGGGGGACAGGGGCGGCTGGGTGAGAGGGAGAAGGGGCTACTGGGATAGTGAGGGCTACTGGGTGAAAGAGGCTGCTGGGTAAGAATGCAGGGGCTGCTGGGTGAGTAGGATGGGCAGGGCCTGCTTTGTGAAAGAGGGCTGCAGGGTAGGGGGCAGGGAGGAACTGCAGTAAGATTACTGGTCCCTCGCACCTAGGACGAGAGCAGCCCCACTGGACCCCAGGGAAAGATCCACTCAGCTATCCCCAAGGTAGGGAGGCCAAGTGGGTTTGAATTAAAACAAAAATGTGTGTGTTTAAGCCTGTCAGAGTAAGTGTGTGTGTGTGTGAGCCTGTCAGAGTGAGATTGTGTGTGCCTGTTAGAGTGAGTGTGAGATTGTGTGTGCCTGTCAGAGTGTCTGTGTGTGAGTGTCTGTTGTGGAGCCTGTCAGAGTGTGTGTGCGTTTAGGTACCTGCCCGCTCGGATCGCCTTTTTTCCCACGCCATGCCAGTTTCGCCGCAGCTGGTCCCACCTTCATGGCTGAGATTATCAATCTTTATGTTCTCAGCTAACCCAAAGCTTTCCCCTAGGAATGCATTGTCAGGATTTTGTGCACAGTCCTGACCTAGGACTCTCTAGTGGCCGTCTGAGTGACTGTCACTAGAGGTGTTACTAAGTAGCAATGTAAACACTGCCTTTTTTTCTGACAAGGCAGTGTTTACACTGATAAGCCTGAAGGGACAAGCTATAGACACCAGAACAACTACATCAGGCTGTAGTGGTTCTGGTGATTATAGTGTCTTTTTAAGAATTGCATTTTTTTTAAAAATTTGCTCGTTGAAAATGACTGTCTCCTAACTTTTCTAGCTGGCTCCTAGATTCCAAACAAATTTGTCAAGCCCTGATCTAAGGAAAGCATTGGGAGGCTATTGTGCATGCGTGGCTAAATGCCACACTGCACTAATCAGCATCTCTTCATAGAGATGCATTGAATCACTGCCACTCAATTTTTACCATGAATTCCAAAGAACCAGCAAACACCCCCAGTTAGACACATAATATAGCGTTTACATCCAAGAATGGAGATGTTGAACATCAGTGCCTCCCACTAGAGGTGTTCCTATGCAGTTCTCTGAAAAGGCACTGTTTACATTAAAAAGTGTGAGGATTGGCTGTGAACACCAGAACAACTACATTAAGCTGTAGTTGATCTGGTGACTATAACACCCCCTTTCAATAATTAATATTAAGTCTTCAAAGGGACCAGGATATAATGTTGCCCGGGGGCCCAGAAGGCTGTCAGTCCGTCCCTGCTTGCTTCTATTTAGTGTTGCAGAAACTCCACAAGAAAACATCACAGGGAATAAAAACGAGACTGAGACAAATGAACACTCCCCTTCCTCAAAGTTCAAATGTAAAAAAAAATCCATTGTTTATATAATGATTATGTGGAGAGTATGTGAAAACACTCAGTCCAACAAATGTATTGGGGCGCATGTTTTCCAGAACACACAGGTTTTCTTTATATCACAAGCCCTGATACTCCTTGCAGACAAGTTGGGCCACTGTTTTACTATATACCCAGCACAAACATACCAAAACAACTATAGCTTAATGAAGCAATTTGGAGTTTTGAACATTTCCCCTGCAGGGTAGGGGGGGAGGGGCAACAGAATTGTCAAAGAAGGCCACAGGCCCTCTGAGAGTATTCCAAATGTAAATAACTATACGCATATTTTGGCAGTGCTGAGGGAAAAACTTTTTCCAAAGTTCCAAGATTTTCCAAGGTTGGGAGTAGGAGCAACAGAGGGTCCCATGAGCAACCCCTGCCATTAAGCCCAGAAATCTCATAGTGTTGCATGGTACCCCCAGTCGAGACACAGTCTCACCTGGTCAGAGTGCTATAGCACAGGCTAAAATGGTTTTACCCTGTTAGCCACAAATGTTGCTAATAATTTTAGATCCTTATTGAAGAGAGAGATTGCATGCTAACTCCTACAGTCAGTCAGGTCCTTGATCACCTTATTTCCTTCTACATCAGACATGTTAAGCAGATATTGTTTGCGTACTAGTTGTCACATTAGCAAACCAGAGAAAGGTCCAAATTAGCGGACACAAAAAAGTTATATATTGAAATTCAGATATAAAAAGCTTGGTTTAAAAAAAATGTAAATTATTTAAATACCTGTATGTATGTGTTATTCCTAGAAATCTACATTCATACACTCCCAACCCAAGTTACATGCTTTGGTACAACAACAAAAAGCCAGACAAGCTCTGCTCTAACCATGGCAATCACTGTCATGTGCGTCCATTGTGGTCTGAGCCTACATAAATTCTACACACAATGTATGAACGTACATTATTACCTGAACTGGCTGAGTTCTGAAGCAGGAAAATTACATACTATCCACTATACTGTAGGTGATTTTACATATGTATTGATCAGCGGGTGAGGGGGAAAGAAAAATAACAAAAAAGAAACCAATCTATAATCTACAGCTCACTGTCTTTGTTCCCGTGGTTTGTGTCCCACTTTTTACTTCCAACCATCCAAACTCTGGCTCCTCTGTTAATTTTGGATTGCAATAATAGGCTATGGGGCAGATTAGTCAGCACTATCACCCATATTTGAATAGCTAATGTGGAAGCCAAGTCAGATGTGCAGTAGTGGTTATGGTACTTAGAGTGTCTTTGATGTTTTCATTGGCCACTGTATCCAGTTTGACTCTATTTTGTATTAACGTAATTGAGCAACCATATCATCCCCCCAAAAAGTAACTCAACTGATATGACAGGTACTATTAACAGCATTTCAGGCAACCTAAAAGTGTCCATGGATTTTAATGGGGATTTCTAAACATGTATACACATATTAAAAAATAAAAACCTTGTTGCACACCATTAAAAGCATGTGGCTTGATGTCAGCATTAATGCTGCAAATTCCTCTGTTGCCGTCACCTCTTATTTGGAGAAAAAAAAGTTAACCTTTCAGTCAAGGAGTAAAAAATAAAATAAAAAAGAAAACCTAGAAAAAGAAAAGAAAAGGCCTAGTCTAACTTTTATCTAAGATAGTGATGTCTGTAAACTCTATCTCTCTTTTCTGCTGACAAGCAGTGGCTGAGATAAGATTGGAAGCGAGACTCACTTTGCTGGGAAAAATAAATAATCAATACTCATCTAAATGGAAATGAGGTGCAGCACCCCCCCTTAGTCACCACCACTTTCTGATAACAGGACCCCTTATCACGGATCCAATTTTTCAGGCCTGGGCCTTATCAACATCACTCAGCTCTGAGGTAATGTGCAGGAGGAAAGAGGGGAAAAAAATCCTGCTGCTAAATTGAAGCGATTGAATGAGATCAGTTTAGTGAGGTGTTGGTTACCCGCAGTTCAAATGTTTAGAAATGCAATTTTGCTCCCATTATGTAGCAGGGGAGGTGAGAGATACAGAAGGAAATACTGGGGGCATTAATGTGACAGCAATTTAACTCTTTTCAGCCCCAGAGAGGCCTGCATAAAGACCAGCTATTTATGTGAAACATTGCTTTTAACTTAACATGCTGGCGCTAAACCAAAGGACTTTGCCGTGATAGAGATACCACAAAAATATCATCAAAATGGACGCAATACTTGGTAATAAGAAAACTACAGGGTTTGAAGGAATTACCATCTTGAGGAAATTGTAAATCTCTGCTGGGTGCCCACAGCCTGCCAAGATAGTCATTTTTTGTTATGGCTTTCTAACTCACATACATAAAAACAAGCACAAGTACCAAAAAATCACAAAAGGAATCTGTAAAATATATATATATATTTAAGAATTAATTTACCTCAAGAACATAAAGCATGATGCTTATTTACTTTTTTAATGCATGTGCCATTAAATAATACTTGTTTTTTTATTGAATTCATGTAGAGTACTCAAAACAAGTCGATACAAGCAAAGATTTACAAGAGAGTAAAAAAAAAATGTTTACTGAAATAATAAGAATAAACCTATACAGTGCACCAATGTATGGATATTAATAGGAGTAGAAATTTTGTGCCATATTAGTCCAGTAATGCAGATGTTTTATAACAGCTGAAATTAATATCTTGTAATTCCTATTTTATTGGTTGAATGGAATTTTGGAACAACAAGCTTTCGGGAGTTCTTCCCTTGTTATTCCGAAATTCTGTTCATGCAATAATAAAAGGTTTTACAAATCACTAATTTCAGCTGCTATTTTCGATCTGGATAGTTATATGAATTTCCACAAACCTAGTGACCAAAGAGAACATTAACAATGGTCACTCTAAGTACCATAAGCACTGTGGTGACTTTTCCAGACATGAAACTGTGCATTGTCATGAAAAGTGTGCATTGTCAGTCAGCAGTTGCAAATGCCAGTAAGGTTATTTTCTGCTTAAAAAAAAAAAAGCATACGTTTATGTTATACATCCGTTAGGATTCCACCTTGAATATGTGATGCAATTTTGGGCACCCATTTTGAAAAAGTATTTTTATTAAAAAAAAAAAAAAAAAAGTCTGGATGTTTTTTTGAAAACCAGAATACCGGTATTATAGGAACAGCTAACGTGGTGGTAACAGCATGTTAAACCAAAAAGAAATCAGGAAGGAATTTATTTCCCTCTTCGTGACACAATTCATGGCTTTAAAATGTTGTGGTTTTTCTTTCTACCTTCTTTAGGATAAACTGCAGAAACAGATATGTGGAAGGCTGAACTCAGAGAGTGCTTTTTTCAACCTAGATTACAATGTTAGTCTATGTGACTGTGTTTCCAGATTGGAAAGTGTCAGGTGTGTAAAGGAATTGTTTTTCCTCCAATGATGCTTCCAATTGTACATTCGTATGAGTTTCAGGGTTGAGCTACTTGCAACAAGTCCACACCTGAGTTTCATGACCCTACACTTCAAACACTTTTGGGTTGAATTTGTATATAACACACTAGCCTTCTCCTACTTGTATTTTGTTTGAAGCATATTAAACGGAACCACTACAAAACAGGAAATCCAAATTTAATCTGATTTATTAGTTAGCACAGCAATGGCAAAACAATGGAGAAGAAAAATAAAAATAAAATACACCTCCAGTTTTTCTTTTTGAAAGACTACACTATACCATAGTTGCAAATATTTCAACAAAAAATGTCAGGGACACTGTGGCTAGTATGCAAACAGTTGCATACACGCAAGCACACACACACACGCATATATGCACAATGGCACACACACACATATACACACAATCACAAACTGACCCACAGAGAAATAATGAAAGCACATTTTTCTAGCCACATTGCTTCCACTTCTGCCTCTGGAATACAGGACAGGTCCCGGGACTCCTTTTACCGTGGGCAGGAGACTACCAAGCATATGCGGGACAGTTGGCAACAATGACTATATACATCCAGTGCTGTGTGGCATATTGGTGCCCTATATTGAAGAAATTCTACAATCCTTTGCACTGGCACCTTGAAAAATAACTATAAACTAAGCAAGCACCAAGATTACCAATTCTTAAATCAAAATCTGAGCCTTCTCCTTGTCTGAAAAGGACAAGAACCTTCTTGATGGCTCCAGAAATCTTCCATATGTTAGTATTATTATTAACCAGTCAGGTATTTCCTATTCGTGATTAAGTGCCAATAATAAAGTGCTGCTCCCGCCAGCTGGTTTATTGTAGGGAGGAAATATCTCTACTATCACGCATTACAAAAACTCACATTAAATATAAACAATCCAAGAAAAATGTGATCATATTTCACGGATAATTATTGTAGTTAAAAAAAAAAAAAAGATGTTGTTGCTACAGATAGATTAACTCATTGAGTAATATTTGCCTGGGTATCTGTAAGTTTACCTTTCTGTTGGCTCAACATTATGGCACACAAAATACAAACTGGGTTAACTCTTTCCTTGTTGACATTGTCAAAGTACAAGTGTTTTATATGCTTTATACTGAAAATTTTGTATGTATCTGTATTTTTAGTTTCTGTCTGTATATTTCTATGGTTGCAGAATGAGGGGGCTTATCAGTGTAACTAAAGAGGGGGGTGAGGCGCCAAGGGTAACCGCTGTTTTTGACAGTTATCTCCAAGTCAGTTCCACAAAAAACAAACAAAAAAAAAAACAGGGACAGTGCTTGCAGTACTAGTGAGCTATAATGGTTATATTTCTATGAATGCCCATTAGAGCAGGTGTGGACTGCACTAATACAAATATATGTGCAAACCGCAAGATTTACAGACTCCACCAGGAGTGAGGAAGTCAATAGAAGAGAATGCACTTACGAAGTTCTCCTGACAAAGCCTATTTAATGCTTAAGGGTCCGTTTTTGTTTGTTTTTCTATATTTTATTTATAAAATCACATTATCTGTAAGTATAACATTTGTGATGGGACACAACTGAGACAAACAAGAAGAGGTTACATACGAAGATTCGCCAACTGTAGAGTGTTATGATTCAGTTCTATAATTGAGCTCAAGTAAAATGTTGGCCCCAAACGAAAATGCTGTCTGAGCCTTCTGCTGCCAGAGACCCTTCTGGGAGTACCAGTCCCATATGCCATTGATGACTTTGCCTGCTTCTGAAAATGTGAGTGAAATAGGTTTCTGGATCTCAAGAAATGGCTCCATTAAAGAAGATGTTAATAAGTATGTGCTACCTGAAAAGCCCACTATCCATGAAGGATAGGCAAGATGGAGCTGTGTGGACGTGGACATGCACAAGTGAAAACCTCTTTGTTGATTTATAAAACTGCTGATTTCTTAAAGAAATCGTCACTTTTATAACCTGACAGTAAAATGGGATAATTCTTGGACATAAAGCACTTCTGCTAGCTGTGTTGAGTGAACCTCTAAAGGAACACTAAAGTCATCAGAACCACTACATCTTAATTGGGAATACTTGTTTGTATTCCTAATACTATGGTATTCCTCTAAGTTCATTGACTTGAAGCATAGTTGATTTGGAAAATATTTCCATTTCGGCTATATTGGCCTTACATTTGAAATCCACTTTGTATTCCTAAAAAATCTCACTTTAGTAAGCAACCCTGTCAATGTTTTAGATATAGGCTATAGAAATCACTTACTTTGCCTATACTAAATAGCAGAGAAAAAAGTAAGTGAAAAATAACATTAAAGGTTATTGATGTCATTTGATTACGGACTAGAAAAAAGTTTTAATAGTTTTACAAAGAAAATAAAACCCAAAACATGGTAATGTACGTGGACCGAGTAGTAGCCTAACATATCATAACTTGGGACTTCTTAGACTCTTTAAAAACATTAACAAGCTTTATATTTTACCTTCCCAATTTGGCCTGTCCCTTGGACTGCACCTTTTTCTCCTTCCTAATGATGGTCAAATGGACTACTGTCCATCTGATCCACATACTCCCACTATTCTAACATTCTTTTTTTTACTTAATGGCAGATGATTTTAAGGGAGATCAATAACTTGCGGACTCTAGCATATATTCCACATTGTGGCAGTTATATAGTTAATCCAAATTTGATCATCGAAGGCATTTACGTGCCAGGCTTCAGAGATCTGATCTCTGGTATCACTGACATCCCCACTTCCTGTCTGGCTTAAATAATATGCTTACTCAGCGTAGCAGACAATATTTTGGCTATTTTATGTCACTTTAGACAATTTAAGATGAGGAGTCTGACAGCTGCGACATGACTTCTAAACAGATGTTTTCATTTACACTGAAAGGTACTAGCCGTTCAATGGCTGCATCTTAATATCTTGCTGTGACCTGTGGAAAATTCAGGTCACCCCAGAGAAATGTTGGCAACAGACATTGTTTAACAATTAAACTTGGAGAGCGGTTTGTACTTAAAAGGATTAAGTATTCCTGGCCAGGAATGTTTACAGACTAGGGCTGCTCAAGGCTTAGAAATAAGGTGCTATTTTTGTAAAATATTTAAATATATATCATTACTTATGTGGTAAATTGTGTTCAGAATGCACATCTGCAAAGATAAGGGGGGCATCAAAACTATACATGTGGGGGTCTTGAAAGGCGAGAACACTGTTATTCTTAAGCAAAAATGATTTAAGTTGGACTATAAAACCCCTTTTGCAGTTAAATAAGCACATATGCTCGGGCATATTATTTGTTACTTGGATTGCCTAAAAGTTTGCCCCTCCTGTCTGGTGTCATTATGGTGACAAGAAGCCCACTTTGCAAGATGTCTGAGATCTCTTAAAGGAAATGTTCCTGCATTTCTTGGCATTTCCCACGATGTGTAGCTTCTGTTCTGAGCCCCCTTAAGACAAGAAAGGATGATGAAACCTCTGTCAATCCTCTCTCTTACCATAATGCCATAAAGCTCTGTCATGTGCTCATGTGACATGTATTTTAGAACTCTTCAGAGGTTTCATTCATACAAAGACACAGAATATCACTTACGTCAACGATGTCTTGCTAAAGCATAAACAAATGATTTTTTTTTTTTGTCTTCTCTGAATTCAACTGCAAATTTTATCTTCAAAATGCATTTAACATACAGTTTACAAGTCTGCTTTAAAATGTGTTCTGTTTAAGAACAAATAAACCTTACCCCTGAGAGTAACTGCAGCAATGAGTGATATATTGGTACATTACCTTGGTTTTCAGGTCCGTGACAGGCATCACCTTTGTTTAGGTAGATCGCTCGCTCCTTTAATTCACCCCAAAGAGGCCCCTAATTGCCAAGTGGCAATATTTTGACCGTAGCACACTGCAATGTGAGAAGTAGCTTAATGGAGAGTAAGCTATTTTTATTGATCAGACTATAAACATATAAATAACAAGTAATTCATCCTAAGCCTAGAGCTTTACAACAATAGGTCTCCTTTTAATAAAACTAAAATCACAATTTCATGTTCACAGATCTTAAAAATAACATGCTAAAAGGTGATCGCTTGTTGATGACATTGACTTCTGTGAGGGGCATTTGGCCTTGATGTCTATGTAGGAACATCCTGCTCATCTTGGGCATGCTGACATTGTTCGGTTTAAGTCCGCATTCTACTTGTCGCTCGAAAAAAACCTGCAGAAGATGGGAGATGCGCATGGTCCTATGACCTAGTGTGACTTAGATACACATACTTAGTAACAGATTGTAGACATTGTAATTACCAATTATACCTAATGTCTGATATAGAACATTTTATTCCCAAACAGTCCGCCCAGCACATAAAGGGAGACAAAAACGTTGCTGTTGGAATGTACAAATTTCTCAAGTCACCAACATTTAAAGAAAACAAAACTTTAGAGGTCGGCAGAGGCAGATTGGGCTTCCCAGACCTAAAAACATATTACCACGCAGCACACATCACTAACATTACAAGAGCGCACCCCGCTAACTACTCACCCCAATCTATAAAACCTGAGAGACTGTAACCACTAAGGCAGAGTGACCTTAACCACACACTGATGCAACAAGACTGGGGGGAAATATTCGTGGCACTCAATGGACTATCATCATGTGCATCCCACCTAGAGACATCCCGCAAACTCGTATACCGCTGGGATATGGTCCCCACACGACTCCACAAACAGTACCCGGCGGGGAGCTCTCTCTGCTGGAGAGGTCAAACTCAAAAGGGGTCAATGTTCCACATCTGGTGGTCCTGAAAAACAGTACAGGCCTCTGGCCTGAAGTGTCCGAATTAATTCAAACAGCAACTGGTTGCGCTATAAACCAATCACTGGAAATATCCTTACTAAAACGGTTTCCTGAAGAGATACACAAACTCACGCTGAAAATAATATATCTCATACTAAACACGGTGTCCACACTAATAGCCAAAAACTGGAACACCCCTGCCCACCCTAGCGGAAATAATAGATATGGTGTCTTCCACATTAGAATATGAAGTGCTGAAAATAGGACGAAAATAGGAAAGTTAAGCCACACAGCAATGGGAATATGGAGAGAATTCCAACAAACCCACAGCACTGCTCAAAGGACTGATAATTGTTTGGGTTAATTATGCAAAAAAAATTAATCTTATTAGATATATATACAGTTCGAACCAGTAAGATAGGCGAACTTCCACAAAATAAGTTGCAAGTGACACACATCCCACTGCAGATGCCCCTGTTAGTTCTGCCATCCCACTCCCCCTTTTTACGCTCTCTTCACCCCACCCTGACTTGGGCCCAGCCGACTGGAGGAGAGGACGAGCCCTGGCCTTAGCTCTGGTACCTGTCCCACTACCTAAGATCGGCTGTCAAATATGAGGTGGTTACTTCCACATATACTACCATGAAAACACAATTTAAAAAGAAAATGAGGTTACCAATGAACCATGGATGCTACCTGTGATTACTGTATTTGATGTGTAATGTCGAGGTGGATACCTCACATGTTTTTGATGACTTCCCCACCCTTCTCTTCTTTCTGTTATATTTGGAAAACCAATAAACTACAAATTGGAAAAAAACAAAACTTTTACACTGCTCCCTGTACAATAACTGGGCATAGGTAGTCAGCAGCATGAGCCACCTTGTGTTTATTCAGCTGGACTCTGAAATCGTCAGAACTCGCCACGACCTTGAGAAACATTCAAGAACAAGGCAGCGGGTTTCTGGTCTGTGATTAATTGACCTGGTCTTACTTTCCTGCGAGAAGCCGCATGGAGAGATAATTTACAGATACACCAGATAAAGGCGAAGTAAAAAAATAAATAAAAGAGAGTAGTCTACCAACAAGTAGAGAAAGATGGAGAAAGGGGAAAAGGCAAAAGGATGTAAAGAAATAGAAAAAAGCAGCCCAGCCCTGCAGACCATTTGCAGCAGCTAACGACTTGTTCATTATGAGTGATGATGGATAAAGACTTCTCACGCTGCGATGGGATGGAGATTTATATGCGCGGCTCTGTCTCCTATCTTGGGAGAGAGATCATCATCATTTAATGCTATCTCAGCGGTCAGAGATGGGCGTCCGGAGGAGCTGGGTACCACGGCGTGCTGTCAGCTGGCACAATATGAGTGCGTGCAGCTGGAACATCTGGAGCAGGCTGCCTACGGCCCAGGCTGAACAATAGACTCTGGAGCTCTGCCAAATTGCTTGCAGACGTTGGCAGCAGAATCAAGCCCATGTCCCCACTGTATCCTGCTCTGTCTTTATGATGATCTGATCTCTCCCAAGCTCTCTTATCTCTCTCTGGGAATACGGCCTTGAGATCGCTCTCCTGTGTCCTTCACTGCCTTATCTCTCGCTACTTTTATTAAAAATTTGTCTCCCTCCCTTACTCACTGCTTGTCGATAGCTTGTTAAATCATGTGATGGATGGGATACTTTACTGTTGGTAAGGCACATGAGCTTAAAAGGATTTGGGAATAGTGGCACTGCGATGGTTTTAGGCATAAGCAAGATAGGGACAGCCACACTGACCTGTTACCTGTAAGGACTGAGGATTTGAAGGTAGATTGAGCTTTGCCATTAAAATCTGTTTAACAGTATTTTATTTCTAGAATCCTTCAACCCCTAATATTTTTTACTCACATTAGAAATGCACACAGCAGATTATTTTGTCCGTATGCTGGTACCTAAACATGCAAGCTTCATAGTTATAAAGTTGCAATGTTGAAGAGTTAGGAAAACGTGTTTCTTTACTAAATCAATATTTCTGTCCCAACGAGAATCTTTCTCAACGCTGGTATACCCTGGAACAAAAACTTTTATTGAAAGTTTTCCCCTTCATTTTAAAGGAAGATAAAGCAGCAGAGGCACAAACATTATTGTTTTTGACTTATAGAAAAGCATAAAATACCTGATGGAGGGTTGTAGAGAAATGAGCAATATGCAGGCGTAATGTAAATCCATATATAACAGAGCACAATAGTTCTTTCATTGCCCTTTCTTCTGGGGCAGGATAATGTAGACTTAAAATATATAAAAAATCGTCATAATAGTGCATAATTCCGATACAAATGCAGCGCTTAAGTGAGCTCTCACATGAACTAACACATGATGAGTGGAGTGTTCATCAGGGTGCACATCTAGGTTTCTCCAATCTCTCAGGCTTTGAAATTGTGTATTAGGTTTATTTTACTTAAAGGGACACTATAGTCACCCAGACCACTTCAACTCAATGAAGTGGTCTGGGTGCCAGGTCCCCCAGGTTTTAACCCTTCAGATGTAAACATAGCAGTTTTAGAGAAACTGCTATGTTTACATTGCAGGGTTAATCCAGCCTCTAGTGGCTGCCTTCCTGACAGCCGCTAGAGGCGCTTCTGCGATGCTGGAATGCGAAAAATGCATCCAGCGTGCAGAACTTCCACAGGAAAGCAATTGCAGGAAAGCAATTGAGACTGTTTGAATGCGTGCGCATTCCGCTCGAGTCGGGAGCCGATGTCGGAGTGGGAGGAGAGGTCACCAGCGCCGAGGGAGCCCGGTGCTGGATTAAAGTAAGTAACTGAAGGGGTTTTAACCCCTTCGGCGACAAGGGAGGGGGGCCCTGAGGGTGGGGGAACCTAAGGGTTATATAGTGTATGGAAAACGAGTTTGTTTTCCTGACACTATAGTGATCATTTAAATTAATACTGTATAGTGCACTGGAAATAGTGCCTGGAGGCTCAGTGTTATTCCCATAGTCTCCCATCATTCTCTTACAGCGACAATGCTGGCAAAGGATAGTGGGACATGTAGTCCATGACATGGGTACTGCCGAAGCTTGCCTACCACTGGTAAACACTAAACAAAAGGCTCCCCATCAGAATTATATTCTCAGGAAAGATTCAGACCAGGAGATTTCGCACTGTACTTTTTGAGACGAGAGTATGGCCATTATTAGAGTAATTTGTTTAGATTCTCTTTGCTTAGTAGCTCCTGTACATCTCAACATATAATAATGCTCCCATATGGTGAGAACATTTGAGCACCTTTAAAAAGTCCAATGAGCACTGCACACAAGTTAAAAGTACTTTGGAACCCTCCCCAAACATTACAGACCGTAATATCAGAACATATGTCCCACTACGGTAGCGACATTCCTAGCGTGGGACGGATATGTTAAAAAACACTCCCATGCTTCCTATATTTCCCTGGCACTACGAACCCAAGCGATGCATGTCCTTATTCCCGGATTTGATCACGGCATGTGGTACAATAGTGGAATTAAATGCCTCTCCCAGATCATGCCACAGGGTCACTTAATGGACTATGATTCGCTATCCAAAAAGTTTAACATACCCTCCAAAGCATACTTTAATTACCTACAACTACATTCCTGGGTAAAAAAACATATAAGAGCGGATAGCGCACTCCAACTAGACAACAAATTGACCGAGATAGAAAAAATCTGCATGGCCCAAAAAACACCACAAAAAATATTATCTTTCTTATACAAGTTATCTGGAACCCAGATCCCACCAAAAACTTTAAAATTCATAAAAACCTGGGAGAAGGAGCTAGTCCTAGATATCACCAACGAAGTCTGGTTAAAAATACTGAAGGCCCACAAACACCTAACACTGAACACGACCCATATTGAGACAAGTAGGAAGATATTATACCGATGGTATATGGTGCCTACCAGGCTATACAAATTTGATGGAAGGAAATCAAACTCCTGTTGGAGATGCTTGAAAGAGCCCGGAACAATGCTCCACATATGGTGGACCTGTCCGAAGCTCCAATCCTTCTGGGGACATATTTCAAATGCGATAAATGAGTCCACAAATGAAACTATACCGTTCACCCCAGAAACATATCTCTTACTAGCTTTACCCAACACACTGCGAAAGGTAGACCTATACCTCATATATCATATTATCATAGCAGCTCTAATGTCCATAAGTAGAAACTGGCTTAACGAGAACCCACCGAGTGTGGACCAATGTTTAAACCTGGTGGATACCACCAAGTCATACGAAATAGCTGCACGACGGATGAGGGCGGGTAACAAAGTTTGTCTGACAGCATGGAAAAAATGGGATGATTGGCGTCTGTCAGTCCAAAAGAGCACACGACCAATATAGACCCTGAAGGGACACAGGTCTTCAGAATACAAGCCGATCCCCTCCCCCATATACCCCCCCTACCCCCTCTTCCACCACCCCCCCCTCCCATCCCCCTGTTTATAGTTACACCGATGGTTACACATAGCTACTGAAACTAACCAAATTAATGAAACACAGATGCTGATGCATGTTTTTGTTAAATGTAACACGAGTTGATGTTCTGTCATTACACTGAGTTTCCTAATATCAAACCGGAGATGTATGCTGTTCATGAAATATAAAAAAAAGGTAAGGTTAGCGCTAATAATATAATGAACAGGCAGCGACCTTTTAGAGGGTAACCCTCTAACCCTCTAAATAACAGATACACAGTAAAAAGAGAAAAAAAGGTTGCGCCAAAAATAGGAAATAAATAAATAAAATAAAAATAAAACTTAGAATAAAAAGTATCAAAATATAAATATAAAAAATAATAAAAAATATAAAATACAAAATAGTTCCAATGATTTTCTGGAGATAAGATAGGTATAGTCACTTAATTCCGCTGTGGGGGTGGGTTCTTTTGTTGTAGTAGTTCCCACCATCTCGTGATATGAAAAACACAAAGTAGAAGGACTAATCGTGCGGAGTGTATACACATTAACGCGTTTCACCGCTGGGGCTTTATCAAAAATGGATTTATTTTTTTTTCCATTTTTGATAAAGCCCCAGCGGTGAAACGCGTTAATGGTTTTTAATATTGTGTTATTTAAAAATAAATGATTTTTGGTTAGATACTTGTACCAAATCATTTTTTATACACTATTATTATTATTTATTTTATTCTTTCCTGGCATTTTTATACTGAATATCCTGAAGTGGGGATTATACCACTAACGCTATTTCTCAAGTGCAGTGTGACCTGCACTTTACTTGTGAGTATATTTTATCTCATTTTATTCACCACCTTTAAATACCATCAGAGAGCACGATCTGCTGTTTTTATCTCCTTCTTCTCCTGAGATTTGGACGAACCCCTTGGAGGACAAGCACCAATATATCCTGTAAGCGGGGATTATACCGCTATATGCCTACAAACCCTGAGCTGGCTATATCTCACCTAAATGTGAGTGTAACAAATATATTTTTAATACTATCACACTAAGTGTATACACTCCGCACGATTAGTCCTTCTACTTTGTGTTTTTCATATCACGAGACGGTGGGAACTAATACAACAAAAGAACCCACCCCCACAGCGGAATTAAGTGACTATACCTATCTTATCTCCAGAAAATCATTGGAACTATTTTGTATTTTATATTTTTTATTATTTTTTATATTTATATTTTGATACTTTTTATTCTAAGTTTTATTTTTATTTTATTTATTTATTTCCTATTTTTGGCGCAACCTTTTTTTCTCTTTTTACTGTGTTCATGAAATATGATTTAATTTCTGTACTGTGCCCATCACTTCACTTTTGTATATCTGTATATAAACTTGAAAATTTAATACAAATTATTATACAAAAAAAAAAAATTACCCTAAAAGTACTTTGGAACCCTGTGGAGGGTGGTCCGCCACCCACCAGGAATAGTATGAAGTTGAAGTCCACAGACATCACAATGTAGGGTGATGGTAGAGGTATTTTATTGAATATCAAAGAACAAAAATATACATTTCAGCCTTTAGGCCTCAATCATGTATTTGGGCAACTTTGGCAGGGTCCAACTTGGTTATTATGAAGAGGGTGGAAACCTAGTTTTTTCTTGGGTCACTCACTTGTGTGAGGCACAGAATAAAAGACAGTCAATGTGGAGAGAAGTCATACTAGAAAATTATGTTATTTAATTTAGCATTTATTCTTGTACAGTGCTTCTTAACATTTTGACCAAGATACAAAACTGTGTCTCCATCAGGCACTTCATAACAATCAAGCCCCGGACAACTGCTGGCAAAAACCCGCTAACACCAATACTAGAGGAAAGGAAGAAAAAAAAAAATACTGATCTAGGAGAACCCATCCCTTGTGTTAGCCTATGAAATTAAAAAAGTAACATCTACCTTTTTTCACTAGAGTACTTACTAAGAGAAACACGTGTTAAAATGCTTACTATCTGGGATAGCTAAAAAAAATTGAAAACCAGAGGCTAAGTGCTTGATTGTGTTTGGATTTGAAAGTTAATACAGACACACACCTGAGTTTCTCTGAGATCCCTTTCTCCGTTTCAGAGCTTTCTCCAGGATCTCTCGCATAGTCACATTCGTGCTGTCCACTTGTATCAAAGAGAAGCCATGTGCAGCATTTCTGTTGGAAAGATGAATATGTTATTAAAATGTCATTGTGTCAACATTTTGTTTCAGGGAGAAAAGAAGGCACAACACAGTGGGGGACATTTAGAAATTGTTCAGTTAAAAGTAGTCTAACGTGCTAAAAGTGGAAACTAGTGGAACCAACAGACACATTCTATTGGTGAATTTACTATTAAAATTTTGCACCACTCTTTGGACAAAACTCTGTGATAAATCTTCCCCAATGTGTCACAGCTCTGGGTCACTGAATATGTTATCTCAAGTTCTATCCATTTACAAAGAATACAGAGTAGAAGTTGTCATTAGACATTTTATATAACTGCAGTCCTAAAAGATGCTGGACCTTTTGGTGTCTACATTAGTGGCCATGAACTTTTTTTAAAATTAATAGTAACTTTTCTGGATGTTTTCAACAGGTAGGGGCAACATAAAAGAAGTAGGATGTGTTGTCAAAATGTCAACTGTTTTGTGCTTTGAGATAAAACACTCGTAAATAATTTTTTTATTTTTTTTTTAAATTGCACACTATTCATTGGTGAGTGACAATTCATCCCCGGGGAGTAGTAATTCACTCCTGATTAGTGTGCTACGGAGTCTCCAGGATTGCAGTGGTGAGAAACTTTTAGTCCTGACTAGTAGGGCAGAACTTAAACCTGTGAGCCCTATAGGCATCATTCTTTATAAATAACCTTCTACTAGAAGAGTCCTCAAGAGGCAGACACTTCTTAAAGGGACACTATAGTTACCAAAACAACTTTAGCTTGATGAAGCAGGTTTGGTGTATAGAACATGCCCCTGCAACCTCACTGCTTAATCCTCTATCATTTAGGAGTTAAATCCCTTTGTTTATGAACCCTTGTCACACCTCCCTGCATGTGATTTGCACAGCCTCCCTAAACACTTTCTGTAAAGAGTCATCTAAAGTTTATCCTCTCTTTATTGCAAGTTCTGTTTAATTTAGATTTTCTTATTTCTTAATTGAGCAGTAAAACCTGAGAGGCATGATCTATAGACTAAAACTGCTTCATTAAGCTAAAGTTGTTTAGGTAACTATAGTGTTCTTTTAATCTGCAAATCCTTAAGTGCTCTGGCTAATGGCTTTATAATAATGCTGTGGATCCTAACTCAGGACAGCTCTACTCAGTGCTAATCTTCTAGTGAACATGGACTCATAGCTTTAGTGTAAGGATACACTAAACACTTCAATCATTTTGATTTTGATTTGTATGGTTAGTGACTGTTTGGTGGGCGTTGATGACTTTCGTCAAAAGAGAGGCTCATTGTAAGTCCATCTCCCATTTAAGCATATATGTTATTTTCTGAGAATGGAGTGTTGAGGTTTACATATGATAACACCAAGATAAAGGGCTAATTGATGGATGGTGGGTGGAGATATTTCAAAATGTTTGAATCCACAGCTAGCAACACATTGTGTAAAAGGTCATTTGAAATTCCTCCTTAAGAATTTTAGGAAGGTTTTAAATTTACCGTACATCCTGTGTATAGATGGCTGATAAAATTAAGGTTTGGACATCTGGTCTTTTATTTTTTTGATTTTTTTTTTAAGTGTTACATTTGATCTAAGATTGTATTTTGAACTAAAAGTATTATTATGCTAATTTAGACAGTTTACAGTTCAATGGAGTAATATCTTACAATACAATGCAAGTGGTACAGGGCATATAAACAATCACACTAAACACAACTTTAAAAGGCATTCGTTTAGTGGGTGTGGATAGAATATGATCAGGGGTGGGGCTATTCTCAAATGTTAAAGGGGACACTTCAGTTTTCTGACATTACATTTCATTCAATTACAATTTCATGTAACTCAAATAGTCAAATTATTATTTTACATACACTAATTAGTAAAAATATGGTCAGTATAACGGCTGTAGAACTCTGTGATTCCCCCTTAAACATCACAAAACCTTTTACTCAAGAAAAGACCAGTCTTGCGGCTGTTCTGGAGGGAAGGACGGGGAGGGTCTAGAAAGAAATTTAGATACATAATATATAAAACCTATCTTAATCCCTCCTCCCATAGTATATACAACTGAACACCAACTATCCTTCCCCAGGACTGACAAGACACAAATGTATATGGCAAACTACAGAACTTAAATAAATAAAGGAGGGAGCCAATACTATCGCTAATCGTACAGAAAAGCAATTTTTCCACTGAATCTGAAGCTTTAGATGTTCATGAGAGAGTAAAGTATGATCTCAAAGTATGAGTATTCATCATGACAGGAAGAGGTTTGTTAACCAAGTAGAATGCCAGTAGAATGACTTCTATTATCTATCTTGCAATTGGCATTTTTGATGCCTTACTTCCCTTGGAAATGAGATGCTCTGATTTTCCGAAAGCTTCAGTATGTTCCAATAATATGAGGAGGGCTCTTTTGACATCCAGAGATATTCTTCCCAGATCCTGGAATAAACTTTACTCTTGGATTCTTTCTTGGCTGCAATCAGAATGTCAGTAACTTCAGGGATTAATTCTGTGAAGCTTGGTATCTGTCGTTCAGATACCAGGGATTTAATGTCTTGAGAGTCTTCAAAGAGACCAGCTTGTGTTCCAAGAGTTCTACTGAAAGTGAGAGATGCCAAAAGATTTCTTTTGAGAGATGTGACGGTAGTCACTATTACCTGGACCTTCAGACAGACTATTTATTTAGGTTGTTTGACTTTTCTTATGTTTTAGTCACCCTGTACCCATTATAGGTGCAGGGTGTGTGTAATGTAATGGTTTATAATTGTGTGTGTGTGTATACTGTTAAAGGTTTTGCCTGCTCCTGGATTTGGCTATTGAGCCTGTGTAGTGCTCTCTGTTGGTAGGGCACTACACATGTATATTTGCATATTGCTATTTCTGCAGGCAGGAGATATGTTTTATGTTAATTATTGTCTTTCCCGTCCCTTTATATACAAGTTTTATGCTATTATAATTTCCTGTATATTTTATGACATGTTTTGGTTATTTGAATTTTATTATGTTTGTCACAGCAATTTAAATGTAATGATCATATGGGCTAGTCCCATGAAAAATAAAGTTTTGCATGTCAGTTCCTTTTGGAACTTGTGTCCTGTGTGGATTTGTAGGGATCCTAGTGACAGAATCTTCAGACCTGTTTACTGGTTGCAGGATCCCTCTAGCCCTGGGATAAATCAAGAGAGCTAGGCCTGAGAGACACAGTTGCCTTTGTAAAGGCAATAACTATAATCACTGAAAGCAGAGGGGAGGATACCTGCCTGGAAGAAAGGCTGCAGCGGAAAAGGCAGAGGGGACGATATCTGCCTGGAAGGAGAGCTGGAATCTGGACCCAGGATCCTGGTCCAGGGTGGGAAGCAACGGCGAGACCCTGGCCAAGCTGCGGCAGCTAGGGACTGAAGTGCTGAAAGTGTCCCAGCGATAGCTAGGAAGCATATGTTTACCGGAGGTATCCAGTCGAGGTACCAGGAGGTCCACCACAAGATGTTCGAAGATTAGAAAACTAGCTCCTCCCAGCCAGAAAGGAAGAATTGCTATGATCCTTACCTTTTTCAGGCACATTTTCTGCTAAACCCTTCGAATTAGAATAACTGGCAGGAAGATGCAGGCCAGTTGAAAGTCCCAGGTAATTGCTAGGGAATCCACAAAGTCCTGATTGTCTGACTGGCTGAAATCAAATCTTCTGACTTTCCTGTTCATTATTGGGGCCATCAGGTCTATATCTTAAGTTTTGAATTCAAACACTACCCCCAGAACTGTCTGACGAGAAAGAGACCAATCTCCTTGTTTCAAGTGGTTCCTGCTCAAAGCATCTGCCAAAATATTGTTTTCCCCTTTTATATGAACTGCAGATAGGAAGAGCAGCTGACTTTCTTCACCAATAGAATGTGTCTAGTTTCCAATAGAATGCACTAGTTTCCACTTTTTCACTGAACAATTTCTAAATTTCTGTTGTGCCTTTTTTCTCCCTGAAACAAAATGTTGAAACAAAAAGAGTCTACATAATCTTGCCAGAGAGAAACATAGAATGTGACGGCATTCATTTTCATCTGTAAATACCGAACAAAAATATTCATTGAGGCAGTCAGCTAGACCTTTATCCTCTTCTACATACCTTCCTTCTTTTTTTTTTTTTGTAATTCTTTATTTTTGTAGTGCGACAATTACAACAAGCTCACAATGCCACAATAGCTAATGTAAGCTTTCCGGATCTGACAATGATAAAGCATTTGATACAGCTGCACATTTTTACAATATAATAAACAGGCTAAGTCTACATATGAAGATATATGATGTTAGTAAAACATGTTGCTTTTTGTCGCTAGGTTGTACCAGCTTCTCTGAATGTTAGAGTAAGTAAAGTAAACAGTAGTTGAAATCTACGCTTATTCAAAAATAGGCTATACATATCATGGACGTTGCGTTGCAGTGTGCTGCGACAAACACCGAGAGGTGAAGTAATAAAAAAAGCATTAAAGAAAAATAGAAAAAAATTAAGGAAAACATAGGTAACATTGACATGGCGCCAATCAATGGCAAGTAGTGGAGTGTTAGGCTAAACAGTATACATCAGCGCTGAGCATATAATTAATTATATAGTGCGAGTAATATCAAAACATGCTCGATATGCCCCGGTAGCTACTCCCCCCATAGTAAAAACCATCATGAAGGGTGGTTGGCCTAGCATGCAAACACCCTGCACATTTTAACCTTTTATACAACCCCAGTTAGGTGAAATGCTGCAGTGCATCTAACTATGTGAGGTGGTGTGTATATATCTCTGTGTACACGTCTAGTTCCTCTCATGTTGAGGCCTGGGCCTCTTATATCATGTTTGGATTGTTTGTCTTGCTATAGATATATTGGTATTGGGGAACAGTTGTACCCTTGTCTGGGCTATCTGAGGCTTTGTATAGGAATAAATACAAAGCTCTTGTGGGCGCCTGAGGGCGTGGGGGGTGGGGGGGTTACCGTTGACTCGGTCTGTCGGTCGATTTGAGAGTGGGCTATTTATGTGGGTACTCCTGTTTGTGTTGCGCTGAATATTTAAAGGAAAAAACTAAATTAGCTAAACTCTTTATAAATTCAAAACTTTTGAGTTAGCCCTGCAGTTAGCCCAATGCCCTTATCTGGTATTGGCAGATCATATCAAAAACGGTTGAAAAAATATTACTAATAGAAAAATAAATTAGGCTGTGGTGGTACCAGGCTGGTATTGTTAGGGGACAACAGTGTCTCTCTGCCTGCAGTCCGAGGTGCTTCAGGTGGTGGCTGCTGCATGGGTTTCTTTCCTTGGGCCCCGTGGGACAAATGGAGGTGCAGTTGCTGGATTCCAGATGTGGGCGGTGGTTAACGACCCGCAGTTAGCCATGAAGTCCCCTGGGAGCCCCAATGTAGGCACCAGTCCCTTTGCTCCCTGTAGATCGTGAACTGGGTGCGTGGTGTCTCCATGTTGTACCTGCAGGGTGCGGGGTGATCTCCATCGATATTGTATGTTGTTCGCTCGTAGGAGGGACGTGAAAGGTTGGAGAGAGCGGCGCCAGGCAAGTGTGTATCCCGATAGGTCTGCGTAGAAGGAGAGTGCCATGCTCTTGAAGGAGTATGGGGAATGATTGCATACCGCGTTGAGGACCGCCATTTTGTCCTTACTCCTCTGGAACCGGATGATCAGGTCTCGTGGTGCCTCGGATGGGGCCTTGACCGGTTTAGGTAAGCGGAACATCCCCTCTTTCTCCACCGTTTTCGCATGCTTGGGCGGTAGAAGCGCTTGGAGAAGTCTGCGTACCAGGTGGGGTAGTTCTGCCTCCGTTGTTGCTTCAGGGATCCCCCTGACCTTGAGGTTTAGACTCCTCCTTTGGTCCTCTGCCGCCGTAAGCCGTAGGTCTGTTTTTGCTTGTTGCTGTTTCAGCTCTAATACTGTTTGCTGCAGAAGCAATATTTGCTGAGCATTTTGGCTGGTTTTCCTTTCCAGTGTGCCCATACAGGCTCTCAGGTCTTGACGGATTTGGGCCACGTCGGCCTGTAGTGTGTGTTGAAGGCCCGCTAGCAATTCTTTTAGGACTGCTGTTGTGACTGGAGCCGAGTCTGGTGGTAAGGGTGGCGGCTTGGGGTTCGGTAGTGTAGGTACATGCTCCTCCATTGCTCCGTCTGAGAAATCCTCAGAGATATCAGAGGCATAGTCCGCGAAGGCGGCCATCTTGGGTTCCCCAGCTCTTTGGACCTGTCGCCAGAGTTCCCCTATGTTCTTACTCATGCTTGGCTTGTCCGGCTTAGCTTTCTTGCTCTTACGACCCATGGTGCCTTCACCTTCCCGGTGCTCTGTTTTGGGGTTATGTGGGAAGAGTTTATAGCCTTGTATTCTGTGTTAATGTGGCTTGTTGGTGCTGAGCAGTTCCAACGTGCGGTCATTCAGTTCAGCAGCTTGGCTCCGCCCCCCCTTTTGTTTTTAATCTAACTAATCCTTGTTTTACTTTTCTTTTCTCATTTATGTATCTAAACAAAAGTTTTGTCCCCTTTTTTACTGACTGTGATATTTTCTCTTCTGTGTGTGATTTGGAAGCTCTTATAACTTGCTTAGCCTCTTTTTGCCTAATCTTATAGATCATTCTGTCTTCCTCACTCTGTTTTTTTTATAATTACTAAATGCGAACTTTTTGTTTTTTACTATTTTGGCCACATCTGCGGAATACCACAGTGGTTTCTTGAATTTTTTGCTTTTACTGACAAGCCTAATGCAATTTTCTGTTGCCTTCAGTAGTGCAACTTTTAAATAATCCCATTTCTCTTGTACTCCATTTAAATTGCTTCAGTCTGATAATGACTCCTTTACACATATTCTAATTTTAGAAAAGTCTGTTTTTCTAAAGTCTAAAACTTTTGTTTTTGTGTGGTGTGACTCAGTCACTGTTCTTATATTAAACCACACTGACTGATGATCACTGAATCCTAAACTTTCACCTACAGTAATATCTGATACCAAAACTCCATCTGTTAACACTAAATCTAGTATGGCCTCTTTACGAGTTGGCTCCTCAACGACTTGTTTTAGAGACAATTCCAGTAGGGAGTTTAGAATATGTGTGCTCCTGGAAACAAGTTTCTTGTTGCCTGTTAAGATATGCCACATTGGTTGCATTGTCTGATCTCACTTGAATGTGATGTCCAGCCAACAAGATTGCCTTGAGTTCTCAGTAATTTGACGACTTCTGGGAATCCTGAGAAGTCCTTTGCTCCCTTGTTGCATATCTACCCAGATGAGCTTCTAAACCGAAAGTTACGAATAAGAAAGAATCTTTCTTGGATTCCCCCAAATAAATATTTTTAAGGGAACCCAGGCAAATACGTTGAACCTTCGTTACGGACGTTCCTGAAATAAGAGCTAACTTTGTGCAGTATTTGTTGAGAATAATATTCCTAAAGGTGATTCTGCCTTTTTATCCATTGCATACTGCAGCTCACTGGAATCTCCTTTAAGGGTAGTCTTCTCGGGTTTCATCTTCCTTATCTATTTGGTCTTTCAAAGTGGATGTCTCTCAAATGGGAGAGAGTTGTCTTTTTTTTGCCCCAAAATTGAATTATAGGTATAAAGCTCTTGCTTCATCTTCATCCCCAAGCATTTTAAGCATCTGTTTTATGTTGAATTGACTCGTCTTGAGCCTTCCAATTTATTGACTTGACCACATTCATGGTTGGATGAAAAGTAAAAGTTTTTTGTCTCTTGTCCCCGTGAAAGCATTCTCCTTCTTCCTCTCTTTTCTCACTTGATCTATATTTTCAATAAACAGATTCACATTCTAAATTTGAATGTGACAATTATCTGGGCCTTTTTTCACCTTAGAAAAAAGCCTCTTTAATTCCTGAGAAGGAATAGATTGTAATGCTGCTTGTCTTACATCCAGAAAGGTTTTTTGAAAACTTTCCTGGAACAAGGAGAGGAAAGATGATTTTTCTCATTTTGTCAAGCCTAGGCAGCTTCCTATGAGCAAAGATTACACAGTTTTCTCTTTGAACCATCTGGTAATAGAGTGTTACAGATAGCACAGCATAAATGTTTGGTTTTGATTCCAATTTAACCGTCTCAGTTTTCTCAGTTGATTCTGCTGGATTAAACATCCTGAAAAAAAAAGGTAAAACTAAACAGAGTCATAAGGAAATAAGAGAAACCATTTAAAAGCAATAGGACTTAAAGTCCTACCTTAAAAATTGTAGTGCTTAGGGCACTGGTGTAGCCCACAGCATCTAAAGAGATTCACAACCAGCATTCTGATCAGCTTCTATGGATTTAACCATTTAGCATTTGAATTTTGGCGCCAAGTGCTGTGATTTCTTCTCACATGCTTAGCAGAGCTCAGTGGAACCCATTTGAACCAATGAAGAGAGGAGCAGCACAGTGCAAGCAATCCACTTCTCTGTCACAGTATGCAATGTTCGCAGCATGCCAACACCATTTCCTGCACGTGGCAAGGACTAGGCAATGAAGAGAGGAGCAGCACTAGGCCAATGGACCCCAGAGGAGGATGCCAACACATTGAACCTCCATTATAATGCAGCCACAACTGTGATACAGTTCCCATGCAATTCCACCTGCTGCCTCATAAAATAAAAACGGAACTCCCTGCCTATCCTCTCCCCTTAAAGGGACAGACAGATACTGGGTAAGGATAGTTGGTGTCCAGTTTTATATGCTATGGGAGAATGAATTAAGGAAGGTTTTGTAAGTTATCTATTTCAATTTATTAATAGACCTTACCTGTCCTTCCCTCCGCAACAGAGGCAAAAGCCTTACTGACGCTATCCATATGAAAAAATCTGAACTACATAAAGACCATGCAGAGGGTTTGAGTTTCAAAGTTATTTTCCATCCTAAAGTGGAACACTTGGGAAGTACAGGTGATACTCGAAAAATTAGAATATTGTGCAAAAGTTCATTTATTTCAGTAATGCAACGTAAAAAGGGAAACTAATATATGAGATAGACGCATTACATGCAAAGCAAGATAGTTCAAGCCGTGATTTGTCATAAGTGCGATGATTATGGCTTACAGCTCATGAAAACCCGCATTTATCAAACATATACAGAATTCAGATTAAAAAAAAAGTGCACACACACACACAAACGTGTATTTATTTGTGTTTGTTCCTCAATCTGTTTTTCAAATATTTTTGTTGTCAGGATGTTTCATGCTATTTTTTCTGCAATCTAGCACTTTTCCTTAGTAAATGTGAAACTTATCCTGCAAAGTGACTTAGTTTCGTCTGGGTTAAGAACATAAGCCAGGCCATTCATGATGGATCGTGCAAGTGAAAATAAAAGATGGTCTCCTGTGATCTTTCATTAGGATTTGCTTTTGTTACTGAATGCGGAGAACAAATGCAGGACCCTTGTAATTTGTATCCTCCTGCTCTACCTGTGGACGCCTCATCCAACCTGCCATGTATAAAGCCTGCGGTGATAAGTGAAACCTCCTCCTGCCTTTAATGATAGCGATCATTCTCAGCTAACGGGTCTCTCCATCTTCCTTTATGGCTGCAGCCTTTTTCAGTAGGTGCAGGGGGAGATTTGAAGCATAGGAGGTGTGAGGGGGAGGTGGGGTTATGTGAGGAAGAGGGGGAAGGAAAGATGTTGCTATTTGTCTGGCATGCCTCCTAGGCCCAAGTCAAAGTTTATAAATTAATGCTGATGTGAGGAAGATGAAGCTTTTACGCAATTGCTTTGCCAGTTAACACATTCTGTGCTAGTGTGGGTTTTGGGGGGTAACAGAGGGATCTGTAACTACAAGTTCCATTTGTAACAAAGTGTTAATGACTAAACAAAGTCAGCTAAAACAAAGTATGTATTAAGGAAGAAAATCAAGTCAATATAATAAATTGTAAAGCATGCTTCAGAATTGAAACCTTGCGCCAGATCTTCTGGTCAGCATTTTACAGTACTCACAAATCAGTCACCCAAACACGTATGTGTTAAAAATTATTGTTACAGAGATACGCAGATACTTAACGTTTATTCACTGAAAAGTGTGACTTTTTAAAAAGCACAGGGTTCATGAAGGTTCACTTGAACTTTTGATGCATGGGATAGATTTAAACAAAGATGGCAAAAGAAAGGCTGAACATATTAATGAATGAGCTAAAGCGCACTCAAAGTCATTAAAAATGATTGAAAAATATTATTTTCATCCAACCTTAATGTTAAGAAATCATTAGGCAAATAATACGCTTCTAAAAAATCCCTGCAGTATGTAAGAGTAGATCTGGACTGATATGGGAACCCATGGAAAATGCCAGGTTTGGTTATGAATGCTCTCTGGCTGTAGCACAAAGAGACACAGATGTATGTCTGTTCTTGGCATAACCGAGACAGCTAATGACTATATTTTGTGTCCTGTCTTCCCAATTGGGCAAAGGTCCTCTGGGCGTGAGCCGACTGGGCCCCTTGTTCTGCCCAATCTCAGTTATTGATTGCCTTTGGACATGTCTGTAGAGGATTCCCTGCAGGTCATTCACAGCCAAGGGTTGAATGGAATTCAGAAAAACACATAGCCAGCCCTTTGTTTGCTTTGGCACTGCCTGGTGGAGGCAACTTAATTTAAGAATTATTTATTATGGTTCTAATCCCACACTGATTATCAATAAAAATCCAAACAAAAGAAAACAACAATCTAGCCACTCCAAAAATTAATATTGAGTTAGCATAATCTAATTTACAATCTGTTTGCTGCTGTCCTTATCAATATTCCTATAAAAAGACAAGGATTGGAAATAAGCCATTCTTACACGCATTAAAAAAAAAACAAAAAAAACATTTAAATGATGATTTGTCATAAATATGCATATTAGATTATTAATATATCATATCAGATGATTAATATGGTATAAAACATAGTTGAAATAGACTAAGAATCATAGTATTTATGAACTTTTTACTGCAAGTACAACCAGAGAAAAAAACAAAAAAAACACAACAACAAAAAAACTTCACTGACATTATGACTGGCTCTAAAAAGGTCACTTGTGTATATAAAATATAAACATTTCACTTATATATACAATTTACAGATATTATTACTTCAAAACTTTAGCATATGACTCTTTGGCTTTTAAACAATAGATAACACAGCTATCGTGGTAGAAGTGGGCTTCGTGTGCACCCACATACTTCCATAATACTGAGTGTGCCATCAGCCAAAGCATAGTATGCTTCATGCACTATATGTTAATTACAGCTTCCTCTAAAAGCTAAATTATTATTCATTGCTCTCATTTCAAAAATAAATATACCATGCTAGGTTTAGATTTGTTGCTCAAGCCCATGAACAAAATGTTCACGTTCTTTTCACAAGGAAGGGAGCAATAAAAAAGTGCCCCCCCCCCCTATAGAAATTTAATTTACAACTTCTGGTGAAGGTACCATCCAGGACGAGTGTATGAGCCATCATCCAATTTAGAATATCTGGCCTTGCTCCTACTTAGAAGTATATCTACTTAGTGTGCAGAGCTAATCAACACCTTTTTATCCTTCTGGACAAAGAGCCAAGTTTTGAGAAAAGTTTTCAGAGGACAGCCCCCAGAACATCAATTAATGTATAAGCTAGCATCCTAAGGGTATGCTTAAAGCTGTAGCATTGTTGGTCCCTGTCTTAGATCTATTTCACAGTCAAAGCAAAATTAAGTACAACATACTTAATATCTCCGACAACCTTCAACATCATTACATTACAAACCTTAGCGGCTGCACTTTTATTGCATTGACATACAAATTTTATTTTAGGTGGGGTTATAGGGTGGGCAAATTGTTCACTTGATTAGCCAAATTCTATGGTCTTTTCCCTGACCAATTGCATGTACAATTCTCAGTTAAGAAAAATTAGGTTTCACACCTCAGGAAGACATTGATCTGTGGAAGCAGTAGAGCCATAGAAGTTGTAATCTGTGTATCCCCAACTCTTCAATTTTCATATCTCCAATATCTAGTTTTGATGCTGTAAATTTATTTAATAGAATATTCAGGAAACACTTACAAATTCAGTTCTATCAGCTCCATTATTGTCAATTTTACAAAATTTACATGTTGAATCCACTTTAACCTTTCTTATTAAATAAGATAATTCCTCAGACATCACCCTTGAACAGGGAGTAAGTCAGAGATGTCCATATTGTTTAATATGGCACTTGACCTCCATGTTACATTTCCTCGACTTTATGGGAATAACTAAATGCGCACTTACAGATAATCTGCTATAATTTGCTAACCCTGTCAAATTAATAACACACAACCTATGTATATTCACTACATACAGATTTATTAAGCAATACCTATTGTGCAATGATAAACAATTAAAGGGATACGATAAGTGCCAGGAATAGAAAGCTGCATTATCACCTCTCCCTGGCGCCCACCCCAGTCAGTGAATAAAGGGTTAAAAACCCTTTATTTACTTACCTTACCCCAGCGCCGATGTCCCTCGGTGCTGGGTTATGGCTCCACCTCCTCTTCTGTCTGGTGACGAGCCAACGCTAATGTGCGTGCATTAGACCTCGCCACAGGAAAGCATTGAATCAATGCAGAGTTTGAGGACATCCAGCGCCACTTACCGGACCTAAGGTACGTTTGGATCCAGGAAGCGCCTCTAGTGACTATCTGGTAGACAGCCACTGGAGGTAGACTTAGTGCTGCAATGTAAATATTGCAGTTTCTCTGGAACTGCAATGTTTAACATTGTAGCACTAAGTGAAATAGAAACACTGTACACAGACCACTTCAATGAGCTAAAGTGGTCTGGGTGCTTATAGTTCCATTTTAATATCTGCAAGTTTTCAAAGTTTTGTTTTTTAAAAACCTTTCATGTTTTGCTCAAGATCCAATTAAATAAAAAAAAAATGTTTTTCAAAGGCTGTAGCAAGATATAACATAGCACTAGCAGAGTAAAATCACATAAAGATGTATGTAATGGTATTACAGTTGATACTTGTGATTGTAGGATGCCTTCATTTTGATGAGTTCAAATAATTTATCTTCAATACATTTTATTCATTTCTTTTGTTTCTTTGTACAAAAACAAGTTGGGTTTGTGTGAGCTGCTAAATGCAACAGATTGCCAATGCTCCAATTATCTAACTGAATTAAAATGGCATAATTTAAAAGCATACTTAAACTGCATACTCTACAATTAAGGTCTCCTTTAAAAACTTTGTGTGACATTTGACAAACAACATTATAAGAACAGTGTTAAAATCACCAGTCTTCTCACCCCAGGTGGGTAATTTTGCTAGTTATACGAGAAGGTTGTAAAAGCAAAAATGTCAAAGAGCAGGGCAGACTATACTTTTTACTTCTTTTTTTTTTTAAGATTATTTTTCTTGTTATCACTTCTTGATTATGTCAAACTCTTCAACTCAGTTCTTTACAACTCCCTTTCACACTGCATGTGCTTATAATTTCACTGCTGGGTGGGCTAGCTTGTACATGCTGATCAAAGGATTCATGTCCTGGGTAACTAGTTGAGATGGTCAACATTATACGCAAATGTCTGTAACCAAAGGAATAGGGTTCCCATTCAAAATAAAACACAACTGCTAACAATTTCCAGAAAATTACTGTAATGATGCTCAGAATCTCAGAGTAAAGGCACTAAGCACCTGTCAACACATGGTGATATGTTACTCAATTTGACCTATGTAACCTTATGACATTGGAAAGTCAAGCATACCTTTTTTTGTTATTTATAATAATAAGAAAAATCTGCTAAGAACACTGAATAAATTAACCAGTGCCTGTACATCGTGCAAGCAATACAAAAGGACAAGGCAGAAAACTTTAATAATATTCATAAATAAAAAAGCAGCTCCTTCGGCTTCCACTTCTGCTTTAAAACGTGGTCATGGTGGTAGGAATCTGTATGTGCAGTGTTCCTTCTCCACGAGAAGCGTTTGATATGACCTGGCGAGGGCACCAATGACGTTTGACGGGAGTGGAATACAGCAAGTAGAGCTTTCTGCACTGGATTCCAGGTAAGTTATTGCTTTTTTATGATTTTAATTAAAGTACCTAAGCCAAAACATGATCTTTGGAAACAGATAAAAGCAATCCCCAGGAGGACGGGAGTGACAGCTTGTGGAGGTTTCCCTAATGTTACGGTATCCAAGGCCGAGGGTCTTTTGTGGAATGCAGAGGAACTTTACCCCTTCCACCATTGGCACTGAGGGAGGTGGTGAGAGGGAGCCTTAGGTGGTCTTGGAAAAGATGGCAGGCTTTTTTGCCTAGAAGGATTTGAACTAGGAGTCCAACTTACAACCTTTTCTTGAAGGAGTAACTTCCCAAAGGAGGAACAGACTCCTGACAGCCACTGTGTAACTTGTAGGGACAAAAACACAGCAGGTACATAAACATTTTTATCTCTGGCACCTTAAAGATAATGGGCAAAAACAAAGTGACATGTGGCACTGCACAAGAGAGACTGCAAAGTCCTATCAGAAAGTCTCTCACATGACAGGGATGAAAAGACTGATACATCAGTCAGGCCAATCATAGGGTGAAAACGTCCATACAAAGTTGGAAGGCTGTGCAAAGCATTCTTTCTGAACACGGTCCATATGATAAAGTACAATAGGAACACACAGAGGAGATAGAGAGTGAGAAAAAGCCCTCTACCACTCTGTGGGACAGTAGTGCAGCGCTGTACAATAAATTCAACTCACCCTATTTGAGTTGATTGGACAATTCGACTCGGTCACATATATTTGCATGTAAAAAGAAACAAAATAAAGACTGTATAGTGCAGAGTTGTTACAACCAGTGGGTGGAGTTAAATGTAAACTAACACACTCACATGAGTTGTCACCCATATTTGACAATATACTTATATACTCAGAGCCAGTTTTGGAAGGCTCTGAGCCAGGTGAGCATATTCTGTGAAATCTTTTACAACTTTGCTCTGCATTTACAGATCTCACTTAGAGTGTAAATTCTTTTGTGTCTCCTTTCCTCATAACGCATATTGAAAGCACAATCTCTGAGAAGATTTGAAAAGGGGGGTGTATGTTACCCTAAAACATACTCGCTGAGGATTTTAGAGCCTGTTTTCTAAAAAGGCTCACAAGCATGTGAGTGTGTTAGTTTACATTTAACTCCACCCACTGGTTGTAACAACTCTGCACTATACAGTCTTTATTTTGTTTCTTTTTACATGCAAATATATGTGACCGAGTCGAATTGTCCAATCAACTCAAATAGGGTGAGTTGAATTTATTGTACAGCGCTGCACTACTGTCCCACAGAGTGGTAGAGGGCTTTTTCTCACTCTCTATCTCCGCTGTGTGTTCCTATTGTACTTTATCAAAATAGTGGGTGATTTTTGGAGCACCCATAAAGTGTACTAGCTGCTATTACTGAAAAATTATTACACAAAAAATAGCGCCTATAACTCACACAATTGTTTCTTCTACGGTCCATATGATCCTTAAGGAAAGACCTACCATGCAATGGAATAGTATAGTCTTGAACAACATACAAAAGTTTTGCAACATTAGGAACAGACTCCCACAGTCTTGCCTCTTTAGGGGTGGCCAGGTATATATGTTGAAAATAAAAAAAGTTTCTCTCAGGTTTAATAATGGAGGACACAGTCTGATTAACAAAAAAGCATGAGCCTTATGTGGTTTTCAGGAGGACCTAATCTAAAGTAGACACCCTAGAAAAGGACAGTTGTGGAGCATCCTTGAATTTCAAAACGTGCAACACTTACAGCAAGAAAAAGGGACCTCTCGGAATGGTTGGCATCCTCCTTGGATACCTCAGCATTATCATCAAAATCATCTTTTGAGCTGTCCCAGATGGGTTGATACAGACTAGGAGCATTTCTTGACCAAGACAGGATCAGATTGCTTATTGTGTACTGTCAGAGCAGACAGCATATGTGAACAGTATTTACTGGCTTAGAGGGTCAGTTGGTGCACTCAGTTAAGAAAATATGGTATGCACTGTTATTCTAATGCAGAATTATGAACTACTAATTTAGCATAGTTCTGCAGACGAGAAAGGGCCAATGATGCCCAAAACAGACAAGAAAATGTCAAACTGTTTTAGAATTTACCTGGAATGGCTCCTGGAGACTCATAGCACCATAACTAATACAGTATAATGTCTACAATTGCATGACTGCAATAGAAAGTAATCAAACACTCGCAGTGCTCCTTGAAGTTAAACCATCTCGGGATGCGCTCACAAACAAGACTTCACCTCAGCCCTGCTACCACCCCCTTTGGACCGGCGGGGGACATCCCGATCCTCGCAGGGGACGGTCATCCCCACACAGCTGTCAGACCAAGCGACACAACCCAAAACTAAGCGAGACCGACTAGGCCTCACTGAGATGGAGGTACGGACGCAACCCAAGGCCAAACATACAATTATTAAGCCACCCAGGGACACCCTGGAGTTCTTCAATCAGCTATGCACACACCTGTGGAGGGGGCACAATACCCGGAGACAGCCCTACAAGCGAGTGATAAGAGAGATGCGGGCCTGGATCCGCCCGGCTACCAGGCGCCGCATATGGGAGATCCCCCCACGAGAAGCAAAGGCGGCCTCCCAGCGGAAACGCAGCCAAGAATCAACTGGGACCAAGGGTGCTCCGAGTTCGCCGGACTCCGGCACTCACACCCCCACGCCCCAGAATGACTCCCGCCAGTGTGCCCGGCCTGTTTTCTGCCTGACGGCGCCAGCAACCCTCGACAGAGCGGGCACCTCCCTGCACAGGGGAACTCTAAAACCTCACCGCAACGCCGAACAGGACACAGCGAGATTGCTGGCTGGCGGGATGCACAACATAATCGAGGTACAGTGGGGAACCCTACCAGTGAAAGCCCATACCCGGCGATCCTCAATAATCGGGGGCAGCGCCCACCTTGGCTTCGGGACTCTATACACCCTTAGACGGGCATAGGATGAAAATGCCTGAACCGCAAGGACTTAATGACCCTCCACCTTACCCACAAAAAAGGGGGATTTGGCATACAGTCCACATACAAACCGGACGCTTTCCTGCTTCTTATTCCCCCTGACTTTCGATGTGAAACATATTTCCAGTATACCCAACAGCCATGAGTACACCTCTCTCAAGTTACCTATTGTGCCTCCTATTGCATGCTCTCTATGTCCCACCCGTGTGATAAGCAATACCTGTATGTATACTGTTATTGCCTTGATAATTACGTAGCTTCAGTTTTATTTTTATTCTAACCACACGAGTATTCTGATGTTCAAGCTTAATTTTATAAAAAGTGCAGGGAAGCAGATGTATAATGCACGCTACTAGTTGACACTCCCTGTTACCAAACGCATAACTCTCTACTTGTCGTAAACCACCACTTGGATACACGCCAGCCTGAGCTGACCTTACACACCCAGGGACACCTTGTCTCTGATTATTCAAGGTCCACATACACATAGACTCAGAGCACCCGTTGCAGTAACATATTGCTTGTATTTAATCACATAATTTTGCTTAACTTAATTTTTAAGCTTACACTCAACGCTGCAGTCAGCGCACCTGTTGAATGTATTGTTTGACTTTAATCTTATGCTCTGATCTAACTTAAATGTCAGCTATCACAGCACTCCACTGCCATAGCGTAACAGCCTTGCTTTTCGTAATAATATTTAAAAAATGTGCCGTTATCTCAAAGCCACATATGTGACCTTCTGTGTTATTGCTATACTTATTAATGCTGTTGTGGCAACATAAGATGTTCTGTTATTCCATGCACGCAGAAAATAAAGAATTTATAAAAAAAAATAAAAATAAATTACAGCTCAGTCTAATGGGTGGGGGGCAAATAGTCTTTAAGACAGCCCACTTTGTCACACCATTTTGGAATGGCATGACAAAAAAAATAAATAAAAAACAAGTCAGAACTTGAAGTACTGCCCCTCTGCTGTGTTTCTGCTAATGCAGGTTTGGAAGGAAGATGCGGAAAGGTAGGTTAGCATAATGGGCTAATCCTGATATTCACTTTCTAAATGCAAGGTCACTTACTGGGTATAAACTCCTGCGTCAATTTATCTTGCGCCAGTTTCTCCTACTCATTTTAGGGAAGAACAATGATAAAATGACACTTTATTTTAACCCCGTTCTTCTCTTAAACGATGCACGGTTCATGCTTTGCATCTTACATTTCCTTTTTCAGAGGCTAATAAGCCAAACTGCAGCAGAGGGGTGAAATGTAATGACTTATCACTTTGCTGAGACATGAGTTCTATTTATACTTTGTCATTCTTTGTATTTTTTGGAATATAAGACACACTAGAATACAAGACACAGCCATATATTTTAACTAGTAAGTGGATAGTTAATACATTGCTAAACACAAATACACACACCAGTCAAGCCATAAGACTTGCTTTTCCCACAGAAATCTCACTTTAACAGTGCTCTCACTACTGCAAGGGATTCTGGGTAGGTGCATGCAAATGAGCTCAACAAAGCTAATTTTTGCCTCATAATTCCACTTTATACATGGATTCCTTGGAGTGTGTGTCTGCTGTATACAACAGCTTTGAAATACAACTCAGGAAGAGGAGCAAAGCCATTGAATCACTCATGGACAGCTATTTCATTGTTAATGCAACTCTTCAGCATGATGCACTTTAACAGTGCTCTCTGTGGGAAAAGCAAGTCTTATGGCTTGACTGGTGTGTGTATTTGTGTTTAGCAATGTATTAACTATGCACTTACTTCGGGTGGAAGGTGTTTTCATCCACACTTTTTTCCCCACCACAACTCTGTTGGTATTAACTAGAAAGTAATGTGTTTGTAGGGGATGTAGTGTGTGTTTGCAGGAGATATAATGTGTAGTTTGACACCAATGTGTGAAGAAGTTGCAGTATGTGTGTGTGTGACTGGGTAAGGGAGGAAATGTATATGTGTATAGTGGTGTGGGATGTATTGTATTATTATTTAAATGTAATATTTTTGCTTGTTTTATTGTTTATTCTCCCCTCTCTGCTTCTTATCCCTGGCCAGGGAGAGGGGGCATGATGGTTCTTGGTGATCTGGTGGTGAGGGACTGTTTAGTGTCATGCCTCTGAATGGCCAGGGCTTGCAGGAGGAATACTCTGAGTCTGACCGTGGCAGAGTTGCAGACTACAGTTTTCCTGGCCCTCTCCTGAAATATACAGCATGTACCCACTTCTCTGAAGCAATAAAACCCTAAAGGAACTTTAAACCTTTAAACAGACTTACAACCTTAAAAACCACAATAATAACTCCTTAAGTATCACAGTCTGGTCCCTAAAGACCCTCTGCTAGTATGAAATATTGTACTTATTTTGCATTTTAAGCTCTATATAGCGCTGTGATTGTTAAATGAGTGGGATCTTTTGATAGAGCACCGTTAAAGGCTATTTTGGTAGGACTGGATTATTCCACTGATCCTTAAGATTTTGAATTTCACCATAAAAAGATAGTAGTACGGTGATGACGAATTTCAGAAACCCAGATGTTTGTGACCTACAATTCAAATAATCCTCAATCATCGTAGCCATAGCTGTAGTTAAGTGATCTGATACAATAATAAATACTCACATCCTGACAAAGAGAGACTGCTTTGCCGCCAATCCTGGGGAAGAGTACTTCTCCACCAGAGCAAGTGTACTGAAACCAAACTTGTGTATTGGCTCATTGGAATCCAAAGGGGGGAAATCTGTGTCAACTTCTCCATCATCCTCAGCGATATGAAGGCAGAATGAATCCACATTATCACTGCAAGACAGAACCAGATGGAGACATGGATTTGAGTTTTAGAAGGATTTATGAGAGTAATGTACTTAGGTCATATTATGAATTCAGCGTAGTCTTAAAAAGGAATTTTCACCTTATCAGAAAGTGGTGATCCTCAAACATGGAGTGGTTTTAAACTCATGATTACATGTCCCAATGCACTTCTAAGACTACTTTGGATGTAGTGAGTTTTATATATATATATATATATATATATATATATATATATATATATATATATATATATTGTAAGTATACTTATGTAGAAATATAACTTCTAGTACATTTATAGCGTATTGTATATATAACTGTGTGCATGTACTGCTAAACATCTGGGACCACAATAATTATCAGAATATGAAGTAGCCAAAATTATTTCTAATGAGAAGAAGAAAAAGACAAAGCTTACTTATTTGTCATGAAAAATAGATCCAAGTTTCCATATTGTCAGAAGAATTTCAGTCTTAAAGCTAATAATCAAAAAGGGACTATAGAAGACATGGAGGTCTAAAATAACTACGTAAGGTTTACGACATGTTTAATCAGCACTCTTACATGACTCTTATCATCAGCATTAAAACAGGTAAATTATTATTAATTACAACATAATAAAGTATTGATTTGTAACATAAGTTAAGTCTATCATGAATATTTTTAAATTCCAGTAATGACTTGGCCTCTTTCACCTCCAGGGAAAGAGCAGAATTAAATGAAAGAAATCAGACTATATTTCAAAATGAGGTAACCTAATTGAATAAATTTGCAATGAATGCACATCATAAGCTACCAGATGTCAATTTTAATATGCAACATATTCAAACCCTTTAGTTCATGCTTTGGTTGGGTTTTTTTTTTTACACTTGGGGATCCCAAAGGTTAAACATAATTTAAAACCCAGGAGGATGCATCTTCATAAGAGACCTTCAGGTTCATTTCCTGCTGATTCTGCAAGAAGTGAATGACTGGATAGTGAAGCACCGAATAGGAATCACAAAGAGCCAACAGTACTAGCCACAAGTGGCTATAAAAGCCTCTGGACTAGCACTCGCTGTGTGTACGCTGTGTGTACATATGAAACAATGGGGACATGAATATAATGTGGATAAAATCTGCTCTGCTGGAGAGACAGAGCTATAACTCAGTCGTACGGAGTGTCGAGGGAAACATCCACTGCTAAACATTCCATGGAAATGCTTCATCCAAATAAAAGGAGAGAGGTTCAAAAGGTTTCATTAAATTGATGTATTGTGTGCTTAACATCTCAATCATACACAGTGCAGAAACAATGTGCTCAATGGTGTCTGCAAAGAGGCAGCATCATACCCACTTGCTGGTGCTAGGCTACATTCGGCTTACCGGGAACTACTACTTTCTGCGATGTATGATGTTTTTAAAAGCACATTCTCTACATTTTTAATGGGAAACCATACAATTTGGTGAGCTTTTCTCTGAAATACTAGCAGCTTTTACTTTAATGTATCACAGTGACTGACAAACTTATATCCTAGAAACGAATGACCAGTATTTAGTCATTGCCATTAGAAAACATCATCCCTTAAATATGTCATTACCATCAATAAATTTGGCTCTTTTCTTTAGAAACTAATGTCTAAACATGTCAGAGCCACATGTAGAAAGACCATTTCACACTGTCACCGTATTTGTTTTTGTAAACGCTGGTTCAGGTCTCTGACATGCCATCACACAAGGTATCTTACTGTCGATTATTTTTACAATATTTTTCTATATTTCTTTGTTTTATATTTTTTTTTTTTTGCAGTGGGAATGTTAATAATGTTTAAGAACTGACCTTACTTCAGAGTGTTTTCTTTTTTAAACAAAACACTTTTTAAAAAAACAAATACCACCACTAGGCATTTATTTTTTATTAGTTTTTTTGTGTTTACATTCTTTACATCCTTATTTTATAAATGAGTGAATATCAAGTTTATCTTGTGGCATATACAATAAACCAAGAAATGTGAAAAATTATAAAATATAAATAAATTTAATTTTACAGTTTGGCTGTTTTGGACAAATATAAATGACATTTCTAGTACTTAGTTTTGTTGATAAATCCTCTTGTGGCTAATGGGAATTCACATAAAATAGCCAGCTTTTTAAAAACAAAGAACCTGTAAATTAAGTTTTAAAGATGTGTCCAAAACGCTCCACCTTGCAACGGCAGCTCAAGTAGTGCTTAAAAATTAAGAATATGCAATTGACATAGTTGTGCTTTTACACATCAAGAATCCTTAACATCCTCAGTACTGCTATTCATTGCATAGAACTAGGGACCTCAGCTTCCAAACTCCCCCATTTAGAATCTGGAGTTTTAATTGCATGATTGATGCAGAAATTAATTAATCGCAAAGTGCATGCTAATTGTTTAATTGCTCGCTTGATCTATATGGATCATTTTCGGGAATTAAAAGGAACTGATTTACTCTGAGTATTGATTGAATGTGGCACTGAGTTATTTTGCTTGCTACCTGATTTGAAATTCCCTCAATTAATTCCCAAAACCTTTTGCTTCAGAGGCGACTGGATGAGTTTGCCCCTTCTGGCTGATCTATACTAACTTGTCATGCTTAAGAGATATTTATTATTAGAACCGGCAAGTAATAATGACACATTAATATTAGCACGGGCTGTACATTTCTACAGAATGGATTGTCAATGTGGAATTAAAACCGATATATTTGTCAGTATTCATTTTCTAGAATCATGTTGTGACCTGGGTGGACAAATTATTGGGCATTCCCTCTTCACAGAAGGCTTTTCAAAAAGCCATTATTAAAAGAAAAAAGCTCTTGGCCATAGAACGGTGTTCACACTGGTTTTTCAATATAATTTACCAGAATTTAGGTTAAAGCCGCAGCCGCTGACGTCTCAGAGGATTATTATTACTGTATATGGTGATTTATTTATTTATTCCCTTTGTAAATATAGGGTTTAACATGAAGGGATATCCATGGGGTGGATGTAACACCTTTATTTTATGCATTATATAAATTATATGCTAAAGGGGAAATGTCACTTTTCTGGAATTTTGGCATTTACACCATTGAGTAAAACATTAAAATCACCAATAACTTGTGTTGAAGTTTTCTTTTTTTCTTTACAAGATGCTCTATTTCTTTTGAATTTTGATTAAAGACATCACAATGCAGTTTAGACAAGGTAAAGGCAAACATTGCAATTAAGGAGCTGATATATAAAGTACTTTGTGTCTCTATAGGCTTTCTCTAGGCTGATAGTCATGTGCAAAGGACAGAGTTTATAACATTCATATAGAGAGAGTCAAGATGGAGGCGCCCAGGTGCAGGATAAAGAGTTGTGTATTTTTACATTTATTTTTATTTTTCACACCTAACATATACATATTTGTTAAGCATAGGGGATAAAAAAAAAAAACATGATATTAAAAATCCTGTTTTTATTAAAGGTCCTCTTTAAAAACATCTTTGTCTAAGAATGTATCTTTTGCAATATTTTACCCAACATATTGGTAATTTACCCAGCATCATTCATATTGCTTTGTGATTGGCTCAGACCATAACTTCTGATGATTTCAGCAAACAGAGGCAGTTAACATGCAAACAGAGGCAGAGGTAGCAGCTGCAGACTTGAATACAAGTAAGATTTTACTGTGTTTAGGATGGCAAGAGGGGGCCAGCGGGAGCTAGATGGTGATTTAACAATATTGGGTCAGAAATATATGTTTGCGTTCCTGACCCTATAGTGTTCCTTTAACTTTAAACCAGCTTCAACAACCACACAATTATTTTTAAACGATGACTTAGGCAAAACAAATAGGTAAAGATATAGATATATACACATAAACACACACACAGGGGTAAATATATGATAAATGTAGCTCACGATAACTGCAGAGTGAATGGTCGACAACTATCAATTAAAATGATATGGTTCAGTCTTACACAAATTAGGTTTCTATGCATGTTAGTTTAAAAAGTAGAGGTGAAAGTTTAGTAAAAAAAAGTCTTTGCTACATAGTCACCACAGGCGAATCTGCAATAGATACATTATTATGGCAGAAGAAACAGGCAGTAAGTGGTTACTTGAGTTTTGGTTCTCTGCCCTCCGTTGTGTACTGCCAGCAGATGAGTCCAATAAGGTCGTGGACTTTGGCATTGGCAATGGTAACTACGGTCATTGGTAGCATCTTGTCTTGGCTGGTCTGCATGGAGAGGTATACATCAATTTTCTTGGTTGCAGTGGTGCCCACATGACCCTGAAACAAAGATCAGAGAAAATAGGATCGTGGATAAATGGGTAGAGCTATCAGACACATTTCTCTTTAAATCTCGGTAAGGAGCAAATATCTAGATCTAAACAAAACTAATACAGTGTCACCTATTCTTCTCAGTGCAAGAACTAATTATACTGTGATAAAATTGACTGGTTTCAATTTTAACTTGGTAAGAAAACACTCAACCACTCAGACAAACTAGTGAACATTCACATGGTTGCTCTGCGGGTTCTGAGTTCAAGACCTCAAGGCAAGTAATAATTTCTCATGGCAGACTTGAAGTAACAGTATTTAGCAATACCCACTTGATCATCCATTATTCAGCCCACACCAGTTCTCTTTCACAACATATTATGTCATCCTTGCAATTATTCCCCCATGAAAACTTAGACATTAATTTAAAAAGTAGGCCCGAGATTATTGGGACTTGCACTCCCAAAAGACACTTGCCACAATTTTATAGATGATAATTAAACTGCAACCCCACTACGTATCTTTCAGTGCTACCCTAACAGTTAAGACCACCCCTTAATACCTACACTAAAGCAGATGTAAAAATGATTCAGTTACCTAATGTAGTTTAGTCCAAAGTTTCCCATGGTTGACTGACAGTCCCTAAGGCAGGGATAGCCAAGGCCGGAGGCTTATTCAATAAGGCAGAGTAGGCACCTACTTATCTGAATTTCAGGTGCATACTCTGCCTAAGTAGACCAGGGGCAGGGAGGAGGCAGTAGGTGACAGCGATAGAAGATCCCTACTGGACCCCAGGGAGAGGACCCACACCACCTCTTCCAAAGGTTTGGAGGCTGGAGGGACTTAAAAAAAAATAAATCCACAAGAAATAAAATTGAGAGTGTGTGTGCAAGAATATGTAAATGTGTGAGTGTGTCTATCAGTGAGCGTCTGTCATAGAATTACATATGTAAATGTGTAAGTGTGTCGATCAGTGAGCGTCTGTCAGTCTGTGTCAGTGTCAAATCAGTGAGAGTTTGTCTTTCAGTGAGTATGCGTATGTGTCTGTGAGTGTGTGTCAAATCAGTGAGATTGTGTGTCTGTCATTTAGAGTGTGTGTCAGTATGTCTGTCAGTGTCTAAGTGCGCCTGTCAGTGAGTTTTTCGAATTAGAGATAGTCTGCGCCTGTCAGTGAATGTTTCAAATCAGTGCGAGTGTGTGTCTGTCATTGAGAGAGTGTCTGTCAATGAGTGTGTGTATGTGTCTATCAGTGACTGTTGGTGAGTGTGTTTCAAATCAGAGATTGTGTGTCTGTCATTGAAAGTGCTTGCCAGTGTGTCTGTGAGTGAGTTTCAAATCAGTGGGATTGTGTGTCTGTCATTGAGAGCATGTGCTAGTGTGTCTGTATGTGAGTGTGGGTCAAATCAGTGGGTATGTGTCTGTCTGTGAAACTGTGTGACAGAGTGAGTGTGTTAAAAATGAGTGAGAGTGTATGTCTGTCATTGTGAATGTGTGTGTCTGTCAGTGGGAGTGTGAAACGGTCAGTGAGTGTGAGTGCCTTTGGCGCTCCCCTCCAACCGACGACCTGTTGTAGCGTGGCCGAGCGCCCGGTTCAGTATGCGCCGCATACTGATACCGGAGCCGGAAGATGACGTCATCTTCCGGCGCCGGCATCCCTACGCGGTGCGCGAGGGAGCTGAAGAGGAAGCACACATGGGAGAGTGCTCCCTCGCGCGTGTGCCCGCCTACCAGCCTGCCTACCCGCCCGCCCGCCCAGGAGCCCAGCAGCACCACTGGACCCCAGGGAATCCCTTCAGCACTCCAACAAGGTAAGGAGGCTGGGGGATTAAATTAAAAAAACAAACGTGTTAGTGTGAGTGTTTTTTTTTTATGTATATAAAATGTAATTTATTTAGGTACTGTGAGTTGGATTTATGTATATACTGAACATGGATTTATTTTGCATTAAATAGCAAAGAAACAACATGACAGAAAAGAAAAGTGTCAGTGTGAGTGTTAGTGTCTGCTAGTGAGTGTCAGTGTGTGTCTGTGAGTGTTAGTGTCTGCTAGTGAGTGTGTCTGCTAGTGTCAGTGAGTGTGTCTGCTAGTGAATGCTAGTGAGTGTCAGTGAGTGTGTCTGCTAGTAAGTGCCAGTGTGTGTGTCTGCTAGTGTCAGTGAGTGTGTCTGCTAGTGAGTGCTAGTGAGTGTCAGTGAGTGTCTGCTAGTGTCAGTGAGTGTGTCTGCTAGTGTCAGTGAGTGTGTCGGTGAGTGTGTCTGCTAGTGTCGGTGAGTGTGTCTGCTAGTGTCGGTGAGTGTGTCTGCTAGTGAGTGTCAGTGTGTGTCTGTGAGTGTGTCTGCTAGTGAGTGTCAGTGAGTGTGTTACTGTGTGTCTCTTACTGAGTGTGTTTGTGTGTGTATTAGTGAGTCTGTTTGATGTCTGTTAGTGAGTGTGTGTTTGTCAGTGAGAGTGTATGCTTTGTAAGTGAGTGTGTATGTATGTCTGTCGCTGAGTGTGTCTGTCAGTAAATGTGTGTGTCTGTTAGCTGGTGTGTATGCATCTGTTCGTGAGAGTGTGTGTGTGTCTTCAGCACTTACCTTTCTCTAGCGCCGGACTCCCTTGGCGCTGGGGATCCCTCCGCCTCTCAGCTCCGAATGCTCTTGCCGCGCACGCATTCAAACCGCCCATAGGAAAGCATTACTCAATGCTTTCCTATGGACGTTCAGTGTTTTAGAATAGCGGAAGCTCCTCTAGCGGCTGTCAGTGAGACATCCACTAGAGGCTGGATTAACCCTCGGTGAAACATAGCAGTTTCTCTGAAACTGCTATGTTTTCAGCTGCAGGGTTAAAACTAGAGGGACCTGACACCCAGACCACTTCATTGAGCTGATGTGATCTGGGTGTCTGTAGTGGTCCTTTAATTGTGTGTGCATCTGCATGCACTGGCGTACATACCGCGGTCGCAGGGGTCACAGCCCTGCAACCCCTGTGACCAGGTGCCCGCCGCCATGTGTTGCGGCCCAGGCCCGCGCAGAGTAAGCGTGAGAGGGGGGGGGGGGGGGGCACGGATCAATTTGCGCACTGGGGCCCCATGGGTCATGTGTACGCCACTACACCTACCCTGGTGTCTGCGTGGAGGGGGCGAGGATATGAATGACATCATATCCCTGCTCCCTGTGTACCACACAGCGCGGCTGGCGCCCAGTGATGGGGCTGGGCTGCAGGACAGGACTCCAAGGAGCCAGACAGCATGCATCCAGGGGACAAGATTGAACTGATGTAAGTATGTAATTGTGTATGTCTCTGTATGTATGTATGTATGTCTCTGTATGTATGTATGTATGTCTCTGTATGTATGTATGTAGGTCTCTGTATGCCTGTATGTCTTTGTCTGTATGTTTCTGTATGCCTGTATGTCTCTGTATGTACAAATGTATGTGTCCGTATGCCTGTATGTCTCTGTATGTACAAATCTATGTGTCTGTATGCCTGTATGTCTTTGTACGTATGTGTCTGTATGCCTGTATGTCTCTGTATACCTGTATATATGTATGTGTCTGTATGACGGTATGTCTCTGTATGCGTGTATGTGTCTGTATGCCTGGATGTCTTTGTATGTATGTTTCTGTATGTCTATGTATGTATGTATGTGTCTGTATGACGGTATGCCTCTGTATGTATGTCTTTATATGCCTGCATGTCTCTGTATGCATGTATGTCTCTGTCTGTGTCTGTATGTCTCTGTATGATTATTTCTGTGTTTGTATGAACCTTATTTTAAACGAGGGTGGGGGGGCACCAAAATGCATCTTCGCCTGTGTAACTAAAAATCCTAGCACCGGTCCTGGCTGTTTTAGACTACAAGGCTGCAGAGCAGCAACTTTGCATCAAAATCACTTTACTAAAACGAAGAGATTGAGGTTCTAAGACTTAAATATAGGTAGCAGTCACTAGGGTTCAAAATAATTCAGTACACACAAAGCAGTGCAAAAAAATGCCACTGAAAGATATTTATCTGTTACATAAACGTGTATTGGAAAGAAAATACACCATTAAAGAAACAAAAATAAAGTAACAAACACAAATGAGTAACACAATTATTAAAAGACTACGTAAGTTAAAAACAGAACTTGGGGTTCTCTCTCGCTGACCTGGGTTTGTTCCCTGCTGTCTGGCATCTGGCAACACTAGGGAGCCTCTAAGTTCTAATCAATGAACTCTGCATTAAACCCATGATCAGAGTGCTTCAACAGTGCTCTAAATCAGGTGCGCCCTGAGTGGTGCCAACCAGAGTGGCTCTCAGTCAGACAGCCATGTGTGCACTGCAAGCTAAACTGCCCCCTTTTCAGGTAGGGCTGCATCTTTATTGAACAGATTCACCCTTCCACTTCCTTTCTGGCTTGTCCACCTTTGGTCCTGGATCCACAATCCCAAATTTCTTGGTAAGAGCAGTGAACTTTTTTTTCACATAATCTTTTCTGCTCATTGCCTTTTCACAAAAATGTTCTACAACTCATACCCTGCAACATCATTTCTTACAAAGCCTTATCTCACAACAGACAGGGATTTGTCATCACAGTACCAAATTTGAGTTCCTCTTCTCCTTCCAGGATTTGTTCTCTAGTGTCTAGCATTCAGAGGATACCAGGGAAATCTCCATTTATCGCAGCTGTGCATTCAGCCAACACAAAAGTGCTTCAATCATGTTCTGCACTTGGGTCTAAGAAGAGCTAGACAGCAAAGCTCGATGGAAGCCAGACTCACCCACTCCCTGTTAAGTGGGGACCTTCCTTCTTTTGGGTGGCCTACCCCACCTGTTGCATCATTAGCATGTCTTCCTATCAGACATGTACACAAATTCTTTTCATCCGTGACTAATACAATTTCTATTGATCAACTCCCGAATTAAGCAATCTGCCCCATAAATCCCAAACAGATCGATTATTTTGGTCATATATTAACAAAATTTGTATTAATTCCTTGCAAGCCTACCTCCTATTGATGAATTCCCCCTACTCTCAAAGTTTGTACGTCAAGTTTCTTCAACTATGCTTACATTTATATATATTTGTTATTGCATAAATGTTCCTCTATGTTTACATACACAACACAGTGAGTGCTATACATACACGGTGTATCTCGTATACTACAGATGAAGAGAGATCCAGCACCTAGTTAGTGAGACAGAGGTCTATATTATGACTTTATGGCCATTAAACTTAAGCTCACATGACAGTGTCAAGGCAAACTTTTTATGTGAGACCTATGCCAGCAGTTAACCCGGTTGCTTTCAGGACAAGGTAAAATTTCTAATAAAGTGAATGGATTTTTTTTATCAACTCTCTACAAATTAATTAAAGCTAAATGTGGAACACATGAGAGTAGGTGACAGCACCATAAAGGGACTACGAGTTGAGAAGTAATTAAAAACTCATATTATCCCTGTATTCAAAATCTCTTCACTCTTCGGCAGCTGCATGGGCGTTTGTATTCCTTAAACATTACCAGTGCATTAACCTAATGTACACTTTTGAATAAAATAATATTAGTAACTTTTAGACTCTCGATTGCATGTCATGACATGCTAAATGTATTGCATTTTCATTAAACTTAGTTTAATCAGATATAGCACAGAAATCACCTCTTAAAAGGGACACTGCAGACTGCAGTCACCAGAACAACTACAGCTTTATGTACAGTGCCTTGCAAATGTATTCACCCCCCTTGGCATGTTTTGTTGCCTCACAACCTGGAATTAACATGGATTGTTTGCGGATTTGCATCATTTAATTTACAGAACATGCCCACAACTTTGAAGATTTTTATTTTTTATTTTTTATTATTGTGAAGCAAGCAACAAATTGGACAAAATAACAGAAAAGGTCAATGTGCATAACTATTCACCCCCCTAAAGTCAATACTTTGTAGAGCCACCTATTGCGGCCATCACAGCTCCAAGTCGCTTTGGATAAGTCTCTATGAGCTTGCCACACGTTACCACTGGGATTTTTGCCCATTCCTCCTTGCAAAACTGCTCCAGCTCCTTCAAGTTGGATGGTTTGCGCTTGTAAACATCAATCTTTAAGTCATTCCAACACATTTACATGTTTCCCCTTAAACCACTCAAGTGTTGCTTTAGCAGTGTGTTTGGGATCATTGTCCTGCTGGAAGGTGAACCTCCGTCCTAGTTTCAAATCACGCACAGAGTGGTACAGGTTTTGCTCAAGAATATCCCTGTATTTAGCACCATCCATCTTTCCCTCAACTCTGACCAGTTTCCCAGTCCAGGCTGCGGTGTTCTTTGGGTGACGTGATGTGTTGGGTTTGCGCCAGACATAGCGTTTTCTTTGATGGCTGAAAAGTCCAATTTTAGTCTCATCAGACCAGAGCACCTTCCTCTATACATTTTGGGAGTCTCCCACATGCCTTTTCGCCAACTCAAAACGTGCCATTTTGTTTTTTGCTGAAAGTAATGGTTTCTTCTGGCCACTCTGCCATAAAGCCCAACTCTATGGAGCGTACGGCTTATTGTCGTCCTATGTACAGATACTCCAGTCTCTGCTGTGGAACTCTGCAGCTCCTCCAGGGTTACCTTAGGTCTCTGTGCTGCCTCTCTGATTAATGCCCTTCTTGCCCAGTCTGTGAGTTTTGGTGGGCGGCCGTCTCTTGGCAGGTTTGCTGTTGTTCTTTCCATTTGGTTATGATAGATTTGATGGTGCTCCTGGGGTTCATCAAAGATTTGGATATTTTTTTATAACCTAACCCAGACTTGTACTTCTCAACAACATTGTCCCTTACTTGTTTGGAGAGTTCCTTGGTCTTCATGGAAGTGTTTGGTTAGTGGTGCCTCTTGCCTAGGTGTTGCAGCCTCTGGGGCCTTTCAAAAAAGGTGTGTATATGTAGTGATAGATCATGTGACACTTAGATTGCACACAGGTGGACATCATTTCACTAATTATGTGACTTCTGAAAGTAATTGGTTGCACCAGAGCTTTTTATGGGCTTCATAACAAAGGGGATGAATACATACGCACATGGCAATTTTCTGTTTTCTATTGCTAAAAAATACTTTTATGTATATATTTTTCTCATTTCACTTCACCTACTTAGACTATTGTGTTCTGATCCATCACATAAAATTCAAATTAATAAAACATTGAACTTAAGGCTGTAATGTAACAAATTAGGGTAAAAAAAAGTCAAGGGGGGTGAATACTTTTGCATGGCACTGTAGTTGTTCTGGTGCCTACCCCTATCCCTGCAAGCATTTTAACATAAACATGGCCTTTTCAGAGAAAAGGCAGTGTTTGCATTACTGTCTATTAATACCTCTAGTGGCGGTCACACAGACAGCCATTAGAGGTGTGTAGCGGGTAATCCCTACTACTGCTACTGCTTCAACCTTGGCTGGCCCAGGTATTGTACTTCCACCATCCCAGATTGCACTTACTGTTCAGTACAGCTCCTACACGAACCAGATGTTCCTCCCAAGTATCGCTTTATATGGCGATGTTGTCCCGGTATGCACATTCATAGTCCTGGAGGCCATCTAACAGCTGGTCCACCATCCCCTGGAAAGTGGCCGGAGCGTTCTTCATCCCACATGACATTAACTTAAACTGGTACAGGTCAAAGGGGGTGATGAAGGCGGATTTGGGGACAGCATCCGCCGCTAGGGGAATCTGCCAGTACCCCTTACACAGGTCGATAGCAACAAAATCTACTGTCTGCGTTCTCTCTCAGTTTGTCGGTCCCCTAAACTGACCTCCTCTATGGACCCAGCCTGGGTTCCATCCTCCAGGTCAGGCAGGGGAAGATTGTCATAATCCTCCAAAGTTGGCGCACAAATGGCGGCGACATCCTCTGTCCGCTCGTGGTAGAGCTTCAGAATGTTCACATGTAACAGGCGTCGGACTCCGGTACCCGAGAACGGGCTGATCACATAGGTAGTGTCCTCTTTCTATTCTACTACCCTGTATGGGCCCTGCCAGACAGGTTTCAGCACCAACACCTTTTGCCCGAAAGCTACGGTTCCTGGCACCCTGATCATACTATGTGCGCTGGCGGGCCACTCTGAGGTTCTCCTGCACCAGATGGGTAAGTTCCTCCGGTCGGTCCCTAAACTAGAGCACATAGGGGACGATGGGGGTTCCTTCCTGATCTACACCTCCCTCCCAGTGTTCCCGGACTAGGTCTAGGGGTCCCCTCACTCAGTTCGACGGGGAAGATCAGTTTGAACTGGGAAAACCCAGTAGATTCCTCAGGCACCTCCTGATAAGCAAACAGGAGATGCGGAAGGAATTTTTCCCACTCCTTGTGAGTCGCTGCAAGGGTACGGAGCATTTGCTTCAACGTACCATTGAAGCACTCGCACAGGCCATTGGCTTTGGGGTGGTAAGGGGAACTCAGAATCAGTTTGATGCCGCAGAACTTTCACAGTTGGTGGGTCATTTCGGCAGTAAATTGGGTGCCCTGGTCCGAGAGGATCTCCTGAGGAAAACCCATCCGGGACAACACTTGTATCAGGGTTTCAGCCACAGTCTCTTTCCGAATATTGCTCAGGGCTACTGCCTCGGGATACCGAGTCGCATAGTCCACGATGGTCAGAAAGTACTTCTTCCCAGAGGGACTAGGCTTAGCTAGGGGATCCATGATATCAACAGCTACTCTGCCTAACGGATCGTCAATAATGGAAAGGGGCTGCAGCGGGGCCTTGTATCGGTCTGGCAGTACTACCTTAGATCCTTGGAGATGCCGGGCTAGAAGAAGCTTAAGGTAAGTCGAGATGCTATACGACTCCTGCCCATATGCCCTGCCAAGGGGATATTGTGAGCTGGCTTCAGCAGCACATACCGATATTTCTTGGGTGCTACCAACTGCTTGGTGGAAGCAGGAGCTGTAACTGGTTCCTTTTTCTCGGCTATGCGGTATAACTGCCCCACCTCCCAAAGGTACTGCTCCCCCTCCTTCCCTAACCCCCCTGAGCTGGCCTTGGCTTTATAACCCTGTAGGGTCGGATGCTACCTCCCTCTTGAACTCTTCTGGGGTATGCGCCGGCAGCAGGGGTAGGATCCCGGGGCTCTGGGGCCAGGAAATTAGTATGGGTGGCCGAGTGTAAAGACAGGAATGGCGCCCAGAGGGGGAGGGGGGGTCGGACATGGGAGGCTCACCTACGGGGCCGTCTATTCGACCTTGGGATGTAGGTAGGGGTACATGTGCCTACCTGAACCTCAGAGTGTGAGCCATCTTGGGGTTGTCACAGGGTAGCTCTCCTCTGTGTTTGCCATGGGCACATAGGTGGAGTCGAGGTAGCCCAAGTCATTGCCGAACAGCATGTCCACGGGAAGTTTCTCCATGAGCCTCGGGCGGTTCCCAGTCACCAGCGGGTTTCTAGGTGGGAGATAGATTGGGGCTGTAGGGCGAAAGGGGGGTCTGTGGGTCACAGGGCCAGGCCGGCGTTGGGGCCACCAGGTGTCAGCGTAATTGGCTCTCTGCGCTGCCTCAGTTAGTGTTCTGGGCTGTCTATCTCTCACCCACTCCCGCACCTCATTGGGGAGCTCACTGTAACATAAAGAGCTGCAGGATCTCTTCAGGAGACTCGGCTTGTTCAGAGTTCATCTAGCTGTGGGTGGCCCTAGTGATGTGGCATGCCCATACAACACAACACAGGGGCAACACGGGGAAATAACACATGGCAATTCACGTACAGGCAGTGGTCCCACCACAAGGTGTTTCATAATGTCCTCCGGCAGTAGCATAGCTGTGTCGTCATCAGCCAGAAATCACCAAAACCAGTCAAACAGTTCGTACTCATCAGGATCTCAGAATAAACCAAAAGGGAGATCATGGAAAGTACAAACTTTATTAAAGAAAAACTGTTAAAAACATGTCATGAAAATATGTGCAGACCTCATAAGTGACAGGCAATCCAAAATCTTCAATCGCATGTCAATTAATCCAGATTCTTTCTCCCACAGGGGAGTCCAAGATTAATAAATACAAAAATGCAATAAAACAATACAAAGGGTGTGGGGGGATATGAAAAAAAATCACAATTAGGAATGCAGTGGTTATGATGACTGGAGTAATCATTTAAAGAATAAAGAAAAATAAGCTCTAATTCTTGAAGCTCACACCATGATAATAATAACCACACAATACCTTCAACTGCAGGACACTAAAGCTCTGAAGATACCCTCCCAGGCACAAATTGAGGAAGAAACAAATCTGATTTTAATGGTTCATATTTTAGAACAGACTTCCCCAAACTCCGGCCCTCCAGATGTTGCTTAACTACAACTCCCATGATTTACGAATGAAACAGATAGGCTGAGAATCATGGGAGTTGTAGTTCAGCAACATCTGGAGGGCCAGAGTTTGGGGACGCCTGTTCTAGAAGTTCGTTCATGGAGCCCACAAGGTTTGACTATGATTGCAGATATTCTTCATATTAACTCCTAAATTTGTTTTCGTAGTCTTTTTAAAAAACTAATTTCCACCTGTCACAAGAACTAGTGTTTTTATAGAAAGTGCCTTCAAGCTTCTCAGACTTTCTATGCCATGAAAAGTACCATGATAGACGAGGAAAAACATTTCGGTATCAGGATATCATCACCCTTCACAGGCAAAATTCCTATACTGTATATACATGATGACTAGAGATGTCGCGAACATAAAATTTTCCGTTCGCAAATGGCGAACGCGAACTTCCGCAAATGTTCGCGAACGGGCGAACCGCCATAGACTTCAATAGGCAGGCAAATTTTAAAACCCACAGGGACTCTTTCTGGCCACAATAGTGATGGAAAAGTTGTTTCAAGGGGACTAACACCTGGACTGTGGCATGCCGGAGTGGGATCCATGGCAAAACTCCCATGGAAAATTACATAGTTGATGCAGAGTCTGGTTTTAATCCATAAAGGGCATTGTAACGGAACCGCTGCACTCCGACCGGGTACCTTCCGCTGACAGATGCTCCTAGTGCTTTCCCAGGACTCCAAGCACTTCACCAGACACCATAACCACTGTAGACTCCCACGAACCGCCGCAGCTTGGTTGGGGTCTCGCCACGCTACCCACTCTGGATACTCAAGACCAGGATCTAGCTTCCAGTAGATGGACCTCTCCGAATTCCAGAGGGCAGGCACAGGGACAGCTCTTAGCAGAGCTCAGCAATAATACCCTGGGGAGTATAGTGATTATAGCAATCCGCAGAGTGTAGTTCTCCAATCCCCCAAACATGAGTCGAGACTTCAGGAAGGTACAAGATGATCTGAGGTGCTAGCACACCCAGTCTGCTTTTATTTCCATCTTACACATAAAAGACCGCCCACAGGCGGGGTAAAACAGCCAATAGCATAACGGTTGCAACCCACAAGTTCCCTCCCCTCAGATAACCAGTTAACATAATTATACAGCAAAGAAAACTACAGTTTTTATACATGGGTTATAACTTTAAATCCATACATCCAATCTTCCTAACAACTGCATATTTAGAATCAGCACACTTTAAACATAAACCCTTCCAAAAATCACACAGATCCCTCCAGTGAATCAAAAGTTAGGTGGAAGTCCTTTATGACCGACCGCAAGCACAATTTCCTGCCCAAAACAGTTCCATAGATTTGGGCTGTGCGGTCGGTCAATTCCATGCAGAAAAACGGCTAAGTCCCATTCGAACGGGCGTTCGAATATTCGAACGGGACTTAGTCTCTGAAGCTGAAAAACGAAGCGTAAAAGAAGGTAAGGGTCAGCGGTGTTCGGTAGAGTGTGTAGCCGATTTCAGTTCCATGGATTTGGCTACACACACCGCTGACCTCGTTCGACGGAACAAAGATGGCCGCCGCCACGTGTTCGTTTGTCGAATGGCGGCCACTTCGACTACTTCGGCACTTCGGCTGCATCCGAAGTGCCCATTTAAAGCTGCAGAATTGTTCCATATTATTTAAAGGTACAGTCTTATAAAATCCAATCTGCTAACCGAGTCTTTAGCAGGTAATACCTTCCAGGGGCCATAGTCTTAAAGGGTATTATTACCCAAAGTCTCAATATGTCCCCAGACAGTTCTTAAAGGGCCAGCAGTCGCACAATAAAGTACAATATGCCCAAATGATGCACCTGAAGGGCCAAATCTCCCAGGGACCATAGTCAACAGGTAGGAGGCTGGCAATCAGGCTCCTCCAACAGCCATGGGTAAAGGGCAGCTGGTCACCAATAAACTCAGTGACGGAAGGCATTTCGTCACAGGCATAAATCACCTAACATTCCTAAATTGTTTGGAATAACGTGCTTTAAAACATCAGGTATGATGTTGTATCGATCAGGTAGTGTAAGGGTTACGCCCGCTTCACAGTGACAGACCAAACTCCACGTTTAACGCACCGCAAACAACCGCAAACAGTCCATTTGCACAACCGCAAACTCCCCATTTGCACAAGGTTGGATACCAAGCTAGCCATGTCCCGTTCCTTGTCCTCACTGATGACAACATCATCATCATCACACCGTACATCCGTGTGTGTAATGCTGCCTGACTGAGACATATCCCTGTTATCTACATCCTCTGGCAAAAATGGTTGTGCATCACTCATTTCTTCCAACTGATGTGTAAATAACTCCTCTGACAGATCAAGTGAAGCAGCTGTGGTGCTAGTGTTGGTGGTGGCGGCAGGCGGGCGAGTGGTAACTTGAGAGGTGCCTGAAGCTAAGCTGGAGTAGGATGGTGCGTCAAGGTTCCGAGCGGAAGCTGTAGAAGATTGGGTGTCCTGTGTTAGCCAGTCAACTATGTCCTCAGAACTTTTCGAGTTCAGGGTACGTGGCCTCTGAACACTGGGCATTATTCCAAGGCCAAAGGGAATCACAGCACCACGACCACGACGGCCCCTGCAGGGTGGCCTGCCTCTGCCTGTCATTTTTTTTTCGATTAGTGGTACTATGCGTGCAAGCTACTGTGACAGATATGAGTGGCACTGTGCACCGGCAGAAGTTGGCAGAGTAGACGCTGTAGGCCTGACACACAGGCTTGCAGACAACTAACTGCTATTCAATCTATTACAGTCAAAATTTTATTTATTTTTTTAAATGTACACTACTGTTACACCAGATATGAGTTGCACTGGTGTGACACTGTGCCCTGGCAGGCCCTGAAACGCACACGTGTGAAGGAAACTGACTGCTATTATATTACAGTCAAAAAAGTAGTTGTTTTTTTTAAATGCAAGCTATTGTGACACCAGAGTGGTGGCACTGGGCACAGTATACGCTGTGAGCCTGACACACACGCTGGCAGGAAGGCAACTGCAATTAGATTACACAGGAAAAAAATAAAAAATAAAACAGACTGATGTTCTAGCCCTAAAAAGGGCTTTTTGGGGTGCTGTCCTTACAGCAGAGATCAGATGAGTCCTTCAGGACTGTAGTGGACACTGAATACACTAGCCTAGCTATCAATTTCCCTATTAAATCAGCAGCAGCTATACTGTCCCTCCTCTCACTAAGAATGCAGCTTCCGGGGGGTGGGGCCTAGCTGTCATGGAGGAAAGACGCACTTCGTGTGAGCTCCCGCAATATCTCACTTTAAGCAGCTATCAACAAGCGAATTTCACCCCAGAAGGGGATGACCCAGCAATGTTGCTCCTACCTGACCGACCCGACATGCTTAATAGCGGTCAGCAACTCGACAGAGTCTTACTTACCTCCGCGTGGCAAGTGTGGCCTGGTGCTCACCGGACGGGAGAGGCGGCCGATCTCCCGATCCTGGGATGCCCAGGAGCAGCTACTTCCCGGCAGGAGCTCCGTTGCCCCCCCCCCCCCCCCTGGACCGGTGGGGGTTATCCCGGTCCACCCCTGAGAGGCTGTCTGGAGCTAGTGGACGCACAGAGCACAGCCGCCCAGGCTGACATACTCATCTGCAACTCTCCCAATATGGCAGCAGCCGCGTGTCCTCCTGGTACCAGCAAAGCATGGCAGGATATTGAGTCTAAGCTGGACAGACTCTTTAATCAATTTTAGAAGCAAATAACAAGCAGGAAGCCCCAACAAGCTCCACCACAGCCCCAACAAGCTCTACCACAGCTAAGCGAAGCAGTCCCCATGAAAATCCACCAACGCAAAAGGCGTCGAAGACAGGACCGGAGGCACAAACAGAAATGCAGAGCCTGTCCCACGTCAAGCACTCGCCTCCACCTTAAGCCACCACAATCCCGCACCGGACGTGAAGCACCACCGGGACAGATCCGACCACCCGACAAAACAAGCTTCCACCACCTCAAGCCGCGAACCCGGCACTCAGCCAGAGACTTGCCTTTGTTGTTCCAGGTATCAGGGACTCCCAGGGTCTGCACCTGGTGCCCAGAAGGGATCGGATGAGCACAAGCAGTAAACAGCAGCCTGCCAAGCATGTCCCACTATAGCCGATCCTCCAGACCATGCCTTTGATTACATGAACTGCTCTCTGCACATTAACTAATCGTAAAGTAGCAAGCGTTTAAACATGTCATTATTTCACCTCCTAAAGAATTTATTGTCGTAGTTCCTTACATGCCTTTACCTTAACCGCTCATGTATTATGTTATTCACTAGTCTCATCTCATGGGGCGACTCACACTTGATTTATAACTAGTGGTGGAGCTGCTGATATAAATACACAGTTGATAACGTGCAAGCTACACCCTAAACATGACAGCCATCTTTCACAACAATGTACTGCTATATACTCATACCCTCAGTGCAACTAGCAATGATATACGCACGTTCAGCCTAGCATGCTCAAATATAACACACTTCTGTCTAAAAAAAAAAAAAAAAAAAAGAATGCAGCTTCCGAAGGAATCTAAAATGGATGCTGTCCAGGAAGTGGGAGGGTCTGGGAGGGAGGGTCTGCTGCTGATTGGCTGGAATGTGTCTGCTGACTGTGAGGTACAGGGTCAAAGTTTACTCAATGATGATGAATAGGGGCGAACCGAACATCGCATATGCTCGCCATCCGTGGCGAACATGAACAGGCGATGTTCGCCAGGAACTATTCGCCAGCGAACTATTCGGGACATCCCTAATGATGACATAAAGTGGTTTGAAGAAATCCTTCCCCTGTCAGATTATTAAAGTTCCTATGTAACTATGTATGTTCCATTGGACAAATCATATTTTAATGCAATTATAAATTATGCTGCATTGGCACTTAGTGATTGGCTCACATATCCCACTCCTTATCTTGATTGTATTGGAGAGTTTGTGTTGAGGGTACACAAGGGTACAGTGTTCAAATTCTGGTGGCTTTGTCCTCTACATCTCCCTTTAGAGATGCTGGTCTTTTAGTTAGCACAAGAAGTAAACTCCTTATCTCACGGTCTGTATGCTAGATTGCATTTATTTTCTCCAGATGTCCTGATGTGCAAAAGTAAATTGTTATGCCCTATTTTTAGCAGTAAAAATTCACTTCTGATGTAACTGGAAATCGAAAAACTCTACCTCAGCTACCCTACCATCAATCGTCTTTGGAGAATAACTGTCCCTCGGAATGTATGGCACACAAACTTAACAATTTGTTCACACTGTATGCCAGGTAAGACTGGAAATCATGCCAAGCCTGTAAGGCAGATTCTCCTTAATCTTTGGTACTGGCTATTTGGAAAGAGTGAGCAGCTTAATTTCTGGACCTCCAGGGCTGTATAGGCAGCATCTCACCTGACAACGGAGATATATTCTTTAACCATTTTTATTCAGCAGCAAGCTATACTAGCTTAGTCACGGACATGTTTTAAGTTTAGATCTATATTATATTGCTTGTGGTTATTAACGAAGGCTTCTTTTCTATGTGCCTTCAACCCCTTTCTTTGATTTTTAATTTCTCAAGTGCAGATAGTTAAAAAAAAAAAAAATTACAAACCTCTACCAAATACTTTGCAATATTACAATTGTTATGCAAAAAAAAAAAAAATAATAATCCTATGAAAAGATATCTTCACCATGAATTCAATAACAGGCATCTAAAGCCTCAGAACACTCACCCAAAAGAACAATCCTGTACTGGCAATCCATATCATCTTTTGGCTTTTGCCGTAGCCTATGCTTCATGGCATAATTTATGCCCCTCGAAAGAAATAACTTTTAATCCCCTCCCTATTTTCTTTTACAGGCCTGTAAATAAACTTCCACCAGGAGTAAGATAGTTCATTAGAGATCTGGACATTAAACCAAAGGAAAACAGGCACATAAAAATTGATTTGTTGCTTATCTACATGGTCAAACAAAATGTTGCGTTTCTACCCTTTAGCTGCCAGTGTGGATCGAATCTTGATACACTCTGGAAAAGATTGAAACATAATTACTAGACATAAACTCATTAAGACAGCAACTCTTTTCCCCCTTGTCTTTTCCTTCTTTAATAGAAGAACTTTATGTATTTACCGTGGGAATAAAATAAATTGTACTTTTAGAGATAGTGTAATTTTATTGTAAAGTACCATACTTCCCAAACATTAATTTTTGAGATGGAGAGACCATTTCTTAAGCCCAAACTCTGTTCCCTCTTTTTGATGTCTAATGTCTCTCTTTCCTAGAAGCTTGGAATATTGGTATATAATGTATAAAGTGTATAGCAAAGCTAAAAAAAAGTGTGTAGTAAAGCTGAAAAAAATAACTTAATATATAATTTTTTACCCCACAATAAACGGGTCTATATTTTTCTTCCTTTTTTTTTCACATTTTCAGTTACATAAACATACTCCCCAACATTGGGAGATTGTGGGGCAAGCAGTGTGCAGGTCACACGAAGGTAGCAATGATGGCGCTATATAAATAATGTAATAATAATAATAACAATGATAATGAATCGGAGGGGCATGCTCTGCTTATAAATGTGGAGGACCTGCTAGGAAAGTGATCAGCCCTACTCAGGGTCCATTTGCTTCCAGTATAAGAGTGCAGTTTATTGCTGCTCTCTAGGCATATTTCCTAGTTTCCCCAGATGCCACAAGGGAACAAAGCTGGGACAATTGGACAGGACTTAGATCCCGCCAGCTTTGAGACTTTTTAAGCATTAGCATAAATCACTATAAGTAGGTCAATAAGTCAAATTGATGTCCAAAATCAGCCCAGCATATTTGGCTACACCTCCAACTATACCTCCTAAAAATAAAAAAAAATGTTGGCTCTGAAAACCAACTAAGGTGCAGATTAGAGCATACGAAGATTTTGTCAAACAAACATCTGTTCATTTTGAAACCCTTCAGCCATCAGCCTGAAGCAAATTTCTATTCATAACATTATTTTGGGGCAGAAGCGATTTCCTTGACTACTCTGGGAGATATTGACCACCTGATCCCCCACTCGATGATTAGTTTGGTTGTAGCGATTCTTTATTACAACCAAAAGGTTCGGGGATCCTCTGGCCCTATTGACCTTAGAACCAATGATTGTTTAGTGCATTCTGTGTAAATGTATTTGAGGTTTCTATACTAAACATAAAACTGTATCTAAATGAAAATCGAATTGCAAAATGTAGTAATCAGACAAAAAATGTCCACCGCAACTACAGCAATATTACTTTTTATTGAGCATTTAACAGAATAAATTGAGCCTATGTGTTGGTACTCACTACTCCTGTACATTGTATCCACAGTTCACTCTGGAGGACCTCTTCAAATAAGCAAAAGTGTACATGCAATAAATCCTTGCACTCGAAGATCATTTTTGAGTAGTGTTGAAAATACAGGTATCTTCTTCATTACAATTCTAAAAAGCAAAACAGCAAAACATCCAGATCCGCGGAGGGGTTGGGGGGGGGGGGATCCTTGAAGCATTTTGCATCTTTACATCACTATCTCAACAGCTCTAAACAGTTGTCCAGGCGTATGTTTGTCCTGTTTTTTTTTTGGTTTTTTTTTACTGCTTGCCATGTCTATTTTTTGCTTTTTGAACTTTTTATGAGTAATCCTGTTTTGAAATTGCAATAAAGAAAACTTCTATTTTCAACACTACTAATCATTTTCCATCTTTCACTGCAAGATTTTGCAGCACGTACACATTTGCAAAATCTACATTAAAATAGCCAATCCTGTGACTAATACAGAGCTATGTTATTTTTTTTGTTTACCTATTTTTGCCTAAATAGTGCAATTCTGTTTTTCAGGTCATTAGAATTCAGTGCTTAGAGAATAAACCCCTCTGTGTGTGTTTCCTTTTAGTACTGCAGCTAAGACCTCCACTTTGCCATTCTCGGTTGTAAACCTGAAAGGGTGAACACAGATCTATCTAGAGATATTGTGAAGGCTCTCATAGTCCATTTTTAAAATTGTTTATCACTAACTGCCTTTCCTTTGATTTGGGGCTATCCTTGGCACCTTGTAGAACCAGTGATGTCATAACAGGCAGTTAGTTTGCACAATGTATCTGCATAAAAATGATCTCTTATGCTTTCTCGGAGTGCGGGACTTAAATACAATGGTAAAAATGGTATGTGAAAAAAATATAGTGTGTGATTTCACACCAACAGTTAAATATCATCCTTTCTCTTTAACGCGATGTTAATAGCTTTTGAAATATACAACACATTTCTCAAAAAGTACTGCTAAATTTAGGGCCACGGGCAGCATCACAATCATGTCTATTTAAAGTTTTAATACAGTGAAGCAAGAAAAATAAAAGCATTTTAGGGAACGTTTTAGTTGCCTTGATGAGACTGAACTGACATGCAATAATGTGCGAAAGGCTTCTCACCCTACTATAAAAAGAAGAATTACATGTGGATATTAGGATTGAGGGCTGGGAGGGGGCGTCAGTAGATCTATTCATTCTCACCCCCCTCCCCCTTCACAACACAGGGCGTGTGGCAGGATTTAATGAAAGTCTGCTGGGGAATGTGTTCCTATTCTCCATTACTGGCTGATGGGTGTTGTGGAAAGGTTACGGTGTAGTCATTAACACGCTCCTAAATTATACGGCAAATTTGGAGCAATCTTGAAATGACCTCTAAGACAATTTAATTCTATACTTGCTGGGAAAGTGCTCTTAATGCAAGACTGCTCGAAATGCTAAAGTACACATTTTTTTCCTGAGTGTGTGTGGATAAAGATAGATACATAGCTTGCTGGTGAAATTAATATATATTGAGCGACCAACACGCTTCATATAAACAAGCTATAGATCTGTCAATAATACATAAACATCTGTCACAATGGTGATTTAGTCACATAGTGACCACAGTGTAAAAATGATTTCAAAGATCTCCAGTGTTCAGTGCTACACCTAACCTTACTCTAAAGTTGTGATAAGAATGTAATCAGTTTTATTGGAGTTGCAGGTTTTGTGTTTTACAGCTGGAATATCCTTGACATTTTAGTCAAAGGTAATGATCGAGCCAGAGAGAATGAAAGATTTGATAAAGAGATAAATAAATAAAAACCAAAAACTAACTCATTATCAATTTACGGATAGCATCAGCTAAACAGAATAATCACGGTCAGTGACAGGAATATAAAGAAATAACCTATGACATCACCCTGTTATATAGTTTAGATTATCTACAGATATAAAAGTAAAAATAAAAAAGTAAAGTCCCTTTCTTTGAACTTTTCTACATTAAAGGAGTTACAAATTTGTTTCCCAGAAAGTAAAGGGATACTCTAGGCACCAAAACAACTTTAGTTTAATGAAGCAGTTTTGGTGTATAGATCATGCCCCTACAGTCTAACCACTTAGGAATTTAAGCATTTTGTTTATCCAGCCCTAGCCATACCTCCTCTCAATGTAACATACACAGCCATCCTAAACATTTCCCTTTTAGTGAGATCTAATCTTTTACTCCCGTTATTGCACAGTCTGTTTAATTTAGAGTTTCTTACCACTGCTAAAACCTCACAAGAGCCTCCTTTGTGTGATTAAAGTTCAATTTACAGTGCAGGGAAAAAAAAACTTCTAAAGCAGCTTAATATCGGATTTAAAAAACAAAAAACAAAAAAAAACCTTTCGCCCCCCCATAAAGGCTGTGTCAGAGGAGGTGTGGCTACAGTTGAATAGACAGAAGCAAAAGAGATTTAACTCCTAAATGGCAGAGAGCTGAGCAGAGTTTCTTTAAATTCGCTCACTTTTTGCATGCTATTTTATTATATACTGACATGTTGCAGCACATAGCGTTTTAAACAATGCTTTTAAATGAACAGCCCAATCACCTTAATAACTTAATTAGAGGGAATGTTGTAAGACGCTTACCTGTACCTATCTAGCTTGTAAAAGCAGTGATTGGTAAATAAATTAATAAAAAAATTTTTTAATGAAATTAAAATAACTAGAGCTAGAAGCATAGTTCCTCGGTCAATGAGGTTGCCAGGTCAGTGTGTGCTTCTCCATCTGTAAAAAGTATTAGTGACTGTATGCCCTATAAATCCCCAATTACATTTACAGGCCCTCATAGCTTCCAAGCATGTAGCTTTATCCATGAACACATGACACTACTCAATATACCAATGAAGCCATGCTGTGACATACCTGGCAATATTCTCTGTCCATCTCACAGGCCGGAGGTGGGCAAAGAGGGCAGGCTTCACAGGGTACTGTGCAGGGGCCATTGCACAATTGTATCAGTCTTGTCTTTTTCTCCAATGTGACTTATGGAATATACTCAACACTCCCATTGAGAACAAAGAGAGTGACAGGAAAGGATGGAAATCTTCCTTCATTTCCGGGGGACATTCAGAGAAAATTAATTTACTTTATTTATTACTTATCAGTTTCTTATTTATTGTCTATTTTTTTTTTTTTGTAATGCTTTATAAAAGGGTATGATATGCCTTTTTAATCAACCTTGCTATTTACATAGTATATGCATTTAAATCTCATTACCGTTTGTAAAACACTAGCAAGACATCCCAAAATTCTTCTATGAAGACTATTTCACTTAGGTTAAAATACACCTATGTCTTTATTGAAGACTTTTCACAAAATCAAATTACAGATGGAGATTTCCAGGCAGATAAAACAATTTGTTATCAATTAAAATTCTGCTTTCTAAACTGGGTGAGGGAACCCAGCGTTGCTCAGTACCAAGGCGATTATTTAATTATAGGGCCAGATGGTTTAAAGTTCCACTAGGCAGAATCTTCTGTGAAAATACTTTATCTCCATTGCAATCATCACTTCGGGGCTGAACTAATGCTGATGTTTTAATCCAGTCACTGATTGTGGTGTAGAAGTTAATTTGTGTAGCTATAATAAAAATACAAAAGGGGGAACTCAAACTTGGTTTGTACTTTACCAACAGGAAAGAGTAAGCTGCATATTGGTCATTTCACACAGTGAAAATAAAGGGGTGAATGTAAAACTCAACTTTGGTCAAAGCTTGGCAATTTTAGCCTGAATATGCAATTTATACGTAGGCCTGGATTTAATATTTTTGGATAAGCATTTTTTTTTAAATGATTTAATAATTTGGATAAACTTTTTCAAAATATAAAATAAATAAATAGGGGTTAGGGCTTGGAGGCCATACTGAATGGTCGCAGGAAGCATGAGCTCCTGACTAGCCTTGGATTGTGTTCTAGATGGTGCAAATACCCTGTTCCTGAACATTCCCATGTTGGTACCCTTGTCTGGCACTGCTGAAGCAACTTTGAAGTGGGTTTCAGGACTGCTATCCTTGTTTACCGAAGACTGTGGCCTCCACCTTGCTGCAGCTGATCTCTCCGCCCGGGTGAACACGGGCTCTTACTCCTGAGGATATTTTAAACCCCACACTCCTCCCCCTCTGGACCGGTTGGGGTTATTCTAGTCCCCACCAAGCGCTGCACTGCACCTAGGCAATTCCAGTGAAAGCAGCCTACACATGGCCTTACCAAAATAGCAGACAGCAAAGTTCCACATGATCAGGCCACTTATCAGAAACTGGGAAGCGGAATTTATACGGAAGTTCAAAGCTGTGTGCCAGTGGTTCTGGAGGAGCTGGGAGGATCGGCAAAAGCCACCTAAGCTGCCTGCACCTAAGGCACAAAATCCAGTCAGAGCTCCAGTTCTGTGCCCCCCTCCTAGGTGGGAAACCATGAAAGTTCAAGTAACCACCTGTGGTCCACACACTGGGGTACAACTTCTCCACCCAGGATTTCAAGGCTCTCTACCAGGGAATAAGAGAGAAGCCTGTGGACGCTGGGAGATGGTTCCCTAAAAACACCTGGGGCTGCAGTGATACAGGTACAGTGTGAGGCACAAATTCCCTGCTGTACCTGTATGGACTCTGCTTGACCGCCACCTGGTCTGAGAGAGTATCCAAGCTATTGGATGTTTTATTAATGTTTCTACCTACCTACTACCTGCAGCATTGTTTCTGTTGCCTATCTTGTGCCCATTTACTGAATACACATGTCAACTACTTGAGCTTAGTATTTACAATACCTGGTGGTTTAATCCCCATGCTTTCTATACTGTGTAGTCAGTCTGTCTAGCTAAGCATCTAATCTCTTCTATTATTTCTACCCTGACTCACATGTGTTAATAATGTTTTCCTTTATATAAAATGTGCAACACTCATTATATATATATATATATATATATATATATATATATATATATATATAGTACTGTCACTGCAAGCTCTCATGATTTACTTTACTTTATGCATATATATCTACTTGCTTGTTTGTCAATCATTGCACAACAAAATAAATAAAACTAAAAAACTAATTTTATATATATATAAATATATATATATGAAAAAATAGATCAACATATAAAAAATGTCAAAGTAATAAACTATTTCTCAAAGTATTAATGCATTTGAAAATGCTTATCCAAAATAAAATATATTGAGGCCTTAATTTTCTAAAGTTTGGATTTTAGTGATACTATTTTGTGGCATGAGTAAAAGGGGATCTGTTGTCAAACAAAATGCAAAATCGGGATATATAAACCAGAAAATAATGATTACTAGGAAATTTGGAATGGGGATTGCACCATCAAAAAATACAAACCGCTAGGTGTAAAACCAATTAAATGAAGACTAAAAATGCATACAACCCATACAGAAAAATATTTCAACAATGCATGTTGTGTTTTTAACACAAACATTTATGCGAATGATACAAATCTCCAATGACTAAATTTTCTGCCAAAAATTCAAAGAGAGCTCATCCACCCTTGTGGATTCCCCTTCTGCTTTCCCTTTAATTACTCAATGGCACTTAGAAAAATGTTAGTCTTACATTCTTATCAATATTTTTTGTTATGCTGCATCATTATAATGGTATGGTGTATTATTTGTATGTAAGCATTTCAAATTTGTTGCACCATTAATGAAGCTTTAATGTTTGTTGAACATTTACATATTCACCATCTGTTTGTATTTTATTATTATGGCATGCTATCTACCCTGTGGTCGTAAGGCAAACATCAATACCCTAATAATATGTTATAATTATACATACGGCATCCATATCTCATGTTCCCCATGCATTTGGCAGGGCTGCATTAAAATCAGTGTTAATTTGCAGAGTGCATCTTTTAAGTGTCTCTAATTAAACAATTAGTTTTCGCCTTACTTATATACATATGCTCCCATTTTTAGATTTCAGCTATTTAAAGTATCCCTAATATTTTAAATGCAACACTGGATACATTTCTACTCAGTGTCAATTTTTGCAGCAATTTTCAATTTAGCCTTAGTCATAGTCTTTTGACTAATAAAGCCATTTTAGTTTTAGTCGTATTTTAGTCATCTGAATTGTTTCAGTTTTAGTCGACTAAATCACCAGTAGATTATAGTTAACTAAAATCTAATGAGTTTAGTTAAAGCCTATATCTGTCTCTTTTGCCTCTTTCCCAGCCCCTCTGTGTCTCTTTGTGTTCTCCCAGCCACTCTAGGTGTCTCTCTCGCAAGCCCTGGTCTCTCAGTTTTGCCCCTTTCACAGCCCCTCTGTGCAGTGTTCATTTTGGCAGCAAATTTCAATTACGTATGTTTTAGTCATAGTCTTTGGACTAAAAAGCCATTTTAGGTTTAGTCATATTTTAGTTATCTGAATTGTTTTTGTTTTAGTCAACTAAATCACTGAAATTGTAGTCGTCTAAAACTTGACTAAGATTGTTAGTCGACAAAATTAATACTGTTTCTACCTACAACCTTTTAATTGTGAGTGTATATGTATATGTATATTAGTAAGCACTGCTATTTTTGCCATTTCCATGTTTGCTTAAACAAATCGCTTCGGCAAGGCTGCACAAGATGCTGATCCATTGTCTTAAATAAATATCAAATGCCTGCAAATCATTGTGTTAATTAGCCAGTGGTGAGAGGGGCTCTATGGAAGAAAAAGACAGATCTCATAGAATAGATGGTCCAGGTGCTGCCTCAGCTGGAATCCCCTTCCAGTTGCCAAAGAAAGTCATCCCTCTTCATTAATATTCTCATACTGTAGGAGTAGACACACAAACTGCATATGAGCAACCTTAAAAAGGTCCGCCCTGTCAATGAGAGTGATGTGGTTATTGTAAAAGGAGTAGTATATTTTCATATTAACGTATGGCTTCTAAGGGTAGACACAGACACTCCTCCAATAATCTGTATTGTATCCAAGGGTTAAAGATTTTAAACCACGGAAGACCCCTAATTAAGGACAATTGCTTGAGACCTTGTTGGACTAGAGAGTCATGTCATAGAACGTAAACACTCAAATTCTTTAAAGTTCTACTCTCAGAAATACAATATAGTATTCTGGAAATAAAGGCCTGGAATCAAAATTGCTTAATGATTTATGAATCCTTTAAAAACTATATGGTTTTAAAGGGTCTGATAACGTTAGGAGTAATAATATTTTTATTGCCCTACATAAAAGTAGCTCCCCTGATCATCCTGTGACAGAGGTTGCAACATTGGCTACGTGCCATTCATAATGGTAGGTCAGTTGCCACCATGTGACAGACTGCAGCATTTGCCAACGGCCATTTACATTGTGACATAGCCCACAGCATTCACCAACTGCCATGGAAAGCTGTAGGTCACGTACCGACATGTGACAAAAACAGAAAACATTCTAAGAGCATGTGACAGATACAGCTATTTACCTTATAGCCGTTTTGATTTGCTAACCTAGTAAAATGATTTCTGTAAATAGTCCATAAATATGTGGTATATAAGTATGATATATAACTTTTTATTACCCACAAAAAAAAACAAAAACAAAAAAAAAACAGAAAATAAATCAATACATATATGTCTTTAAAGGAACACTTTTACTTTAAAGAAAAATAATGTACTTGTAAATATACAAGTGGTTCTTACTATGCTTAGATTTAGGGTCATCCTTTTATTGAAAAAAAAAACCGTTATAAATAATAAAAAAATAAAAAAAATATATAATAAAGAAATTAAATTTACTTGGACGCACTGGGCACATTTGGAATCATGATGACACTAAAAAGGCCTTTCAATAATTCTCAAGGGGGAAGTGCCTTTAGTAGCTGTCTGTCTTTCAAAACTAGAGGCGTGTTTAAGGTGAAATCTAAACATTGTGTTTCTCTGAAATAGCAATGTTTTACATGGACAGAGAAAAAAAAAGGCAGCATCTATGCACCAAAATCACCACATCAAGGTCAAGTGTCCATTTAAGTTTACTACAGAAATTCAAATAGTAGTTTTTTCTAGCACTTTGTGAGCATGAAAAGAATATTGCACTACTCTGTTCTGGAATAGAAATTCTAAGCTTACAAAAAAAGGAGTAAAAGAGACCATGTTTAGTAGGGGGAGGAAAAAAAGGGAAACAAACGTGGCCAAGTTACTGAAATTGTCAATAATGTTACATTACAAATTGCTGTGTGGTATTGGCAGTGAAAAGCAAAAGTGCTGGAGACATGGCCGGTCTGCTGTTGCGGGTGATTTTATGGTCTTTATTTTTAAATATTATATTTCTTCTTCATTTAGCTACCATAATTTGTATAAGCTGCACTAGATATTTAGCTCAGAGCAGACTCTTCAGTCTTGATTACTGCAACCCCCTCTCAAACAGGCTCTCGATTTCACGCCTTTCCCTTCTGCAGTCCATAATGAATGCAGCTGCCAGGCTAATCTTCCTTACCCATCTCTTCCAAAACTGCGCCCCTCTGTCAGTCCTTAAACTGGTTTCCTCTATCGCCTAGGATTCAATTTAAAAAACCCGGCTGTAGCCTACACAGCTTTACCCATTGTCACATTTCATCAATTTCCCCCAAACACGTCCCAAATCATTCCCTCTGTTTTGCTCTGCTCTGGACTTTCACTGTCAGATACTAGATACCTTCAGAGCAGCAATTATCTTAAGGATATTCCATCAAGTTCTTTCAGTATCCCTTCTACGTTCTAGACTAGTTTTCTTCAAACCTATCCCTTGAGCTCACGGGTACAACAGAATGTAAGGACACTCTTGCCTGTGCACAGGTATCCAAGTAAATATGACCAAACCTCAAATAATGCAATAATGCTAAAGCAGAGTGATCATGAACATGTGGCTGTTGGGGAGTCCTGAAAACATGTTTGTAGATCACTGCTTCACACCTGCAAATAAGGCCAGTCTGTAAAGTTCGTCAGATAACCCATAACATTATTACAGATACAGTCCTAAAAGCTATCAACTGACTCAACTAGAATCATGTTTGTCATACCTGAAGATACATATTCACCCAATAAAAACACTGCCGCCTTTGGGCACTTAGAACACCCTATCCCAGCATTACAGTTAATGGCACTTCTAATATTTAAACCCGCCTACATGCAATATGTCAACCTGTATGTCTCATGCTAAATGCGGTTATTGGACGTCACCAAATGCCCATAAGCGATTACAGTATCCAGTTTGAAAGTCCTTATGTAAGTTCAAAGCAATGTCCATATAGTATAAAAATGCAAAGTTTTACAAAAAAATCTTAACAAAATGTATTTATTTATTACAAAAAATTGAGCTTCCAGGGGAAAAATACTTTTTTTTTTTCTTTCATTTTTCTTCATTTAAATGGTGACTCGGACACTTAATTTAGGGATACACATTTACATTCCTAACCTTGTAGTGTTCTTTTAACTGTAATCCTGCGATAGTGTTTTCTAAGTGCCCACTGGGGGCAGTGTTATATTGGGTGACAGGGTGTTATTTTTTTTATTTATTTTTTCAAATTTCAGTAATTTCACTTTCATGGCGAAGCATAGACCATGGTTCCCCCTAGGAGCATGTCAAATTTCCCTTTCTCATTAATAGCTTTTGTGTATGCATTTCTTAATTTTGATTTAATAAAACACTTTTGTGAGCATAACTATTCTTGTGGTTGATGATCTGTGATTTACATACGTACAAGAGGATGCAAGCCTCTATATTTATTCTTGGATTTTGCCTATTTTTTGGGAGTTTGAGGAACCCTCCAGTAACCACTTGCTCCTCTTAATGGAAGTGTGCCAGTGCTGACCCAGTTATGTTTAATCATTTTATTTTGCTTTTATGCTTTCTTTAAAAATAATTTAACTTTCTAGAGTGTAAGTTCTGATGGGCACAGTTTTAAACCCATTTTCTTTGTATTGTATAACTTCACCAAATTCAAGAAAAAGGTAATATATTATAGACAAATCAAGATATGTCTTGATCCATATATTACAGTATGTATGCCTTTTTTTTCCAATTTGGCAAAATCTCAAGAAAATGTGTAGATTAACGGTATATTCACCTGAAGTCCAGAGTATAAATATATTGTCTTTGCTAATACACCTAAAATGGGCACATTTATCTGGATGAAACAGCAGACACGCAACATGCTGTAAAATGTGTAGGTACATACATCATCACCCTTTAGCAGTAAAGGATCCCTAATATGCGCAGTATTTTACATCATTTTCTTTACCGATTCAGTAGAAATCAAAATGTTTGCATTATTTCTGCACATAAATAATAATCGTAACCCCATTCTGCAATCCATCATATTGAAAATAGCACAGAATGTATGGGTAGGTATTTCACTGAAGAACTCTTAAGCAATGCTCTCCGTAGAATAGTTTAATTGTATTTTTCCATTTGCAGCATGGCCTGCCTTGCCCTAACAATTAGGTGAAGCCTTGTGCATTAATATGCTGGGATCCGATGTGTTAATTTGATGTAACTTTTTTTTTATGCCTTGACAATGTGTCATTAATTTGTTCGTGGGCCGTGCTTGCTCTGGAGCGGTGACAGATTCAAATGCTGGGTTTCTTTATCCTGATCGCTTTTTTTCGGCACGCCCCAGCCTGCTGCTTTCCTATGGACTGCTGTTAATTTGTAATGAACTGGCATTCAGGAGGGCGCCTTGATTTTTAATTCCGACTGTGTCAGATCCTTCAGGAAAATTACAAGTTTCTCTAGTTGCAATTACTGCCAAGCTCCACTGATGAGAGGTTTACGGAAACTGCGCCTTTGTGAAGGAGGCTGGATGTAATCGGCTGAAACGGGTTTATCTCGACAGAAAAACAGAATGCTGGGGTTTTCTACTTTATTTAAAAGGCATCTCTTAACCCTTGGAAACTTACAGAGGAAAAAAAAACCTCCATAAAATTCCAATTTTGCTGTCAACTTAATTAGTGAGTACGGTAGAATAAGAGTGGTAAATAGCTCCACATTAGCATAACGTGCCACAAATACTGTAATGTGGGAAAAAGAAAGAGCCTTTGAACAAAGAAAGAATTTCTCAAAGGGCTGTGAACCTTATATTCATAACCATATAAACTCACAGAATGCTCTCAATCAGAAAATGATTGCGTCCCATTTATCTGAGAGAATCCATAAATTCTAACATCCTATGATAAAAGTGAAAATAATGCAACATTCCCAGCCAAGGTGGTGGCCAACTGTATCCCAGCAATGTAACAAGGAAGCAGTATCCCTTTAGAACAGGGATGTCGAACATGCGGCCCCCCAGATGTTGCTGAACTACAACTCCCATGATTCCCTGGCTATCTGTTTAATTGAAAGAATCATGGGAGTTGTAGTTCAGCAACATCTGGGGGGCCGCATGTTCGACATCCCTGCTTTAGAACATCCACATCAGGAGTTCTTTGTGCAGAAATATTCATTAAAGGGACACTCCAGGCACCCAGACCACTTCTGCCCATTGGAGTGGTCTGGGTGCCAACTCCCACTACTCCTAACCCTGCAAGTGTAATTATTGCAGTTTTTTATAAACTGCAATAATTACATTGCAGGGTTAACTCCACCTCTAGTGGCTGTCTACTAGACAGCCACTAGAGGGAACTTCCTGATTTATAGCAAAGATTTTCTTTGCTAGAGCGTCGCAGAACGTCCTCACGCTGTGTGAAGACCTACAGCGTCGCTCATTTCCCCATAGGAAAGCATTGAAAATCTTTTTCAATGCTTTCCTATGGGGAGCGCTAATGTGCATGCGCGGCATTGCCGCGCATGCGCATTAGGTCTCCCTGGCCGGTGGGCGGGATCAGTCTCGCCCACCGGCCGACGCAATCAGTAGGAGGAGCGGCGCAGAGGAGGAGATAGCGACGAGGGACATCGTCGCTGTCTCAGGTAAGTTACTGAAGGGGTTTTCACCCCTTCAGCAACTGGGGATTGGGGGGTGGGAGGGAGAGGGAACCTGCAGTGCCAGGAAAACGGATTGTTTTCCTGGCACTGGAGTTTCCCTTTAACCCCTTAAGGACACATGACATGTGTGACATGTCATGATTTCCTTTTATTCCAGAAGTTTGGTCCTTAAGGGGTTAAGCATTAACATCAGAGTCTAATCTTTCCCCAAGTTCATCACTAAACTGACTGTGCTGCATGTTTAGCTCTGTTGCCCTGCTAATACTGAAAGACTAGGACATTCACACAGTAGTAGACATTTTTTAAGTGACTATCTTGGATCATTTACTTTCTTATTAGAATAGTGTACTTCATATAGCTTAAAAGGACACTATAGTCACTAGAACAACAGCTTATTATATAGAATGACCCTGCAGGCCTTGTAATTTAAACACTACCTTTTCAGAGAAAAACAGTGTTTACATCGCTGTCTAGTAACACCTCTAGTGGCAACCACTCAAGACAGCTACTAGAGGTGATTCCTAGTCCAGTGCTGCACATTGTGCTTTGCATGGAGGAGCATAACATTCCCCATAGAAAGAAATGCATTAAATCAAGGCATCTACATGAGGAGATACTGGATGGCGCATGGTGGCATTTTGCATTTCCTATGGGAAAGCATAGGATTGGCTGAGAACTTCAAGATTGATGATCTCTGCCAGGGAGGTGGGAGCAGTTGTGGCCAGCATAGCTTTGGAAACAAGGTAAGTAAAATCCCCTTTCCCGTGCTATTAGAGGGGGCTGGTCACCGAAATAGTTGAACACTACATTGTCAGGAATACATGTTTATAGTGTTCTTTAAACACTCAGGTTATTATTTCTAACATTCTACAGTTTAAAAGTTCTATTTAATAAAATACTATTTCTTGCTTGAATGCCCACCCCTTTCTGTCTGGCCAAGTCAGGGTTATTTACTAAAGTGAACTCAAAGTTAATGCCAAATCAGCCAAACTGAAAGCATAGCTGAGTTAGAGAAATGTTCCAGTTTAGTTTTTTTGGCTTTGAATTTTCACTTTAGTGAATAACCCTAAAACGTTTATACGTACAACGTTAAGTTGCTATGGTCTGTGTGGGTACAAAAGGTTTCTGAGAGATCATGTTATAACTCAGATGAAATTTAGAGGGTTAACCCAAATTCGACTCTTAGAGTTTCTTTGTAGACAATGGGAAGGTGTTCGACTGCACAGTGCTTTGCAAATTTGACAGTACTTAGTTCTGCCTAACTAGAGAGATTTCATGGACATACCTCATAGTATTATTATCAAAGTAAGCAATAGATCCTTTACAAAAGATTAGCTACCAATTACCTTGCCTGCCTCCTCAGCAGTTCTAACTTTCTTCATATTCTACTAGTCAAAAGATGACAGATATTGGAGAAACCATTCTTTAACATTTCTGATGCAGATTTCCAAAGACATTGATGGAACTTCTGAACAAATCTGCACCGAGCACAGCAGAATTCGGTGACAAAACGTGTGTCTACAAATCACATCTGACACAGATTGAACAGGAGATATAAAATTACTGTTTTTTGTTTGTTTTTTTGTGCAAAAGGTTACAGCAGTGCTTGTATAGCCACAGTAGCTTTCCCAAGCGCGGTTATCATGAAGTATGACATGAACATGGCTTGCAGGGAACTTGCACATTTTTTGGTGTTTTATACATCGCTTAAACTGGCTGATCTATTGGATCTCCATATGGAGGTTTGCTCTGTGTGGAGGTTTGCTTATTAGGTTCGCTTTCCTATTCTTAATTCAGGCTAAACATAATGTGTCTAGGTGGACTAGTGTTGCGTGTGAGCGCTGCTGAGCCGGCTATGTACATGTTCAAGATATTGGGATGTTGTTGCCAACGGCTGTAGGTGTGTTGTGCCTGACTAAACGTTTATCATGGTAGTCGGTCATTGTGATTAGTAGCTGGCCATGCTCAGGGGCTAGCAGTTCTAATATATTAACATACAGGCTTGCTTATGGTCCTTACTCACAATGCTAAATGAGAGATCATAGCTGGCATATTATGAAACCTAGACACATGCATGAGAAAAAACAATTAGTAGGACACTGGTGTCCGAGTCCCAAGGGCTGAGAAATATTGCTAAGTCCGTTATTCCACCATCTGGTTTAGCTGTGGCATCTCGATAGGATGTCACTACTTGACCGCTTTTGCGGGGTTGCTCATGGTGGGGGAGCTTGGGTGTGTAGTTGGACGGTCTCATCCGACTCCCATTCTCGTCCGGTGTCCGTATCCTCCTAATGGGTTGTGGGTTCCCGGTTCCGCCGGGGTGCAGGCGCATGCACTCCTCCAGCCCCAGGCTGCTGTGTGGGCCTGCATCTTGTGACCACCTACTCCGCTGCCTCTGGAGCGGGAGTATTCTCCACTCTTGGGAGGTGCAGGGGACTGGGTGGTAATTTGCCGCGTGCGGGATTTGGGCCTCCGCTTGTGTGGGCGATGCTGCTGGGTCAAGACCCTCTTGGCCCTCAGCCCGGGTGGGCAATGGCGTGTTAGGGTTACGGGGTGGGTTAGAGCTGTGCCAGAGGGTGATTCCCACACTCCCCACTGTCCGAGCTCCCCCTCACCTGTCTCCAGGGGGCCCAGAAGTCTGCTCTGTGCTGTATGCTTGCGACCTTGGATTTTCTTCCAAAAGTCCTCAAATAGCTTATGTAGTCGCAGTTCTATATCAGCAGTCTCGATATGGCTTGTCGGGTGGCTGGGTAGTTAAATCTGTGTGAGCAGGGAGGATGTCGCCGCCATCTTGTGAGCTCCTTGTGCTGCATTGCTGGTGATGGGTGTCTGTCGTTTAGGGTCCGTACTCCGCAAAGGTAGGTGTCCTCTGACTCCCAGCGGGGACCGGGATATCCCCCTCCGGTCACACAGGTGAGAATTTGGCGAGTGTCCGTGTTTGCTGTCAAGCGGGGAGAACGGCCGCCTCTCCCCGTCTCGGGCCGCCACAGGCCTCATCGGTGGATCTCGGGTTCCCGGACGGGTAGAGAGCTGCGTTTTTTTTCGATGAGTTCACCCATGGATCTAGCCTATTGCTTTATCCAAGCTTTAACCAAGATACATTATAGCATGTTACATTATGATTTATTCAAAAAAACACAAAATTGTGTGTATATATATATATAAATATACACACACACACACAACAGCCCATGCCTTGAAAGGTGGGCTCGCAGTTCCTGAAGACCCACTAAAGCAACATTGTTCAAAAGGATACTCTTTGAGTGCAAGTCATGTCCATTTTTTTTCCAGAAATGCCATCTATTTATAGTTATCACAAATGCTTTAGAGAGCAGTAAAGAATTATTAGCCGCATTAATGTAACATCCAGGTAACACCTAACACATATTTTATTAGTATTGTTTCAGTTAGGGGAGGGGTGACGGAAAATGATTCTCTATTAAAGCTCATTATAATTCCTCTTGTTATAAGAGCCTTTTAAAACCATTACCTGCAGGGAAGTTAAAGACAGAGCTATTAAAAGGTTACTTTAATGTGAATAATGGCCTCCCAGATATACTCCAGTTAATTACTATTGGAAACTGGTTCTATTTTAATTTAGGGCTGAGCATTTAATGAAGGATATGCCACGGTAGCAATAATGACAACAAAAAAAATTATTCATGGTCAACAGGCTCCATTACTGCTGTCTCGTTTAAAGAGATAATATCCTGTCCTGGTTCAGCATAACTGCGCAGCACAATCAAAAATGACATTTTTTTCCCATTTCTCCTCTTGTCTGTCAAACTAGAACGCAGAAAAACTGATTGATATTGCTCGCTTTTGGATTGTACAAATTTATTTCAAATGTCATGGGGAAGGCCGTCCTGAAATTAGGGTATAAGACCAAAAAAAAAACAAACAAGCATCTCTACAAAGCTGTATTGAGTATGACTCTACAACGTTAAACATATTTCTCGTATGCTGCCTGTATTAATACAGTAAATTATCATTTTTTTTTAATGAATTATGCATCACATTTAATGCTAAGAATCAGGCTGCCAGAGGAATTTCAGGTTAAATCAAACTATGAACTTATATATATTTAGCGTATGTCTGTATTTACTGACTTGGGCATTAGCAATCTGAAATTTTAACTGTGCAAAACACCAGCAAAATCCTTTATGGCTTCCAAAACTGGTCTCTGAGTGTGTACCCTTTCTGTGCTGTGCTGTTAATGCTAAACTGCAGGGCAGTAAGATTGGCTACAGGAGTCCAAGTTGCCAGAGAGCACATTTTTTTTTTTTAGCAATAAAGAGATTAGCAAAAAAAAAACAAAAACAAAAAAAATACGTACATCTCTCAAGGGTAATTGTGCAGAAACCTTAAGGGCAGATGGGGGGATATATAATAAATAGGATGGGTGGAGGAATGGAGTAAAGATTTTTTTTCCTTTGAATAAAACCACAATTTGCATCTTCACAAAATTCCTGATTTGTTGTTTATCTATTCTAATTGTGCATACTTGTAAACAGCAAAATGGGGAACAGTGTGTCATTTACTCAATCATTTGATATGTCTACGCACACTTGACTGGTCAGAGTTTGTGGATATTCAAACATGTATTCCTGAATATATAGTGCCTTTGTGGCGGTTTCTGTTCCCAGCACCCCTTAGTTAGCTCTGAAAAAAATAGATTACCTTTATTCCCCATGCAGCACTAATCTTTTTGCGACTGGTCCCACTTGAATGACTGAGAGGCATTGAGAAAGCATTGGGAAGCTATTGAGCATGTACAGCAAAACACAGCGCTGCGCCAATCAGCATCTCCTCATAGAGATGTATTAAATCAATGTATCTTTACAGGAAATGTTCAACGACTCAATGCAGAGCAGAGAGACGCAGAACACCAGTACTGCACACTGTGCAGCACTGACACATGAAGCACCTCTAGTGTCCTCAACGCTTCCTGCAAAAAGAGAGCTAATGTTAAACTTCCTTTGTTGTACAATCTATTTAATTAAGGCTTCCATATCTCCTGCTCTGTTAATATCCTTCTAGACCTTACAGGAGCTTATTGTGTGTGATTCAAGTTCAATTTACAGAGCAGGATATAAAAATGTCTAAAACAAGTTAACATCTCATTGAAAATTAAACCATTTTTCATTAAGGCTGTTATGGGTGAGTCACAGCCAGGGGATGTGTGGCTAGGGCTGCATAAAGAGAAACAAAATTTATTTTAAATTCTAAATAGCACCACACACATCATGGCTACACGGCTGACATCTTCATTCAATATTTCAAAAAGGTGTGCCGATAAGCCGCAGCTTCTATAAAACATGCATTGCTTCTCATGTTACATAAATGTTGTAATCCACTGGATGGTTCGCTTATGTTTAACTACTTTACTATTATTACTCTAAACCTGTTAGTAATATTATAGAATGCTTGAATAATATAAAAGGAGGCAGTCACTCATAGGAGATGATGCATTGTGTTAGCATGAACCCAACCTGTATGACAAACGTACATCCCCTTCTCTCTATTCTGTATCCCATTTACCAATTGCCTCAATAAAAGAAAGATTGACAAAAAAAATAAAAAATTCATATTTCTAAATAGCAGAGATAAATAACACAGCGTCATAAAGCTAACAATTTTTTGGTACCTATACTATCCCTTTAAGCTTGAATCTCAAATTAAGTAGATAGCAAATCAGTAACGGACAGCTATGGGCACACTGCATGCCTATACACAGATTTCTACCTTTTGTCTATCCCTTAATATGGTTTCCCAGGTCTAAATCCTTGCTGGTTTTGCTGGTGGGATAAGCAGACTATCTCCTGTTCATGTGCAGTACATGCTACATCATAGACATCCCAAATGCCTATGCACATTTAAACAGGAGGGTTTTTTCACCACTCCAATTGCCATTAAAGTGCAAACTTGCCTGTCTTGTCAAGGGAAACCTTTTAGGTGAGCCCTACACTAACAATCTACTTTGCTGCTTTCATCTAAAAGGTAAAATCTCTAAGTAGACAGAAAGGGGTATTTTTAGAAATCCCAACATACGTATTAACATTTAATAAGGTACACATGGGGTGGATGTAATAGGGTACACACACATGGCCTTGTAACACAAAAGCAAATACAAACATACAAAATGAAGCCCTGTGCTCAAAATTCCAGTATCGCAGGGAGACTGTTAGTTAGGGGCGGGAACACAAACTCAAAAAGCACTGTCGAGAACTGTTGTGGCATTTCTGGGCTACAATATGCAAAAGGGAGAAACATGGCTTCCCTAGCCACCCACCCATTAGGGTAACCTCTGATTCTGCCCAAGGTTTAATAATCAGCGATGCGGCCTGGCAAGAGGCTACACACACAAGGTGCAAGCTTAGAGCTCCTTCACAGCATCTCCATTCTTTCAAACCATGGGCTAAATGGGGGGGGGGGAACTCAAAGGCACTGCCCTCCTACGTGCAAAGTTTTCAGGTCGGCAGGTGTCGTAGCTGTGGTGAGCTTTCACCTTTTGTATAACCCACTGCTCCAGAACTGTACAGCTCAACTAGGTGTAGGCTGAAGCAACACGGCAAACTGTACCAAAGCAAAACACAGGAATATAGGCTAATGCAAGTCAACAAGCACACTGAATTAGGTACACGGACTGAAAAATGTGCAAGTTAATATTGGTTAATAAGGGATTCATGTAACCCCTCATTCAAGTTTTCAGACCCTTCCCCTGTCAGCATTATCTCAGCTGTTTCACTTTGGTAGGAGAGAGCAAATGCATCTCTGAAAATATTAAAGGGTACGCTAAGCACTAAAAAACTAAAACCTTTAGCTCAATGTGGCATTATAATTCCCCAGAATAGAATCTTTATGAAATACTCATACAGACCGTTTTGGTATTTCACTGAAATTCCAACCCAGTCAAGAGATGTACTGAGATAAAATAGGGACTACTTAGTCTCTGTATATTTCCTACGCTTGAGACTTCTAGATACTGGGCAAAGTCTAATGAGAGCCGCAGTAAACTGCGAGCAGAATATCCTTGTGAAGAAAATGGACTTTATTTCGACATTTTCTTCTGTATTCGTGTGTTTTCTCCATTTGCTGAATAAATATTGGTTATTAGTTCGGCAGTTTGAAACTACCGAACACATACCACCCTCCTGACTTGTTAAGTTCAAAAGCACCGTCGATTAAGTGTTCCCTGGGTGGCCGCTGTTCGTATAGCCGAACGCCACGTGGAAAAGAAAATGGCGGCCATCTTGTTTGCACGAGGGGAGTCAGAGGGACTTGGTCGTCGAGTGTCTGGAACTAAAATCGGACACTCGACCTCACGAACCACTGCTGAAACTACCGAACACCAGCTTCTCCCACTTACCGAACAGCCAGAAGAGCGGCATTCGGTAGTTATGTTCGTGCAGACAAGGGGAACAATCGCTGCTATGAGCCAGGAGGATCTATTCGGTATTTTACTCGCTTTTCACCTTTTTCCTCATTGACCGACCGCACGCGCTGAATTCTTGGAACTGTTTTGGGCAGGAGCCTCGTGTGTGGTCGGTAAAACATGACTTCCACACTTTTCAAGAACCCCTGAACCGATCTGGGCGAAATTTGGATATGTTTGTCCCCCAGATCGGGGGTGTTCTAACTTTTGGGGAAAATGTGTGCCCTTTGCCTGGAGATAACTGATTTATTCCTTAACTTATCTCAATATCTCCTAGGCAGAGGGAAGGCGTGTATTAGTGAAATACTGTATAATGATTGGTTAATGTATTTGTTTGCTGTGGGAGGTCCTCTTGCAGGAGGATTTCTCATAAAAGCCAGCCCTGTTTTCAATAAAGATCATTCCTGTTACACCCTTCACAAAGTCTCATGTTAGGCTCATGTTTGGGGATTATTCTATTTGCTGGGAAGAATCGTATTGGAAGCTGTATTCATCTCTACTATTCCTCTACTCCCTGCTGTAACTATAATCACTTAGGCTCAGCTGTTGGGAAAGGAATAGAAGACCGCAGTACCATAACCACTGCAGGTCTTAACAACTGGTGGCAAGCAACGGGATTGAATGGAACACGGAAAGACAACTGGTGAATGGCCCAGCAGTACGAGAAACTAAAAAGGACTACGCTAAAGGATCTACTGGAAGCCCGAGGTCAGGTGGCAAGCAACAAAAAGAGAGCTACCCTCATAGCGGAACTGATGGAGGGCGACCAAACCAGCAGCATGGCGAATGTCAGCCGGGAGGAAGCAGAATTCCAACAGAAGGTGATGTGGAGGCTAAATTTATATGGGCCAAATCCCACACCTGAGATGGTGACGCAAGTCCTGGCACAAGTGAACGCAGAACGCGGAGCACAACAGGCGAGCTTGAACCAGGAAGACACCACTTCCTTAACTGGATCTATAAATGGAGGACAGCGGAGAAAAATTATGCTGCATTTAAAAGTTTTTCGGACGGAGAGATGGAAATTGACGCATATTTGCAAGATTTTGAGCGTCAAAGCGCTTTGGAGGGTCTGGAATCGGAGCAATGGGCAGCGATTTTAAGCAGCAAGCTCATAGGCCGAGCAGCAGAGGCATACCGAGCAGTTCCTGATACAGCCATACATGACTACGCCAGGGTAAAGGACATTCTGCTGGCCAGGTATGCCGTGACCCCAGAGACTTACAGGAAAAAGTTTCGGGCATTACGGAAAGGGGGCAGAGACTCCTACACCGAATGGGCCTTTAGGATGTATCGAGCAGCCCAAAACTGGATACAAGACTGCCAGGCCACAACACTGGAGGAGGTGCTGCAACTCCTCTTGCTCAAACAATTTTTTGATCACATCCCTGTAGACACCAGGGACTGGGTCAGGGACAGAAAGCCGGCCAGAGTCGAGGAAGCGGCCAAGCTGGCAGATGAGCATCATGAGGGAAGAAAAGGAGAAGCTAGTGGGAACCGTCCTCTGGTAAGGTCCAGCGCTCCACTGCCAGGTCCTGTGGCCAACCCCAGACCAAACACGGTACCACCCACGACACAGCCTAGTTTTACCAGGAGACCTCCATTGGTATGTCACCAGGGCACTACAAAATACATTGCCCTCAGCGGAGCAGAAACAGCTGGGAGCGGCCACCACAACCACCGAGGGCTGCCGCTCACCACTATCAGCATGCACCTTTGGAAGAGCACATCCCAGATTCAGAACAATGGGCCGTGCTACATGAGGTGGATCTAGCCCAAGCAGAAGCAGACAACCGGGTGCACCACAGACAGTGGGTCACCATAGACGGAAAAGAGGCAGAGGCGCTACGAGACTCTGGGGCCACCCTTACTTTGGTGCAGCCTCACACCGTATCTGCAAAGGCACGCACCAACAGGACTGTAGCAGTACGAGTGGCCGGAGGTGCCATCCACAAGCTACCCACAGCCCGGGTGCAGTTAAATTGGGGCAGTGGAGCAAAGCCGATGGAAGTGGGCATTATGGCTGGACTACCTGTGGAAGTTTTGTTGGGGAATGATTTGGGGTGCCTGACTTCACAGCTGCTGCAATCCGATCCTGCTGGAGCCTGCACCGTGACTACCAGGGCGCAAGCCCGCCGTGCTGGACCGACACACTCCAAGAAACCACAGGAAGGATCTGAAATCCCCGTAGTATGCCCTACCCCTATCCCCTTCTGGGGCACTCCCCAAGACTTTGGCCAAGCACAGCAGGCAGACCCCACCTTAGCAGGTTACAGGAAGGCAGTAGGTACCCCTAAGGAAGGTAATGCCCACGAGAGCTTCCACTGGGACAAGGGTTTGCTGTATAGGGTCACAGGGGGAGCAGCCCAAGTCATAAAAAGGCAGTTGGTAGTCCCTCGGAAATACAGGGCAGAGCTTCTAAGGCTCAGCCATGATATCCCCCAAGCAGGGCATCTGGGTATCAAGAAGACTAAGGACCGCCTAACCCAGACGTTCTTCTGGCCAGGGATATCCAAAGATTTGCAGTCCTACAGCAGGACATGTGACACATGTCAAAGGATAGGGAAAAGGGGGGATCATCCTAAGGCCAAGCTACGATCCCTACCTATAATAGAAGAGCCATTCTACAGAGTGGCAGTAGACCTGGTAGGGCCTCTCAACAAACCCAGCTCCTCCGGTAAGCGCTACATCCTCATGGTGGTGGACTACGCCACCAGGTACCCTGAGTCTGTGGCACTCTCCAACATTGAGGCGGTGACGGTAGCCGAGGCTCTAGTCAAGATCTTTTCCCGAGTAGGGTTTCCCCGGGAAATACTTTCAGACCAGGGAACCCAGTTTACCCAGTTTTGGATGACATTGCCATCTACAGTGGCACATGGGAAGCTCACCTGTTGCACTTGGCCTCGGTATTTGGCAAGTTACAAGAAGCCGGCCTTACCATGAAACCCGGGAAATGCCATGTGGGTATGGCAGAGGTCCAGTACTTAGGGCATAGAGTAGGGTCTGGTAAGCAGCGTCCCGAGCCAGCCAAGGTAGAGGCCATAGCCAATTGGCCCCAGCCCCGCACTAAGACGCAGGTATTGGCCTTCCTAGGCACAGCAGGGTATTACCGCAAGTTCGTCCCTGAGTATAGCACCCTAGCGAAACCCCTCACCGACCTAACCAAAAAGTCCCTACCCAAGCAGGTAATGTGGTCCCCGGAGTGTGCAACAGCGTTCCAGAGCCTTAAAACGGCTTTAAGTGAAGCTCCAGTATTGGTGGCCCCAGACCCTAATAAGACATTTCTCGTCCATACAGATGCCTCTATGTTTGGGCTTGGAGCCGTGCTGAGCCAAGTGGGGGAAGATGGCATGGAACGGTAGTAGCCGTAAGTTACTACCTCGGGTGGTCAGTTATGCCACGGTGGAAAAAGAATGCCTGGTGCTAGTATGGGCCTTAAAGAAACCGTACAACCGTACCTTAAAAAGCCGTGCTTTTACCCTTCTTACTGACCACAATCCCCTCATTTGGCTCAACCGAGTATCTGGAGACAACCCCCGGTTGTTTGTCCGGGCGGTACTGCAGCCCTATAATTTTACACTGCAGTACCGCCCGGACAAACAGAACGGTAATGCGGATGGGCTTTCCCGCCAGACTGACTTGGACGTTTAAGTATACTACCCGGACATCCCCTAGCCAACCCGGCAGGGTCTAGGCGGGTTTGCCGACCCATGGAACTAAGGGGGAGTATTGTGAAGAAAATTTACTTTATTTCGACATTTTCTTCTGTATTAATGTGTTTTCTCCATTTGCTGTATAAATATTGGTTATTAGTTCAGCAGTTTGAAACTACCGAACACCAACCACCCTCCTGGCTTAAGTTAAGTTCAAAAGCACTGTTGATTAAGTGTTCCCTGGGTGTTTGCACAAGGGGAGTCAGAGGGACTTGGTCATCGAGTGTCTGGAACTAAAATCGGACACTCGACCTCACGAACCACTGCTGAAACTACCGAACACCAGCTTCTCCCACTTACCGAACAGCCAGAAGAGCGGCATTCGGTAGTTATGTTCGTGCAGACAAGGGGAACAATCGCTGCTATGAGCCAGGAGGATCTATTCGGTATTTTGCTCGCTTTTCACCTTTTTCCTCATTGACCGACCGCACACGCTGAATTCTTGTAACTGTTTTGAGCAGGAGCCTCGTGTGTGGTCGGTAAAACATGACTTCCACACTTTTCAAGAACCCCTGAACTGATCTGGGTGAAATTTGGATATGTTTGTCCCCCAGATCGGGGCTATCAGGGGATATGTATTTTGTGGGGATACCTTGTGGGGAAAGGGGTGTTCTAACTTTTGGGGAAAATGTGTGTCCTTTGCCTGGAGATAACTGATTTATTCCTTAACTTATCTCAATATCTCCCAGGCAGAGGGAAGGCGTGTATTAGTGAAATACTGTATAATGACTGGTTAATGTATTTGTTTGCTGTGGGAGGTGCTCTTGCAGGAGGATTTCTCATAAAAGCCAGCCTGTTTTCAACTGCCCTGGACTACAAACCCACACCCTACTTCCCATCAGATAGACAACCTTGGGCTCCATGAGGAACACGTTGTACAGTTCACATCAAGGCATGGGGCGCAGACTCACTCATTTTTATCACATCTGGGCCCTGATAACTTTAGATGTCTGAGTTCTACAAACTGTGCAGGGGTACCATTTGAAATTAATTTCTGTTCCGGTACATGTTTCTCCACCTCGGGAACTGTTGATGTACCAAAAAGACAGAGAGCTGATTTCCAACGAGACCATCAAATTACTTGCAAATTTGCTATACAAGAAGTTCCATGGAAGACTCTGCAATTTGTGAGCAATCTCTACTTGGCCCCAACTTAAAACCGCTGAATGCCTTTGTCCAATATCAGCATTTCAAAATGGAAAGTATTCATTGTCTAAGAGATATAATGCTCCCATCAGACTGGATGACCAAATTGGACCTACGAAATAATAAGGTGATGGTTCTAATTGCAGGAAAGGAGCACAGGAAAAAGTGGAGATTCACTTGCCTGCCATTTGGCCTGCCGTCGGCTCATTTGTGCTTCACCAAGGTAATAAAACCAATGGTGTTTTTCCTCTGGACCATATCCAATTAATTATCTACCTGGACGACATCTTCATTCTTTCTCAATAGAAATCTCAGCTCCAAATCCATATTTCTTGGACCATTCACCTTCTACAAAATCTGGGTTTTCTCATATACTGCGAGAATTTCATTCTTCTCCCATCACAAACTATGGAGTACCAATGGTCTATGGTTGATTCTGTACAACAGACTGTGCTTACCGGGGAACAAAATCACATTGATCAAGAAAGACATCAGTAGCCGTCTGTGGTGCAATCTTTTCTCTCTCAGACGTCTAGCTTGCATTATCGGTCTCTTAGTGTCATCTGTTCAGGCAATTTTCCAGAGCCCTCTGCATTATCGCGTGCTTCAGTGCCTCAAAGCATCTTATCTATGTTCGGGTCATTCATAAAAAACTGTTATTTCTCTAGATGCAGAGTCCAAGGAGGAACTGACGTGGTGACTTGATCATATTGATGCGTGGAACAGACGGGCCATCTTCGCGAGCTTACATGGCTGGGGCACGCACTGTGGGACTGTTTCCACTAGTGGCAGCTGGTCGGTTGAGGAGTCTTATCTCCACACCAATTGTCTGGAGTTACTGGCGGGCTTCTTTCGAAGTCTTTCCCCCAAAGGCATATCATGTTCGATCCTTCTCAAGAAGGACGTGTTGGTGGTCCGATATATAATTAGATTATTGAGCATGTTTGCAGATTCAGATAAGTAAGAGGCTATTCTGCAGAATGAATTACATTACTCTAATGCTTATGCAAGAGGAAAAGCTGTGTTTATTTCATAAAGAACGGTGGAAACTACACATCTTTCTCAAACAGACCCTAAGTTCACCTAAGACTAATAGTTTAAATAACAGTACTGACTATTAATACACAGTTACACTTTTTCAATCTACGTAAAATAATTCTTCAGTGCTAAAAATCCTCAATGTTGCGGGGATGTTTCCCAGTCTAAGGGTTAAAACCGGCACTATATTTCTTATACATAGGCATAAAGATACTTTAAAATATTCTCAAAGATTTCTAAATGTTCCCTGCATTGTGCTGAAAACTGCTGATCTGTGAAGTTGGAAAGCTGCTGCTGTAAAATGTGTTGAAAGGAAAGCTGTCAATCACTGCTTTGCTTCTTGAACTATCAGCCAATGTAGTTTGCAAGGTACTCTGGGAGAGATTGCAGGAATAACCAAGCACACGCACACTTTTTTTGTATAATAAACTTAATCCTATAAAGCACACCCAAAAATTAAATAACAATGTCCACATTTCCTGGTTGATGATGGAAGGGGCAAACAAAAAATGCACTGTACAATGTAGCATTCATTGATTTTAATGTCTTACTTTTGTTGTAAATATTTGATCTTCCATCCCCCTTAAGCCACCACTACCCTTAAAGGACCACTCTAGGCACCCAGACCACTTCAGCTTAATGAGGTGGTCTGGGTGCCAGGTCCTTCTAGGGTTAACCCATTTTTTCATAAACATAGCAGTTTCAGAGAAACTGCTATGTTTGTGAATGGGTTAAGCCTTCCCCCTATGTCCTCTAGTGGCTGTCTCATTGACAGCCGCTAGAGGCGCTTGCGTGCTTCTCACTGCGATTTTCACAGTGAGAGCACGCCAGCGTCCATAGGAAAGCATTGAGAATGCTTTTCTATGTGACCGGCTGAATGCGCGCGCAGCTCTTGCCGCGCGTGCGCATTCAGCCGACGGGGAGGAGAAGAGGCGGATCGGAGGAGGAGAGCAGGAGGAGATCTCTCCGCCCAGCGCTGGAAAAAGGTAAGATTTAACCCCTTTCCCCTTTCCAGAGCCGGGCGGGAAGGGGTCCCTGAGGGTGGGGGCACCCTCAGGGCACTCTAGTGCCAGGAAAACGAGTATGTTTTCCTGGCACTAGAGTGGTCCTTTAAAGGGGCCACCTAGCCATCTTATACAACCTGTAAACAGTTTACTGATATATCAAATGATAAATAAAAAGTGATGCATTTTCCAGTATATATCTTTACGCTTTTAAAATAGAGAAATAGAGTCTGCTTCTTGTTTATCTGTGTACTCTCACAATCCTAGCACACAATCTATGGCCATATGCTAGGAATTCAGAGATTCCTTGCAGAGAACTCTGGGAGCAATTAAAAAAGCACACACACAATATAAACTTCACATAAGTATATCTTTTAGCTATACATTTACTGGCAAGTTTGGCAGCACAATGCCAAGTATATTTGTTATTATTTAACGGAATTAAAAAAGAAAACATGTCACATAGTTGCTTACATTTACCAATGTTTCAATGATTATTCATCTTACTACGTATCTCTTTGTGCTTGGAATAATAATAACCCAAGATGTGCTCAGCTGTGTTGGCAGCAGAGGGGTTAAAAATTGTTCGCTTTGTTTGGTAGCTTATTATACAGCAACTGAATGTTTTGCAGAAGGCAGGGGAGATGGGAATTAGACACAGAACCAGGGGACTGCAGCCGTACTAGGGATGTCTTATTCACTGTTTAAACGTATATGTGTATACCTAATTATCTGAATGGCGCTGGATGAAAGAGCAGCAGGCAAAAAATTGTATTTAAAGACGGCACATCCCAAAATGCTGTTAAAAGCCATTAACCGGCGAGTGTTAATTGAAGCCATATTCATATTCATTTGCACTCCGGGCCCTGATAAAATATTTCCCAAGGTACGCTTTAAAAGGAGTCTTAATTTAAGGAACTGCTACAATCAACACTTATGAAAATTAACAGCTGAGTAATTAGTGCTCATGAATTATGCCATAGCCCATGCTTGCAGGCACAGGGATGCTAGAACTGACGAACTGGTTAGGTCTTATGAGGGTCCATTGAAAGACAGAGTTTAACCCTATGTCAGCAGGCAAAGGTGAAACTACTCATTAAAGTAGCATTTGTGACTTGTCATTGTATAGCAACCCCGTTGTCCCTCTGCTTTCTCACATGTATATAAGCTTTACTGTTTTAATTATTTTTCGAGTGTTTATAAGCGTATTTAGTCTGAAATGGGAAAATGGGTTCCTTTGGAAGAGTTCATACTACAGGAATAACTGAAATACCATGTTTGGCATGAAAGATATGGAGGTAGACGGACCAATGTCACATAAAGATATTATTAGAATTTATATAATGCCACAAGAACTGTGTAAAACTAGACAACATCTATTACAGCAGAAAAATATAAAATAACACCTTCAAAAAGTAACTTAAATTTGGAACAAAATAAACGTAAACAAGTAGCATTTGTGTTAGCAAGATTTAAAGGAACACTATAGTGTCAGGAATTATAGTCCTGGTATGCCTGCTTAGGTAGCTGTAAAAAGGTGTTCAAACCTACTTTTTTTCCCACACCACACCAGTCTCACCATGGCTAGCCCCACATTCATGGCTGAGATAATCAATCTTGATGATCTCTGCCAATCCAATGCTTTTTCCATAAGAAAGCATTGGGAGGCTATTGCGCATGTGCGACAAAATGCAGATCTGCGCCAATCAGCATCTTTTTAGAGAGATGCATTGAATTAATGCATCCCTATGTGGAGCGTTCAGCTTCTCCATGCACAGCATGGAGAAGCTGAACATTAGTGCTGCACATTGTGCAGCATTGAGATAGGAAGCACCTCTAGTGGCCATCTAAGTGACTACAACTAGAGGTGATACTAGGCAGCAATGTAAACACTGCCGCAGTGTTTAAAGTGCTCAGCCTGCAGAGACCTGCTATAGACACCAGAACCACTACATTTAATTTCTACTGTGATAGCCTTTGACTTGAAAGATAGCATTGAAAATGTCTTTCTATATTTACAAATCAGCTTTGTACCTATATTATTATTATTGGTATTTATATAGCGCCAGCTTATTCCGCAGCACTTTACAATAAAAGGGGAATTTACCAAATGAGACAGTAACAAAATGTAACAGGAACCATAGGTAGTTGAGGACCCTGCTCAAACAAGCTTACAGTCTAGACAATCTAGAGGATAGTACTAGCTACTAGATAGTAAACGAACAGTTTATCAACGCATTGGAGATGCCTGGTATTTTGGTTACGGCAGTAAGTAGGCACTATTGTTCATGAAGGGCTCAAAAGACCCCCAGCTCTCACAGATATCACTGCCTTCCAATGGATAGTTACCGTGGAAATGTAACACACACATTATCTGGCAAGCAAATAAGGGAGCTGGCTTTGGGCACCAGAGAAGCAACTTTTTTGTCAAACCACTCTAAAACAGTTTATCAGAAAATGTGGAGACAAGCACCTAAGCTGCAGTGTGTATATAGAATGCTTAGAATTAGGTGATACCGATATTCTGTTCATTTACAGTTTTTTTTTGTTTGTTTTTTAAAGACAATTTCTACATAAATCTGCCATTAACGGAACATGGTTATTATTAAAAAAAATGAAAACATTTTTGAGAGGTAAATGCAAAAAATACACGTCAGTCAGATTTTTTTATGTTTTCAAAACGATTTATGTGCATGTTTATGTAGTGTGAGTGTGTAATGGATGTAGGGTGTGCGTAACTATGTGGGGTAGGATTCTGTGGCTAATCTATTGAATGGGCTAAATAAAGGAACAGGAAAGTTTGTATAAAGGAACAGGAAAGTTCTGCAGCTAGGTACCAGATGAGACTTCCAGTCAAGAACAGACAGAAGCCTCTCTCCAACTCTCGCAAGCCTGGTATGCTGCACGGAGCATTGCCATGGTAACCAATGGCAAAGTTTTGACTCGCAAGAGTAGGAGAGAGGAGATGAAGGTAGCGTGCGCTAGGCCTCCACCGCCGCCCACATTATCGGTATTGTTATAGACCAACACCGATATTTGCCAAAAATCCTGACTATCGGCCGATAATATAGGCCAATAATTAGTCGATCGCTATTGAGAATGTCCCTTTAATTGTGCACATCTGTAAGTCACTCGTTCTATTTCAATTAATAAAATTCAGAAGAAGAAATTAAAAAAAAGATTCAGAACAAAATTTTTTAATTCAAAATCCTCGGTATTGCAAATGCTAAAGTAATCCTTGCTAGTTGTTTGTGGTAACAGATGGTAGTGCAGGCGGTTGGCAGCTTTAAGAGTTTTGTCACTCTGTGTATATGGATATGGTAAGATGAGCTACATGGCATGTTTAGGATTTATAGGGTTAGGAATGTCAGGGGTAGATAACATTTGGGACTTCAGATGTTGTGTACTACATCTACCATTACATTCTTACCGCTATAATGCCAGTTAAGCATTACGGGGCATGTAGTTCACAACATCTGGAGTGCTGAAGGTTGCCTTGCCCTGAGTTAACTAATGCCACTCTCACCAGTTCTTGCAATAACTTCCATCAATATTCACAGTGACAGAAGTGCATATAAACACCAAATTAAATACACAAATAAAATGACTACATCAATTCAGTGGCAATTTAAAGGACCACTATAGGCACCCAGACCACTTCAGCTTAATGAAGTAGTCTGGATGCCAGGTCCATCTAAGGTTAACATTGCCTGCTGTAAACATAGCAGTTTCAGAGACACTGCTATGTTTACATATGGGTTAATCCAGCCTCTAGTGGCTGTCTCACTGACAGCCGCTAGAGGCACTTCTGCGCTTCTCACTGTGATTTTCACAGTGAGAAGACGCCAGCGTCCATAGGAAAACATTGAGACTGCTTTCCTATGGACTGACTGAATGCGCGCGCATGCGCATTCAGCCGATGACGTCGGAAGAAGGAGGAGAGTCCCCAGTGCCGAGACTGGCAATGAAGTGCACTGCATTTTGAACAGAAGGAAGGACAGTAAAGGGTAAGGACAACCTGCAAGAAAAAATAAAAGCACAACAGAACAGATCAAAATAATACTGTAAAGCGCTGCGGAAAAGGTTGGCGCTCTATAAATACCAATAATAAATAATAATAAAGTGGTAAACAATTGTACAAGAAGAGGGACTTTTATACCTTAGTGTAAAAACTTAATGTCTCATGAAGGGCACATTTATCCAATAGAAAACTTAAAGTTACAAATTAAAATAGTACAGGTCACGAAGAGTGCTACAAACCATCTATTAAGAGACAGGAAGCCATTTCAGTATAGAAAACAGTGAAATCTAAAAAACCTGGTAAGAGACAGCAGCACAAATAAACAGAGTAGTACATAACTAAATGGATAAACCTGTTTTTGGCTACAGTTCTAAAATCTACACAACATCCACTTTCATAAAAGCACAATGTTAAGTGTGTAAAATACACCAATACTATCCAAATATCTTGACTCAGCACATTTTATTTATATTAGAGAGTGACACCAAATCAAGGAAGAAAACTTCAACTTAATAAATTACAATAATAATATCACGCTATTAATGTATTTATTCTGAATTATTAGCATTCTCTTGGGGTTAAATCTTATTTCCCAAATCCATGTTACAGGTTTGAATTTAGTACAAACTATACGAAGATAAATCAGCATAAATAGCACTTTACATGTAAAAACCACCACACATTTGGCAATTGTACATGGAATTCACAGAGACCAATGACAAAGTATTCGTAGATGGCCAATTCTCAACAGATTGGTCTTGCCCCGGCCAGGCAAAATTAAATGCATGAAATATATATGCCCAAAATCCGAATCCTTATAAAAATAAATTTTTACTCTTAAAAATGTTTAAAAATATAAGGAGCAAAAACTGCTCATCGTTCTATGCATTTTGTATGTACTCAGGATATGAAGCAGGTGGAATGAGGACAGGTGAATATTTGTGACTGTCCAGATAATTCACTACAGTTAAAATTTAAAGAAAAATTTAAAATTTAGGTAAGAATTAGCCAAACTGGAAATGTTATCTATGATTCCAGTTCAGCTACTTTACCTGAACTTGATATGAAATATAGAAACATAGAATTTCACTTTGAATTCTCACTTTAGTAAATAACTGTGTGTTTACCATATTTTTCCATTTTCCTTTCTTTTTTAAGAATTAGGGTGCACTTATTTGATTTATTAAATCAGCACAAGTCTCATTAAAAAAAAAATTGCAACAACACAAGAAGCGAATGACAATACTCAGGAACTCCAGTAGTGACTGGTCTGTAGTCCCAGCTATCCTTAACTAGTTCATGTTCTACCGAGAGTTCTAGTCATATCCAATAGGGGGAATTCTTACATAATTATTATTAATGTTTTCTGAAATGTTGCACACATATGTAATAGAAGACAAGTCACCAATACTTGTGACTGCTTGTGACTGCTCCACATTTAGTATTTTTGCACAAGTCAGATGCCCCTAAACCTAATTGCACAATAGACTTGTATTGTGAGATATGAGCTATCCCATTCGAATGGTTTACCAAGTTTTTTTTATTCATTTGCATTAGTATGATTTGCTTTACAGCCAGGGAGACGTCCGGCACCTTGTAATACCTAGGCAGGTGTAAGCCGGGCTTTCTGTAATGGATAGAAAATGCTGGGTATAGAAGAAGAAAGTTATAATCTAACTTGTAGCAGAAGAATGCAAAGCTTCCAAAACGTCTGACAAAGAACAAAGAGGTGGCATCTGCAATGAGAACCTTACCTTGCCATCAAATTTGGAGTACTCGTTAAAAGGGTTGTTTAGCTGTAGGGGGCACTGTTCCAGACGCACAGAAAGAATGGACTGCTTTCCTGAATTTGACACTTTCTCCTTGAAGTTCTTCTTTTCAAACAGTGAGCTCAATTCATCAACTGCAAGTAAACCAAACTCATATAAATTTTATAAAAACAGGAACAGATTTGACTGTAACATTGCAGTCTCTAAAAGGGGTATAGATCAAACTTTATTAAATAAAGCTAGCCGTGACACAAAGCAATCTATTAAAACCAGCCCTTGGGTTAATGAGGCTTATTTATTAGGAATTTTGTGCTACAGTACCATTTGCAATCAGCTCTAAATGTTACATAACCTGGTAAATGAAGGTAACCATACAGGAGAGCTATCCAAATGAAAGTGTTACTCAAAGCACTATGACCACTTCACAGATCTGAAGTGGTCATGATACCTGTAGTCTATATGTGCAGCATTTGGCTATGAAACTCTGCACATACAGAGTTGAACCCCTATTCTGCTGGAGGTATAACTCCACCCCCAGCCTAAAACAAGAGTTCCTGTTACACATGACTTGTCTAGTGTTTGCATAGAACTGGAGGAGTTTTTTTGCTACTGAGCATATTCACTGCAGCTAATCCAATTGCGCTGAGGAAGAAATATTCGTGACCCATATAAGTCCCTAGTGCACTCTACGTAGTGATAGAAGATGCAGCAGAAGAAGCCTGATTCGAAAGCCTGTGTCCAGGCACCCTATTCACTCTACTAACCTATATAAATGTATGTGTATTAATGTGTGCACTGACCTGCTATAGATATTGCATTAAGAGTAGGCTTGTGCTACCATTGAACTGCATAATGAGTACTGATGTAGGGGAGTACTGGAGTTTGTATGGAAGGACTGCTCAAAATTCCCTAGCCACTACACAAGAAAACATACTTCTACACTGCCCACATTTTTACAAAGTGCTGAGCTATAATGCTGAAATCCCAAATTAACTTTATGTAAAAAAAAAAAGATGCTGGCTAACCCATATTTACAAAACATTATCTTTAATAAAGGGCTTATGTGTTAGGAAGATTGCAGATGATTTAAAAAGTCTATGGTCTATACCAGTGGTCTCCAAACTTTTTGGTTCAAGGCGTCCTTAATATCTCAGTATTTCTCCAAGGCACCCCAAGTCAAAATTTCGAGGTTGTATATCTGTACAGTGCTGCCGCATTTACTGGCGCTATAGTGTAATGTTTGAAAGGGTGCTTGTATACATTCATTGTGTTTTAATAGAGGGGTTTGTTTGTATGTGATGTTTGCATTTGATTGCAGTGGTGTCTGAATGTAATGTTCACTTTTAAATGTGGATGTACATTTGTGTGAAGTATTTGTGTTTGAATGCAGGGGTGTGTTTGTATGTTGTGCTGGTATTTGACTGCTTGGATATATGCACATACACTACCACATACATACTTACACAGATATTCATGCACATTAACACACAGATGCATATAAATACACCGACATATACACACAAATTCATATAGACACCTACACATACACACATATAGATACACACCGACCCATACACACATGCACCCTGACACACACAAACATTGAAACTGCCCACACCATGACACAGATACACAATCACATAAAAACACACACCCTGACACACAGATGCACATACACAGATGTGTGCGCGCACACAGACACAGAAGCACACTGACATATATATATACACACACAGATGCACACCCTGACACACACACTCATACACATACAAACACTCACACTGATACACATACAAACACTCATACACTCACACACACACAATTCTTTTTTTTTTTATATCTCCAGCCACCCTCCTGTTAGCTTACCTTATGTGCCAGGATGGTGGCTTGGAGTCCTGCTGCTGTGGGAGTGAGGGGTCTGGAGCTCTTCATTCTCCACTCCCCTCACGCTGCGGCTGCCTCCTCTCCCTCCCGTGCTGTCTTCCTGCATGATGCTGGGAGGAAGTGACAGGCTGTCACTTCCTCCCACACGGCAGACATTATAGGGGCCTGATCGCGGTCCTAAAGGACCGCGGCACTCGACCGGGTCCCTGTTGAGCAAAAACATTCCGCGCCAGCCCTGTGTGCACGTCATGGTGCCCCAGTGCACCGTGGCACACAGTTCGGGAACCGCTGGTCTATACAACTGCATTTTTAAAATGTTGAGAGGTTTCAATGTTTCACGTTTAATCCTGAAAATACCTTATTTTGCATTACTATTTTTCAGCCAATTAAAATAATGTTATCCATTAATTTCAGAAATGTGTTTAAAGGGACACTGTAGGCACCCAGACCACTTCAGCTAAGTGAAGTAGTTTGGGTGCTGTGACCCTTTTGCACTTATTGCTGTAATGTTAAATATTGCAGTTCCAGAGAATTTTGCAGCTCTAGGTCTGCCCTCTGTGGCTGTCTACCAGACAGCCACTAGAGGGCTTTTGAAATTCAAACGGACTTCTGGTCCGTTATCTGACGCTGGAAGTTCTCACGGACCTCCAGCATCAGATTTTCCCCATAGGAAAGCATTGAAAAATGCTTTTCTATGGGGAGGTCTAATGCGTGCGCAGCCATTGCAGCGCATGCGCATTAGTCCTCCCCCGCTGGCTGACATCGTCGGGGGAGGAGCATGGCCGGAGCCTGACCCAGCGCCGAGGGACATCAGCGCTGGATTCAGTTAAGTGGCTGAAGGGGTTTTAACTCCTTTCGCCACCGCGGGAGGGGGGGATCTATTTACCCTTTAGTGCCAGGAAAACTAATGTTTTACTGGCACTATAGGATCCCTTTAATTTTCTATTAGCTTTTGGTAGGACCAACTTCTCAATTCAAGATGCTTTGAAGTGATCATGGTGCTTTGAATAACACTTAAAGGCTTCAAGTAAGATTTCTTAATACACGTCGTACAGAAACTCTGGGACAGCGGAGTTACTCAAGGCTATAGTGAATAAACTCATATTATTATTATTATTTTTTTATTATTTATATAGTAAAAATTCCGTAGCGCTGTACAATGGGTACATATAGTAGCATTGCCTCTAGTTCAGAAGGTGCAATATGAGAAGAGTTAACCATGTCAATAATCTGATACACTCAAGCAACCATGTCAGAATTATACATTCTAGAATACGAATTCTGGATGAGATGCTTCACACGCTTCTAGATATTAAGTGAAACAAACAAGAATCAAACATTGCATAAAACCATGCCTTAATAATTACCAGAATAGCTTGTGTTGCGATCCTTCCACTGCACATTTTTACACTTTATCTGATTCTGCCTTTCTTTCCGCAAACGTTCCAGTTTCTGAGCTTGAAGAAAAAAGGGTTGGGGGTACGAGAGAGTGAGACAAAATTAGTTTGTCAATGAAAGTTTCCTGCGAGCAGGGATCTCAATTAATTCCAATTTCATGAATATTTCATACTGCATATATAGAACGGTGGAGAGGGGCGAGGGGAATCTTTTCGAAAGGGAGGAGGAAAGGC